>NW_024424675.1:16760115-17158968 GCF_017311325.1 Ursus maritimus
AAAAAAAAAAAAAAAGCCACATTTCTGTAAACTTAATGTAGGGAAAAGTTACCTCTCTTCACTTTGAAACAAATTGAAATTTGTCATTCCTGTGAGGGTAGGCTTTGGGGAAACTGTTTAGAGTGCTCCTGCTGTCTACAGTAAGCTGGAACAACATTTAAGCACTTCCAAAAGCCAAGACTAGCTTGGTTTTGCAGCTGACTGCTAAAGAATTCTCCAAGATAGATAAAAAACAATTCACCTAAAAAATCAGTTATTCGAAACAGGAGTTTGTATTATAGGGCTAATAAATGAACAAGTATTTCCATTTAAAAAAGTAATCTGATGCAAATACAGACACAGACATAACTATGGCTATGGCTACAGATATACTGCTGCTTCACTGAAACATGAAAAAAAAGGAAATAACCAACTGAGAAAACTATGTATTAAATGAAGGTGCATTACATTTAAGAAATTAGAAAAGTGTCTAATAACAAGATATATTTAATGTACAAACTCCTACTAAATGAGATTTCGGTTAAAAGGCTTTCTAATTAAAATTGATAAATTTTTAAACGTTATAAAAAAGTTCATTATAAATAAAATTATAATTAAGATCAAATTTATATATCATATCCTCCATCCATTCTTACCTCTGGTTAAGTTCCAAAATATTTTATTAGTTTCACATTTTTCAATGTTGCTAGTATTACTATACTAATGGTTGGTGGGCCAGATAGCCCATTATTTCATGACCCACAAATGTAAAAGGTAACAGGCAAATGCTAAGGTCTACTAAAATTGAAATGGATAATAATGGTGAAAGACGACGACAGAGGGTAGAAGAGGACAATGGGCCCTTCAGAAGGTCAGGCGCCTCTGCCCATATCCAGGAGCACCTCCCAGAGGGCAGAGAAAGGCCAAGTGGTCCTTCAAACACTCTTTAAAGTGCCATTTTCTAGGCTGACCCATCCATCCAAAGGGCAAGGCACTGCTGAGCATTATCTGCTTTGATGCCCTCCTCAATGAGCTGTGTGTCAGGAAATATCATCAGGCAGTTTCTAAACTAGTACATAATCATCCTTTAAACTCTGAGGCCCAAGCAATCTACACCATTGAACAATGTTAAGCATCACCATAAAATACCAAACACAGCAATGCCTTTGAGACATCCCAGCTCATCTTGGGTCAGTGAGTTAATAGCCCCTGGAACTGGGAATATGTAGGCAAGGACTAGTGGTGAATTCTCTTGGTTTGGCCCTGATGGATGGCAAAGGATGTTTTAATATTTGAGAAAATTCAGGATCCAGAGATTCAGGTTGTAGAGATGACTTATCACTAGAAGGGAGGGATGGAGGAGGCAAAGCCAAAGAAACAGGATGAAATGGGGTTCTCAGGTGAGCAGGGGGAGAGTCAAGCTATCAGCACTTAGCAAAGTGAATGAGTTCAACTTTTCTTCACTGTCCTATAAAGTATGGAATAACACAGAACAGGTATTCTTGGTGAGAAGCAAGTTATTGTAGGAACAACGAAACATATCTTTTTAATGACTGGCTTAACATCTCATTATAAGGCAATGATTAACTACACTTAAGTTATTTTCAATTATTTTAAATGCTCTACAATAACAGGGAATTTCTGGGGCGAATTGATACCTATAACAGAGAAGGAAAGACATAGAAGGGATTGAAGGCCAGATCTGGCCAACGTTCCTTCTGAGATCAAAAGTTTTACGTGTATATACAGGGATCCAGAAAAGAAAGGTTGAAAACAGCCACGTTGATGACTGGGGTTTGAGGTACAAGTAGATGAAGATCTTGAGAGTATGGCTCAAGTGAAATGCAATATAGAACTGTTCAGAGCCTCTGCTAGGGACTTAACTATTGTGTGCTACTGAGGTTATACTAAGCTTCGAACACATTTGGAACTATATCTTAATCACTTACTAACAAGATTAGCTTGAGTAAGTCTCCTGGACTTTCTAAGCCTCCATTTCATTACCTGTAAGAGTAATAATAGTCAACTCCATGAGGTTTTTCTGAGGATTCTATATGATAATATGTTAACATCTATGGTTCTCTGAATTATTTCTAATTCTTCACCCCTTTCTGTACTCACATCATCTCCCCTGTGAGTTGGCAAGTCTTCCCATTTATGCATAAGCAGACTTTATTTCCCTGTATCATTGATACTGGGTTTGCCCATGTGACTTTTTTTTTTTTTTTTTGACCAATGGGATGTGGGTGAAAGTTTCCAGCATACGCTACCAGAGGAATCCCTTATGAGAGCTTCCAACCTCTGTCACGAGAAGAATATGCCCCCCACATACTCCTGTTGGTCTGGATCTCAGAATGAACATACATGGAGCTTATCTGAGCCAAACCTGCATAACTTTGAGTGTGTGAATAAATGCTCATTGTGTGCCATTGGGTTTTTGGCTGCTTTGTTACACAGCAACAGGTGACAAATACAAGACAGTCCTAGCATATGGTCTGTGAATCCATATTTCCCAGGTTATGCACAGTAATAGAACTTGTGAATCACTGCAATATACTCATTGTTCTAAAGCCACACCACTTTAAAAAGAACCTGAAATGGGAAAATTATTCTGTCTTTGAAATTCTAGAATTTCCTCTCCTATGATTTTACTTAAAGATTATTCTACTCCCTCTTTCTCCACAGGCCTCTTCTGAATAGACTTCTCTTCTTTCCCCTCACCTAGATTCCCCTCACCTAGATTCTTCAATACTGGCCTAAACCTGACTTCTTACAAGCCTTACATGACTACTCCAGCCCACATCAATCGCCCCTTTCTCTGCATACCTTGTTGCTCTTGTCATCAACCCTGAAGGGTTAAGACTCACTCCACAGTGATTTCATGAACTTCTTTCCTCCTCTGGGTTAAACTGACAACTCCTCCCGGCAGAAGCTGTCTTCACTCCTGTATCTACTATGATCTCTAACATAAAGAGAGATATACAGTCAAGGTTTTCACATCAAGTCAATAGATACTAGTCTATTGGCTTCATGGATTTTTAAAAGCTACCTCTGAGTTTCACAGAAATATGATACTTGTTTCCAAGTTGGGAAAAGGCTTCTGTTTTCAAAGTTTCACTTTTCCCAAATAAATCTGTCTCACCCTCATTTTCTTTACCTTGAAAGAAGCAGAGCTGCATGATCCTGAGTAGGGTTTCAACCTGCAGTTTCTGAGAATAATGGTATTTCATGCCTTTGACCACAGCTTAAAAATGCATGGAGATAATTAAGTCAATTAAGTGCAGCTGATTCTGATTCATAAACAATTTTTATCTCCTTTGTAGTTATTTTTTATATCAAATGGACGAATATATATATATATATATATATATATGGCATGCAGTCATTATCTAATTTGCTAACCATAATGTTTGAGATTGGGAATAAATAGTGACCTAGAGTGAAATTTTCATCTAGTCTAATATTGTGGCTAATCTAAATATTTTAAACCCATTGTTTCTTATGTCTAGATTGAATTTTCATTAATAACTTAAAAGAATATTAAACTATTAGGCTAAACATTGATGCCCAACCTACAACTCAGCACTTCCTATCTTCTGGGTATCTACTGTTTATCTCAACAGAGATACATCTCAACAGAGATAACTGTACATACACAAAAAGGCTTGCATAAGAATTCTCACTGAAGCTCCAAACTGAAAATAACCCAGTATCCAGCAGCAACAGAATGGATAAATAGATTCATAGAATGGATTCATACAACAAAACATGAAACAACTATGAAAAGGATGCAACAGCATGCATGAATCTTGACATAATTATAAGTAGAAGAAACCAGACCCAAAGGAATAAATTCTGTATTAGTCCATCTATGTGAAGTTTGAGAATAGGCAAAATTTATCTATGGGAATAGAAGTTAGAATAATGTTTCTTGGAGTGGAGATGAGTACTGACTAGGAAGGGGTAGATGGAAGCCTTTGGGACTACTAGAAATGTTCTACATCTTACTCCAGATGGTAGTCACATGACTGTATATATTATAAAAATTCATCAAGCTACAGACTACAGACGCACTATGTATATTACATGTCAATTTTAAAAAAAGATAAAAAAGAAAATCTCACCTGGAGTTAGGGGGGAAAATAAATATTTTAAACACCAGTATTCATAACTTACCAAGTTTTAGATGTCAAGCCCTTAGTTCTCAGTATATTATAACATGAACTTAAGACAAGTAAATAGACCTAGTCAATGAAGAGTTAAACTGGACATTATAAAACATGGTGTCTGGTAAATGTTTCAGTTAGTTATATACCTAATTCAGGAGTGTACAAAGATATGTATCAACAAGGACAAGTCGTTTGGTACACTGGCTAAATATCCATCAGTAGTTAATGTCCTATGCCAACCTGTCTCCAGATTGACAAGATAGTGTTAATGCTGCAGCAAGGGAAACAGAAACAAAGACAGGTGCTGATGCTGCCTTAACAATGAGGGCCTATTCTCTCCCATGCACCTGAGAACACCAGTGAACTTGGTTATTGTTCAGCAGCAGAAACCTTGTAGTTTCTCTCATCCTTAGCTCTTTGCCATGTGATCACATTATTTCCTTAGGAGGTGATCCTGTCCTGTGTCTCTTGACAACGGAATCCTCCAAACCCATAAACTGTGTCATCATGACTGACCAATCAGAGGTCATCATTCCTCACTCCCCCTTTTATCCCAAGCTGTTTGCTCTTATTGTTCATTTACAAAAAAAAAAAGAAAAAAGAAAAAAAAAAAAGAATGGGTGAAAAAGATAGCAACCCAAGCCCAGTAACAAGCAGCACAAAAGATTCACTTGTGAAGGGCAAAGATTAACAGGATTAATAGCTCTAGGGGTTTGGGGAAAGCCTGTCTGATTCAGAGAACCAACAGGGAAAAGTTGAGTGCAGACAAATTGCTTGCTCCAAAGGGAATACTGTGTAGGAGGGTGTGGAAATAACTCTGTTCTGAGAGCCTGTTTTACTTTCTGTGGTGTTTCACCAACATGAGATGCAAGAACACCCAGAGTGGCAGAACGATACATCTGTGATAAAAGCAGCTCCTTTTCTCCAGACACTTATAGTTTAGCTTCGATTCAGAACCATGTATGGTAAAGCCTCAATTAACCAGACTTCTTAGTTAAGTCTTTATCAAACTGATTTTCATATTGTACTTTCATCTAAATGGGAAGGAAAAAAAAAAACACATTGATAAACAACACATTTTCTTCAGCTACAATTCAAGTGCGAACATTTTATAAGAATTTGTTCTCCAAAAGGTGACCTACAGGGATCACAAGATCCTCATCAAGGCTTCCTAGATTAATGCTCTGGAGAAATGCTTAATGGCTAGGGTTAAAATAAGGGTTTCTGATTAACATTTACTTATTTTAATATTTCCATTGACATAGCCCTATGGGTAATAAAGAGATGATTATTTTTATTTTTGTTGTGCTTAAAACACTAAATGAACAGAATTGCATGGAGATAAAAGGAAACAACACATAAAATGAGAATATATGGTCAAGTGGTCTTGTCAAACCAGTTTGGGGGTAGAAAACCTTCCAAGACTAAATCTTTTCATTATATTCCTCCAAATAAATTATCTTCATAGATAAACATAGTTATACTTTCTGGCATAGTCAAAACAATATATTCGAGCCAGAGGGAAATTTTTTACTTTTGTTGATCCCACTTAGAATTACCATTTGGCCCTCTAGAAAAGTGATATTCAAACTTGGCATAAGAATAACTGGAAAGGCTTATGAAAGGTATAGACCTCAAGGGCCTCAGTTTGAATCAGCAGTCCTAGGTGGGCCTTGGAAATTGCATATCTGTGAAACATTCCAGGTGATTCTGATGCAGAAGGCGCATAGACTGCACTGTGAGACTCTCTAACTCATTCTCACTTCCACTGGTGCTGAAATACTAAGTCTCAGTTCTAATGTCATTGATTTTAACAGTCCCAAAGTTTAGATGGAAGTCTGAAAACTGCAAGACACATAAACCTTGTCCCATTATTTCTAACACTAAGCTAAGGAATTTTCTAGTGCAGAAACAGGAACATGCTCATCTTGTCATCAGAAGGCCACTAACATAAATCACCCACCATCCTGCCTGCTGCGTAGAGTCAATGCACACCTCACCCCAGATCCCCTTTAGTAACTATCTGAAAACAAGCAAGTTAGTTAATTACATAGGGATAGTGAAAGGGTTTGAGAATTATCAGAAAAGCTAAGAACCTATTTTCTTCGGTGTACTTTGCCCCAATGTTAGAAATATCCCAGCAAATGAGACAGGGCACCATCATTTTATTTAGAATATTCCATCTTTGCAGCAAAAATGGGTTTCTAGAATCATCTTTGCTTTGTACCAAAGGCCAATTCCACAGCAAGTGTTCTCAAGATAGGAATGTGAACCTATGGTCCAGGAAAGAACCCCATTTCAGCAGAAGCCTTATCAGGGTATCAATTAAATGGTTTGGGGGGGTCTGTTGTTGTTTTTTAATATTTTTTCTTTTTTCTTTTTCTTTTTTTTTTTTACTTTGGCTCTCCTACTTGCCCTGTGCAAATTGTTCCAACAGCCTTCCCCACTGAAAGGACATCAGAAACAGGAGCTGTCTTCAGGGGAGGAAGAGTGAAGTGTTGATATGCTGACCCACGGGGCACAAAAGCCCACTGACAGATGGGAAGAAAGAAAGGAGAGTGCCAAGAGGATCAAACACAAATGTATTTTATAAGCAGTAAAAGCAATAACAAGTCCCTCTGGAAAGAGGCCACGATGTGTTAATAGGTGCCATTTGATCTCTTAGAGGGTACAAACTGACAAGCTGAGGGGTAAACAAAATGCCCAGAACACATTTGAGTAAACAGCGGAGATGATGGTCATATGAACAGCCAAGTGCACGCATTGCCAGCACGTCTGCTGGGCCTCTGAAGGTCAGAGTCTGAAAGCCTAAGAGGGTTATGCCGATTTCAACATACACTCTTATCCTGGGGATCTGGAAGGCAATTATAAAGTCATCTTTCATGAGCAGGCTATCCCACAAACATTACTCGGCTGCTATTACTCTTGACAGTTGGGCCAACTTCTGGTTCAAAAATAGCCCGTTTGTCAGTTTCCTCTGCTCCCTGCTATTGTGAGATAGAATTAGAAGGCACTGCTGGGACACCAGCTGAATCACTTTGAAATTGTGGCATTGGTTTGTCAGAGGAAAGAGGGGACTTAAGGCTCCAGGAGCCAAGGAAAGGACAGTGGGTTGTACAAAGGAAAATGCCCACTTTGGAAAAGCAGTCTGCAGGATTCCCTGAAATGAGCTGCACATTGGAGCTACCCAAATACTTCAGCGAGCTTTTAGATTCATAGCTGCCTCTTTCAGCCAGGCTCACTCACTCCCCTACACTCTAGTAAGTAGAGTGATGGGAAACAAACAAAAAAAAAACAGGAATTCACACAATAGTCCTCAGGAGAAGCACAATAGCCATTGACAGGTTCTCAAGGATCTTCACATGGCCTGTTACAAGCACACCATGTGCCTTTACTGGTAACTTACTCAACGGCCTCTGAATCACTCCCCATAAAGAAAACTCAAACATACCTTTCTCCTTTTAGACTAGGAGAGCCCAGCCCAAAAATGCACACAGGTAACCAAATATAGATAAACAACTGCCTTTCTAAGAGACAGCAACTCTACACTAAAATATCAGGACAGCCCCACAGCAGCAGCAATTGGAAGGACTTCAAATCCTTAAAGCAACTCCTTGAAAGGTCTGTGTTTCCTGTCCTAATCTAGATACGGAGGAGACTTTTAAGTCTTCACTTCTGGAACATGTTCACTGGGGACCCTTGAAGGCTCATCAGGTCACAACAAAAGCAGCAGGATGATGAACCAAATGACATATCCACGATGGGAAAATACTGCACGGGTAAAAGTCTCTGTGCAAAAGACATGTCGGTATAATTATTACAAAGCCCGGGATAAATGTGCCTAATTGATAGGATGAGATTTATATATTTTTATACACACATACACATACATATATATACAATTATATACATATATATTATATATACTATTTCATTCAGAGAATGACACCAGCTTCCTCTGACATGTGTACATATGTGTAGAGATGGCTCCTTCTACCTTAAATATGTTTACGTGTATGTATATATACATTTATAAGGTGTGGAAGTATGAACACAGAACATATTTTAATTATATGCAATATAATATTTACATGTCTGTGGTAGTTTGAACCATATGAAATTGCCATATTTGAAGATAAAAAATATGTTAGTTGGGGGACCTGGGTGGCACAGTCAGTTAAGTATCCAGCTCTTAGTTTCAGCTCAGGTTGTGATCTCAGGGTTGTGTGCTCAAGATCCATGTGGGGCCCCGTGCTCAGCACGGAGTCAGCTTGAGATTCTTCCAAAGTCAGCCTGAGATTCTCCCTCCCTCTCCCTGTGCCCCCACATCCCCAATGCTCTCTCTCTCTCTCTCTCAAATAATCTTTAAAAAAATATATTTTAGTTGATCATCAGCAATTCCATATGGCTCAATCAATACATACACATGTATCATTAATCCACTGTGTTTCATCTCCAACCAGCCTCCTCAACACTAATTTGGATGCCAGGGCTGGGACTATGCAAACTATATTTCTGTGCTGCTCTCTGCTAGACTAGGCAGTTAAGCAGCACCACAGAGAGACAGCAAGATGGGAAGAGGGAGAAAGTCTTGCCTCTTTCTGTTGTTGCTTGGTGTTCCAATGAGCATAACTCCAGGCTTGCTTCTTCACCTGTTACTGGCTTTTGAGTCCAGCCTCCAATTCTGTGGTTATGCACAGTATTTATCTTTGCCCCACACTCCTAGAACTAGTCTCACTGCATTCCCTTACATTCAGCTTTGCAGGATCTCTCCTCGAGCTTCTCAGAACCCCAGCTTCTTCTCTTTGTTCCTGCAGCCTAAGAGGTAGTAACTGCTTAAAATATCAGTTCTTTCCTTTAGCAAATTCTAGTCTTTCAATATCTGTTTAATAAATTCCATATATTAAAACTTCTCTGAAAATTACTGACATGGTTTCTGCTTAGCCAACTGGATCTTGAGTGGTACAGTATGTATGTATTTAAAATGTCTACTTTCTCTATGTATGCTTATTTTATACATATGGGATGGCACACAGGGACAGAGAAATAGAAAAGCTTAAAATGACAAAGATGCCACACACATTTTAATATACTCAGACAATACTGGCTATTGGAATTATGTATTTCCTCAAGCCTTAATCTCCTCTAAATCCACTGGGAATGCAACTAAGTAGCAAGAAAACCATGTGTAGCCTTTACACCAACACAGTTTAAAAGTCATTAGGCTGTTAACCTACCAAACCAGAAAGACTTTGATGACAAATGGTGAAAAATAATGAGTCCATTTTTTTGTCTATGGATCATTTGAAAAAGTGTATTTGATGGCTGATTCATTCTGATTCTTCACCCACCTGTTTGGTTTTTTTTTTAATCCCCAGTTTTGACACAAATGGCTTTCTAAGATGCCCACTCATTAATGGGGCTGTCACCTTCAACATTATGCTCTGCTGGGTTGTCTGCCCTTCTCCTGGATCACATGGGAGAGAGCAGTTCACTTTAACATGGCTGTCTACACCAGCTCTCACTCCTTGTGACCATTACCAAGGGCCTCAAATTTCCACAATGTAAGGAGGCCTTTGGTGTGGTCAACCTTTCTGTTCCTAATTTCAACATGCAGGCCATTCAGTTAGAGTTTTTAAAAAGGCCCAAGAAAAGCACATGGTTTCCATCTAGCCACTACTGACCTCGGATCCATTTCAAAGAAATATTTCATATTACACATATCATGTTGGGTAGAAGGGCAATTTTCTAATCAAGACATTTTGCCATTTCCTCTTAAGTTTGCATGTTCACAAATAAGCATAGTGTTTTATATCATATATGCACTGACATGTACAACTAGCCCTCCTTTAGTAACTAAGACTTACGCATACTCTCAAGTACGCAAGCACACATGCACTCACACACAACACACACTACAGCCTCCCAAACATGCAAATCAATTTGTTAAGTATTAAATAAGTTCAGGGTCTTTTAATTAACATATAAAAATTTTTCTAATGCCAAAATCATCTATTAATAATGAAAGGCATCAGCACTGTACAAATACTTGGTCAAGCTGGATATCCCACCATCCTCAACTCTGCAGTGAGCAAAATCAATCAGCAGTCTGCCTGGCACATCGGAGGCTCATCTAGGATTAGATTTTATGCCCTGAGGACTTCCAATGACATCCTTAGCAGATGCCTTCTGCCCACCCAGAAGGCACCTTAAGTTCCCATAGTTCTCCTACATGTGATAGCACAAGCACCACTCACACTGCCGGTGCAATAGGAATGAGCCTTGGAAGTGAAAAATAACTTCTTTGCCCCTTAGTCGTGCAATTGAGAGGGTCCCCAGCAGGAGTGAACTCCATTGCCCAACCTAATAATCCATTCATGAACACACCCTTTATTGGCTTTCCTGTCTTAACTCCCCAATTTCCACACCATCCTTCCTGGCATTACCTCCTAAATAAATATTTGGACCCAAATTCTTGTCTCAGAATCTACTTTTGGAAAAGTCAAACTGAGACAGCTACATCACCTCTGAGCACCGTCCCTGGTTCAGTCACTGCAGCATCACACACTAACTGTTGGTTCTCCTCAGGGTAGGACACAGCAAAATCCTAAAGATGTCCTCTCTTTCCTGAGAGGATAATTTCTCAACTTCCTTACAATTAATTGCTTCATATTTTGTGTGAAGGAGATTACAGTTCTAATGCTTTCCTTGCCTGTAAGTCCTGGATGTTTAATACACAACATGGTGACTGTAGTTAATAATACTGTATTATATATTTGAAAGTTGCCAAAAGAGATGAAAATTCTCATCACAAGAAATAAGAACTGTGACTGTGTGAGGTGATCGCTGTTAACAAATTTTATCGTGGTAACCATCTTACAGCATATGAAATGTTGTGAACTTTAAACTTATACAATGTTATATGTAAACTGTATCTCAATAAAACTGGGGGAAAATTTAAAATCAAACAAATACATAGCTATAACAAAGAAGAAAAAAATAGGTGGTGATAGCCGGTGTAGGAACATTTGCTTCCCTACTGTACTGAGAGTCAAATATGAGGACTGTAGTCCCTGCCCAAGGAAAATGCCCATGTGAAAGATGGAAACTTGAGATCATTTTTCTCATGAAATGAACAGAACACCCACAAAAAATATGTGATGTACACACACCACTCAAGTAACTATATGAGTTAACCAGACTTTGACCTACTTTCTTTATTTCCAAATTGTGGAATAAAGTAATAAAGCTAGGGTTCAGACAGTGTCAATATGTTCATTAAAATACTGCATAAAGAGTGACATTAGGTACTCATAATCTCAATCTGGAACAGGATGAAGGCCTCTATCTCTTGCTGGCATTCAGATATATTTCCCAGAAGAGCTACTGACTTAAAGTGTCATTTTTTTTGTCACCTCCAAATATATCAAAGAGTGTCAAGGTCCTCCTGTTTCCTTGGCAGGTGACAGTTAACATCTGCTTCTCACAAGACCAATTTTAAACTTTATCTTCTGGGATCATTCTTATCTGTGTGGCCAGGCTGGTGCTGTGCTCTCAAGAAGGTGAATTTGACAACGTGCTACCCAACTGTGATAATGAAGCCAAGTCAATGGGCTAGGCTTTAGGGAGGAGTTTCTCAACACTGAGCACACAAAAGAAAATCTCAGTTACCCAAATTCACTCAAGGCTCACACTGGAGAATCTTGGGGTGTGGGCTGACCCTGTGATTTTCAGATTTTGAAAACTCTCCATGGGAAATTCTCCATGCATCCCAGCTTTCATGTACAGCAGAGAACTATGGAAAGCAAGACCATTTAACTGCATTGCAATCTTGATTCCCATACAAACTACTCAAAGATAAATCTTTGCCTCTATCCCTCAGATTCTTTACACCTAAAATGGATATAACACCATCCACCCTACCTACCTCATAGGAAGAAAAATCTTACATAATTTTGTTTAAAAAATATAAAAAATCATTGTAAGGGGTACAAGAATCCTGTGGTGCATAAATGCCCAATAGCTTAAATAAAATATTATTAGAGGCCCTTTTCCAAAGAACGAACATTTAAGAAAAAAGATAAAGAAAGGAAGAGAGGGAGGGAAGAAGAAACACAAGACAGAACAATAATAATGTTAAGTGTATTTTGTTTATGAGAGAGAAAAGATCACACAAGAAGTTTAAAAAAAATTCTGGGGGCTCCTGGGTGACTCAGTTGGTTGGATGTTCAACTCTTGGTTTTGGCTCAGGTCATGATCTCATGGGTCATGGGATTGAGCCCTGTGTTGGGCTCCGCCATCCGCAGGGAGTGTGCTTGAAGATTCTGCCCCTCCCTCCACTAGCACACTCTCTCTCTCTCTCAATAAATAAATCTTTAAAAATTTTTTCTTACATAATTAGAAAATAATTGGATTTTTAAAAAATTCAATGAAATAAAAATAGAATAATGGACACAATGTTATAATGCACTTAGAAACAAAAAATACTACAAACACTATCACATCACACTATAAAACTGATACTGTTTGACATTTTCTGGTGCTTCTACTTAATTTGTTCTTGGGAATACTGGAATATTTGTGGGAGAATATCAGTGGAACCAGAAATATCATTTGAGCACACATATTTAATTCTAATTGTGTCTTTATATTGATTTCTAACATTAATCAATTAAAGAGATAACAACTGAGCACTTGGTGCAAACTGATGATTCTCTGCAAATTTCTCAGCTGTACTTACAGGACCCATTTCGAAATTTGAGCCCCTCATTACTTCCTGGGCCAAATACTGGTCTTTAGATTTTTTTGAGTACAAGAGGGTTTAGTTCTGCAGTATCATTAGTCTGCTACTTGTTTCTACTTGTTCTGTGATCACCTGACACTGTTTGAATTCCAGTGGTGCTGGGGTCAGGATCCCAGCCTCAGCTCTCTGTCCAGTCCCTTCCCAAAACTGGAATTGCAAGCTGGAAAGTCATTCTTCACCACATGTTCCTCATCACCTAACACCACATCTTTCTCATGAGGACAGGCTTGCCGGTAGCCCCTACTGCTGGCCGTGAAACGAGCTTCAGTGCTCTGCTCTCTTGCTCCTCCATGCCTCACTCTGCCATTGGATTTACCTGCTGCCCTCCTATCAAACCACCTGCGTGCCAGTTGCTGCCTTGATTTCCTCTGTCACCCTCCTCATCACTGCACGTTTATCTGGAATATTTTGCCCAGTAAATTCAGAAGCAGCCTCTCGGTGCTGACTTTGACAACACATTAGGCATCAAAATAACCAGATTCCAATTAGGGACATCAGTAACCCATTTGCAGAGCCTTTATATTCCCAATCTAGACACAACAAGACTGAAGCCGAACCTGTGCTCCAGTGTCTTCTAACACTCAATGACAGAGGATTTTGTCCAGAGCACAGGAGCCAGGTTCCTGGGGGGAATCATGTAAACCTCTAAGTATAACCATGGGCATGTATTCTCATGCAAATGTCTTCTGATATATATTACCTTATTTTTAAAAAATTAAGAACCATTACATTAGCCAGCTGGTAACCCTTAAAATTTAAAGCTGAATGACAGCCTATACATATATACATATATTTTTATCTTTCCCCTTTAAGACTTTCCTACCCAGACCTTAATGACAGCCTGAGTAAGCCCTGGAGCCAAAGCCCACTTACATGATCAAGCCCCACTCCAGCATTTCAATATCCCTAAACCTCCAGAGGCACCAGCTTGTACTAAAAGTGCTTGCCCTTTTGGGGCTACCTGAACACTTGAACTTTGGGCCTAGCCCTAGATTATCCAACCAGCCACCATGTATGATAATCCTATGGTTCTCTTAAAATAATTCAATGGGCTATTAATAACTAGTTAAACAACAACAACTATTCTGTGACCAAAAATTTTTGGGAAACTCAGGCTAAACAAAATTAAAATACTTTTATTTATTGTAAACTTTCAACACATTTTCAGATGATAATATGACTCTTCATGAGAGAATACAACAGAATGTTTTTTGAAGGGCAGGTCACAAGATTAGTCCACCATTAACCATACTGTATGGAATTCCCTGTGAGTCAACAGCTTGTCTGTTCATCTTTGGACCACTCCACTAGCACAACTGTAGCCCTGAACTGAAACTAAATAAATTGGAATGACGTGGAACAGAGTGGAATGGAATCAAACTGAATGAAGTGGAGTAGAATGCCTGAGAACACTGGTATCTTGCCGGAAGAATACAACAGAGCTCTAGATGTAATCTAGTTTCAGCTTCCAGAACAAACTATACACAAAATTATATCTGTTCCCTATCCTATCAAAGAACGCTGTATCTTCTGGCTGAGCAGACATTAGGTAAATACATTCACTAATGTAGCAAGATACCCAACAAACGCAAGAATGTGTGCTAGATACCCAACAGGCAGATACTGCTAGAATCAAGGAAGCCTTCGGAGATCTGCTTCCATAAAAACATGGAGACTTAGCCTTGCTTTGTCCCCAATTTCTCCAGGTTTTCCTCAATCTCTGGAGTGTTGCAATCCTGTGCCAATCCCCAAAACCCTACAACTTCTCAGGAAAATAGATTTGAGCCGTTCTGTTTCCATGCCCTGAAAATAGACAACTTGCTAGAACGCAAGAATCAAGACTGTTCTATAAGAATCCATGACTGGATCTAGCTGCATCCTCCAAGTTCAAGAAGTCTTTTTTAAGCAGTTCCTTCTTGCCTGTAAAAAACAAAAACAAACAAACCAAATCCCTCCTACCCCATCCCACTCTCCAGCACAGTACCTGCCATATGCCTGGTTACTCGGAAGATAGCTGAAATGTTACTGTCCTGGGGGGCGCCTGGGGGGCTCAGTCGTTAAGCGTCTGCCTTCAGCTCAGGTCATGATCCCAGGTCATATCCCAGGGTCCTGGGATCGAGCCCTGCATCGGGCTCCTTGCTCAGTGGGAAGCCTGCTTCTCCCTCTCCCACTCCCCCTGTTTGTGTTCCCTCTCTTGCTGTGTCTCTCTCTGTCAAATAAATAAAATCTTTATAAAGAAGAAAGAAAAGAAAAGAAAAGAAAAGAAAAGAAAAGAAAAGAAAAGAAAAAAGAAAAGAAAGGAAAGGAAAAGAAAAGAAAAGTCACTGCCCTGGGATCTAAAGGTTGGAATTATGTTGAGATTCTAGGGTCCCTAACTGCAATCAGTTCTGGTCACTGAGCTTTATTCCTTTCTGTTCAACTACTTTCTATTACATTCCCTAATTCTAATAGAGCTTTCTCTAGACCCCATATCTGAGTCTCAGAGTTGACTGGTTCCTCCTGTCTTTTACCACCCTCCAATACTTCTAGGGACTATAGTTCTATCCATACACTCCATCCAGTCCCTATGGAAAGTAATGTAGTCCTACCACATTTCCTTATTCTGAGCTCTAACTTCTGAAGCCTCAAACTTTTCCTCTTGCCAGATGTCCCTGATTCTCACTGATCATCAATTTTCTTGGACTCACTAGTACTTCCAGGTGCTGGTGAAACTTCCCCCATACTGTGTCCTGAGGCTGCTGCTCAGCCTACAGCCTTGGCCTACTGCACTTTTGATTAAACCTTGCTTTTAACACCTCTAACTTCACTCTGGGCATATGAGCAGCAAAACAGAAGGCTTTTAAATGGAAGACAATCCCAGATTCTAGAAAATCCAGCTTATATTCTATATGTGCACAATTTCTAAAGTAGTCAATTCTTTAAAGTCAGAGACACACCCATCAATTAGCCAATAGGTTCCAGCTCCAGATTATTTGATTTCACAACAAGAAGGGCTTTTCAGGGGAATAATTCATATGCACATGGTCACGCACTCTTTGTTGAGATCTGAATTTCAAGGGTGAAATGTATCTCTTGGCTTGCTTAGAAGTCTCCATGTCTCTAACTGTGCTCCTAGCTTGGAAGCTGCTGGGTCCTTGGACGAGCAGAGAATTCTTGATGTGTGATGCTTCCATGGGAAGTACTATTCCAATAACAGAAGGCCAACACATCTGATGGGCAGACTGCCCACTGGGCCATCTTGTCTGCCAACACTCCTACATATATTAAGGTTCTTTTGTGAGATAAAGAGGTTGGACACCTGGATCCTTCCAAAAACAAAACAAAATTAAAGCTGTAATTACCTGTCTGCCCTGTGCAAGGCAATCTACCCTGCCATCCTTTTGGTTTTACTGGTGACAAGCAGATGTCACCCAGGGCAATTTGGAAACCTGAGCAAAGAAAATTCAGATAAGATTCAAAAGTAGAACTTAATCCAAAAGTACAGCCTACTTGCCAGACAGTGAATATAGGAGCTAATACACAGGGAACTAGAAATAAGTAAAGAGGCTCATTATAATGACTCTGCCATGCCCCACCTTTCCAGCACTCTCTCCTTCTACCTGAGGCTGACCAGGCTGAAGCTAGCCCTGTCCCTTCGTGGAAATTTAAGGTATTCTATCAACTCCTGGAATTAAATTTCAGATAAAATTTGCTGCTTCAAGTTTAACAATTAGATCTTCTGTTTTGTTCCCACAATCAAGCCACCATCTTAGGCCCCTACCTTGAAGCCTATGCTGAATTCCCCGGTTTTACTCATAACACAGAGACCTCAAACCAAAATTATTTCTGTGGGGAGCTCTCAGAGAAGTACTGCTACCTCTCTTGATGTGAGCAAATATTTTGCCTGCTTGGAGCCCAATATAATGACCTCTTTGTCAATCCACCTCTTGATGAGATATACCCTGTATCTCCTGAGATTTCACTGAGTTTAATCACAGAACAATCAGTTATTGCCCATTCTCTGGACATTCTGCTGGCCATGGCTAATGGCCTCATCACCTACATCTGAGTCTGCTCTCAAGGTCCCCCAATTCCTGGTTCAATCTTCTTCCAGACTACCTGTTCTATTTTCAGCAACACTAAATAGTTTCCATCTTTCTGAGAGCTACAGTACTCCATTCTGCCTTGCATTCCAGGGAGTTGTTTACAAGGTTATCTTGTCCATTTTCTTTTAAGTTCCTTGAAAGAGGAAGCCAAATCTTATTCTTCATTCAGTTACACAGTGTTTTAAATGTTTGGTTTGTTTGTTTGTTTTACACAGTAGATACTTAATAAGTGTTGAATAACTGAATGAAAACATGAATTAGAACCTCTCCTCTCTATCAAAAAGAGGTATGCAGCTGTGTCTTCTGGTATGACCCAGAAAACTGTAAACTATGGAATAGATGCAGCAATATAGATACACATACAGTGAAGGGGTCATTAGCTTTAGCTCAAGTAAACTATGGGATGCAGGTCATCCCCAATGGCCTAGAACCTCAGCCAGTTTTCTAAAGAATCATAGTAAGTTCACACATACTCTGTAAAGAAAGAAAATGATGAGTGCTAACTTGTTCAATGAAAGGACTGAGCTAGAATAAACATTCCCAAACTGCTCTGCAAGTCACTACAGAGGCTCATATGAGGTCCTTCAAGGGAAGGACAGAAACAAGGAAAGGGAGAGGGTGCATGGAAAAAGAAAGTGAAAAGGAAAGGGAGAACATGCTAGAAGGTTATGATCCCATCCCTACCTCAGCTAAGGCTGCTTTAATGATCTCACTTTTAAAATATTAGCCTTCCTTATAAAATTTTTTTTTGAGAACTGTGTTCTGATTCTAAAAATGAATGAAACCCACTGAGATTAATGATCACTCAGGCCTTGCAATTCAATTTTAACCACTTACAATATTATAATTTATTTGCTTTTATTTTTGGTCCTAAAAAAGTATTTCACATAATTTTTTAAAGATTGCTGTTTCAATCTCCATACTCATAGCAATTTAAATAGGCCCAGTCTGTCTGACTGGATCACTGAATATAGATATTAGGTACATGGTGGATACTGACTGATTAACCTAAAAGCTTCTGTTAGATGGATCCCGCACTGCAAAATGCCGAACATGGGGTTTCAGTTACCCTGACTACAGGTAAATGGAGTGATGCTCCTTGTTAGGCATCATAAATATTTTTGCATCACAGGCCTTCAGCTTCCCTCTTTGTCTGCATCTGAACCCTTTCCATCCTCTCCAGCCTTGTACCATTGCTAAGAGACTTGTTTCAATCTTAATTTTTTCACAGAGTAGTTCACCTAAATTATACTCCGGTAAACAGCATTTCCCTAAAGATTAGTGATGTTGAGCATTTTTTCATATACCTGATAGCCATGTGTATGTCTTTTGAGAAATATCTACTTAGGTTCACGGCCAGTTTTTAAATTTTTTTTTTCTTTGTTTTCTTGCTGTAGAGTTAAGTTCCTTACATATTTTGGCTATTATCAGATGTACTGTTTGCAAATATTTTCTCCTATTCTGTGGGTGTCTCTTCACTCTGCTGATTGTTTTCTTTGCTGTGCTAAAGCTTTTTAGTTTGATGCAATCCCATTTGTCTATTTTTGCTTCTGTTTCCTGTACTTTTCGGGGTCATATTAAAGAAATCATTGCCCAGACAAACGTCAAGGAGCTTTTTCCTTGTTTTCTTCTAGTAGTTTTACAGGTTCTGGCTTTAACCCTTTAGTACATTTTGAGTACTACATTTTGTATATGGTGTGAGGTAAGAACCCAATTTCTTTCTTCTGCATGTGGATGTCCGGTTTTCCCAACACCACTTATTGAAGAGACTATCATTTTTCCCTTTGTGTGTTCTGACCACCTCTGTGAAAGGTCAATTAAATGGTAATGTGCGGATTTATTTTTAGATCCTCTATTCTGTTTTATTAGTCTGTATGTCTGTTTTTATGCCAGTACCATACTGTTTCAATTACTGTGAGTTTGTATATATTTTGAAATCAAGTGGTACTACACCTTCAGCTTTGTTCTTCTTGCTCAAGATTGTGTTGGCTATTTAGTTCCACATTAATTTTAGGATTCTTTTTCTATTTGTGAAAAATACCATTGGAATTCTGATAGGGATTGCACTGAATCTGTACATCGCTTTGAGTAGTATAGACATTTTAACAATACTAGTTTTTCCAGCCAAAGAATAAAGAATATCTTTTGGTAATTTTGTCTTCCTCAATTTCTTTCATCAATGTTCTATAGTCTTCAGTGTACAGATCTTTTATTGCCTCGGTTAAATCTATTCCTAAGTATCTTTCGTTATTGTAAATTGGATTATTTTCTTAATTTGCTTTCGACAATTCATTGTTACTGTATAGAAATGCAACTGATTTTATATCTTGCAACTTTACTAAATTTATTAGATGGTTTCAATTGCAAATTCTACCAAATATTTAAAGAAGTATTAATACCAAATTACCCCTTCCTTTACCAAAGCTAGACAAAGACACAACAAGAAAACTATCAGCCAATATCTCTGATGAACAGAGGTGCAAAGACCCTCAACAGAATACTAGCAAACTGCATTCAACATCAAGAGGATCATACACACCATGATCAAGTGGGATTATTCCTAGGCTGCAAGGATGGCTCAATATGCACAAAACAATAAATGTGATACACCACATTAACAGAATGAAGCATAAAAATGACAGGATCATGTCAACAGATATAGAAAATGCATCTGACAAAATCCAACATCCTTACAGGTAAAAAAAAAAAAAAGGAGATCAACAAATTAATTATAGAAGGAATAAAGCTCAACATAATAAATGCTATCTATAGGACAAGCCCACAGCTAACATGATACTCAATGGTGAAAATCTGAAAGCTCTTCCTTTAAGGTCAGAAACAAGACAAGTGTGCCCACTCTCACCACTTCTATTCAACATCATACTAGAAGTCCCAGACACACCAATCAGACAAGAATAAAAAATAAAAGGCATCCAATCAGAAAGGAAGAAATTATATTTGTTTGCAGATGACATGACCTAATATATAGAAAAGTCTAACACCACCACCACCTAACATCTATTAGAATAATAAATTTAGTAAAGTTGTGGAACAGAAAATCAACTTTCATATTTTTAAATAACCAGTACAAACTACTACTGACAGAACTGATAACATTCACTATAAAGAGCCAAAATACAGAATGCCAAATGCTATTGCCCTGTGTCTGTTTGAGAGAAGAGATGGAATGGTTGTAGGCTGCTGACCACAGGTGACTAAGGAACATTGGGGAGTGCCAGTATACCACAATAATTAAGCACTGAGTTCCCAAAATCACGAAAAAAACTGCATTCAAATTTTGCTATCACCACCTAACAGCTGTCTTTGGGCAAGTTATTAACCTCTCTGATGTAGCACTTGCCCAACACCTGGCATTTGGTAAGCTCTCAACAAATGTCTAAGAAATTGACCTTAACCAAAAGTAGCTGCCCCTTTCCCCATCTTCCTAAAATATATGCCATTAGGTTCTTCCTTAGATGGGAAAATTGAAGGATTCTATGGAAGTGAAAATATTATTTGACAAGGTTAAAATATTTTGCCTTTCATTATCAGAATGTAATACTTTATGGTGAATAAAGATGTACCACAAGAATATCGGGCATCTAAGAGGAAAAGATATAAAAAGTAGAAAGAGGCATGGAAAGTAAACTTCATTCATTCCACAATTTTTCCTTGAATGAACCAGTTCTCACATAAGGCCCCACCAAACACCCAATAAAAAATGGGTTCAAGAGAAATGAAAGAGAAACAGAAGATATGTGTTCCTAAGTTTATAAACAAAAGCTTGATGTAGCTCCAGCTTTGGAGGTCATTTATACTTCTAATAGCATTTTAGAATTTTCCTTAGACTAAGTTTCTTTTCCCTAGTTCAAGGAAAGACAGAATAAAAATAAAACTTAGTGAAATTTTAAAACATTGTGCTAAATCAAAAAAGCCAGTCACAAAGGACATATACTGCTTGGCTAGGGTTAAGGGAAAAGGGAGTTGTGAGGTGGGGCAGTGTGTGAAAGTTAAGAGGTACAGGGTTTCTTTCCGAGGTGATGAAAAAAAACTTTTTTAAATTGACTGTAATAATAGATGTACAACTCTATGCTAAAAGTCATTAAATTGTATATTTTAAATGAGTGAACTGTACAGTAGGTGTATTATATCTCAATAAACCAGTTTTAAAAATTCAGTTAGTTTTACTTCATGTATATTCTCTCTAGAGAAAGATTCTAAAAGTTATGGGAAATGACTCAAGCATGTTGTTTCCTATATCCTCCTTTATATCCTCCTTCCTCAAGTAGAGAGCAAGAGGCATATCATTCGAGAAATATTTGTCCCTGCAAGCATGGCACTTTCAATGCAGAAGTGTAGACAGATGTTAAGCAAATAACCACTCAAAAATGTGAGTACAGTATTATGTTGAATGATCATGACACAAATGAATTATTGGGCATTTGGCCAACTCTGCCTCCTCATACCGAATTTCCACTCTATTTATGCCTCTGTGGCCACCCTTGCCATATTTTGTCTTTGAGACTGTAAGTGCTTTGAGGGCAGAAACTGTGCTTTATCCATCCCTGGATACTGTTCTCAGAACAGTGACATGCACATAATAGATTTTTAATATATATTATTGACAAAATAACCCCATTTAAAAAAATCTATCATTACTGAGAAATACATAGACTTTGATTGAAAATAGTAAAACGGTCTGCCTTAACTGCATTCCTCAACTAAAACAGAAAATATGTACTTCATAAATAGGCCACTTTTAAAATTTTTTTGCTAGCTGTTACTATTGCAGGTGTCTATGACTTTTGGAATATTCTTTTTCCTCTCCATATAAGTAGACTTAAATCATAGCTGCTGCATTTAGAATCTAATTTTTTTTCCTCAGGAGGCAAATTCAAGCAAACTTCTCAAACTTTAATGTCCATATGAATCACATGGGGATCTTTTTAAAAAGCAAGTTCTGATTCAGCGGATCTGGGTGGGGCCTGGGAATCTGTCTCTAAGGAGCTCCAAGGCAATGCTGTTACAGCTGGCCAGAGACCACCCTTTATATAGCAAGGCTATGGCATATGGAGGATCTCTGATGGTGCTTTCATTACAAAGGATTCCTTTCTTTTATTAGAATATCAAAGTAGCCTTGAGTCTCTAAAATAGAAGTTGGAAAATAGTGACCAAAATGTTTAGTCAAGCTCCAGGATGGAAATCTTTCTCCCCTCACAAAGTACTTTTAAAATATTGCAGTAAGTTAGCCACATTAAATATGGGGAAATTTCACATGAAAATCCAGATTCTTGATTTCTCCTAAAATGTCAAAAACCTTATTTTCACTGTGCCCATACTCCCACAAGACACCAAAAACACATACACTCTTGTTGTCCACAGTCCCTCCTCTGGAGCACTGGCCATTGTGGATGTTGGGTTTTTAGTCCCATCTCTAATCATTAAGGACAGAAGAGCCTGGCTCAAAAACTCAGTGCCCTCTCTGTTAACAAGTTAACAAGAGGAGACAAAATAATGGGGATCATTTATATCCCAGGTGTTGGTCACATTAATGATAAAACACTGGGTAGTCTCACAGAAATTTGGCTCTGAAGTTTAAATCATTGTTCTTAGAAATTCTTTTTGATACATGACATTCCCCAAGAGAAAATATTTTGAATTTCAAAAAGAAGAATAAAGGGAAACACAGTCTTCTGAGAAACATTTAGTAACTTCTAGAAGGATGAAAATGTATTCAAATTCCTCTGGTTCATATACTCTGGGTTGGGAATCTAATTCCTCATACTCTGGGGGCTTTCTCCAACTATGTTGACTTACCCATGGTTTCACTTTGATAAATATAAATTCCAGTGTGGTTGGAATCATGGTAAACAAGTTCCTTCTCATGTCACTTCCTGTTTTCCCTTTGCTTAGGACCTTGCTCTTTGTTTACAGAAGGTTCTGAAATATTCTGACTCTAAGGATGTATTCTATTTCCCTTTTGTCAACCAGAGACCATCAACCAGAGACATTCTCCATCATCCCTCCTGGTCAGCAAGAGCTTAGGACTACATAAAAAATATCTTCTAAAAGAAAAAAATAAATAATTTACTTGAATGTTCAAATTAACAAATATGTAGTGATCCCTTACTGTGATCATTAAACAGCATATACAACATATGTTACTGTATCTTTTCCCTACAGAGGATAACATTAAATAAAAAGCATACTTATGGAATGTTTAATGTAGGGAAAAATACTGACACTATCAATCAAGGCAGTAAGTGTGACTTCCAGACAGTAAGTACTATTTGAGTATAAATACTTGGGCATTTATTCGTGACTATCTGAGATTGGATTTCCTTAAGCAAGGAGAGATGAAGAAAGGATTCAAGTGCAAGTAAATTAGTTGGGAGGTAATCTCAGGAAAACACTGCTGGAGGTGGAAAGTAAGTAGGAAAAGGGAAGCAGTGCCTCTGATAGCTAGAAGGGGCAGGACACCGGCTCTGCAAATCATCTGGGCACACACAGATCTAGGACCAACAGGGGATGGATGGGCCTCCACCCTGACACCTGAGAGAAAAGCCCACTGAAATTCCGTGTCCACCATCGATCGGCAGGGTGCCCACATTTCAAAGGCACACGACAACGTCCAAAGACAAAGACTTGAGGATCCCTCCCTCTGGACCATGAAACTCTGTAATACAACAGACATTCTCACAACTAGACCTGGGCACCTTTCCCACTGAAAGAAATCGTCTTCTCAGCACAACATAGGCACAAGAGAAAACCTGGCCATTACTCCCAGAACCCAAGGCACTTGGGGTGCCCATCCTGAACGCTGTCATCCAGGAGTGAGGCCATAGTCAATTTAGTGCACTTCTCGAAGTGTGATTTACAAAAAAAGAAATAAACACATGAAAACATACACATACACACTCACAAAAAGCCTGAGGCACTTACCCATTCTCCTGGTCAGGTATTCCTCCCAGCAGCGGAAAGGTGGCTTCAATTTGTCCCAGGAGACCATCACTGCCTGTTCCTCCAGCCTTCCTTCCCCTAAAGAACAGCCTCAGCCCGCTGCTCTCTCAGCCAGCGTAACCCCAGCACCCTGCGATGGGGAAGCTGGCCCCTTCACCCAAGCCCTTCCATCAGGAAATGTTCTCTTCGAACACCATGAGGGACTGCCAGGCCAGGGCTAGGGCCTGGTGTCCGCGAGAGGGGAAGCATGTGACTGTGGGGCTTCCGAGGAAGACAAACAGGAGCCCGCAGGGTGTGCTAGGAGGCTTCAGGTGTGTGGGGGTGTGAGTGTGGGTCCTTATGGAGAAGCATGGAGAGGCTAGGCTGGGAAGAGCTGAAGATCTGGTAAGCTCAAAGAATGGCTGCGTCAGGCCCCAAGCGCAGCGGCACAGACCACTCTTCTCGGAGGAAGCCCGGTCTCGCGGGATCTCGGGAAATCTATGGGGGCCGACAGGGAGTCCTGGGATGAGAAACACCTGGGTGCCCCGAGTGCCAGAAGCCCTTTGTACGAGACTCCTCCTTTAAGAGTCTGGCTCATACCTCCCATCAGCCAAACCCGGATTCTCCTGGACCCCTTGACCCTGACTCGGAGTCACAGTACAGCAGCAGCTCCCCAGGGGCCTGGCCAGGTGCAAGCGAAATGCCTGCGCGCAAACCTGCAGGGACCGAACTGCTGAGGGCTGAACCACGGCGTGACCTGCGCATGCGTCGGCTGCACGTCCAGCGCCTCCCAGAGGCTTAAGGCCCTGGGGTAGCAATGCGAGCTGCTGGCCTGGAACCCCGGGGGCCCCAATCTGACATCTGCCAAAGTGCAAGGATTCTACCACCCAAACACAACTTTCTGTTCTTTTTGTTCTGAAATTAGAAAATAATGTGTCAGGCCAGCAGAGGACCTGAATGGGAGCCTGCCTAATAATACCCAGTACTGTCCACGCCTGTCCGCAGCCTCCCCTCTTCCTGCCCACCTTCCTGTCTGCACTGCAGACAACACACTACCCTGTCCTCACATGTCCCGGTGAAGAGGATGTCCATTATGGCTTCAGTAGTTCTAGTTCATCGTTGGCTATTGCGTGAACAGAGCTTATGTTCCTCCAAAAGCGGAGCCTAAGATAAAGGTCCCCTAAACAGGAGTGAAGAAATAAGGTGAGTGAAACAGGGAAGAAAGACACACACATATAAGGGGCATTCTTGAGGTCACCGCTATGGACAATGGAGGCTTGATTTTGACACTCAGAGTAGGTGTTTAGTAAACATGTGTTTACTGAATGAATGGGTCCACAGAATTGGCGATGGGGATAGAAGTTCTTTGAGCTTCCTAATCCAGCCCTTTGTTTTAAGATCAGATGTCACATGATGACAAGTGAAGGGAACAGAAGGGAGGGGAACCAAACAATGCATATCAGAGTGTCTTTATGGAAAGGGAAATGTAAGTGTGAGTGGCTTTTGGTGAGCAAGGTTTCTGTCCTTTGAGACAGATGTTAGCAGGTTCCGCTTACAGGGATTTATGTCAATGCATGTCGAGATGATGAAAAGTAACAGCTACCACAGCTGTTGTTTGTTGCACCTCCTGCTTAAAAAAGGATCTCCCTTAGGATGTTTCTCAAACATCTTAAATTTATATCCAAAATCAAACTCCTAACTTCTACCCCACACTTCATATACTCTTCCCCAAGTCTTTCCCATCTTAGCGAAAGACTTCCTTGATTTCCCTCTCACACACACATCAGTCAATCCTACCTTCTGTTCCCTCAGACTAGAGCTGAAGTCAAACCACTACTCCCCACTGAGACCCTCAGGTCTCCATTTCAAGACACTATCATCACTAGCCTAGATTTTTGCAATAGCTTTCTGCTATTCTCATCAAAATAATTCTATCCCACCAAGGTCACTTTCCTGGAAGACTTCTCTGATCTGATGCTTTGTGATAATATCAAAGATCCCGATTCCACCTGGCTGCTTTCAAAAGCACAAACTCTCTTTATAGTGTCACTTGGGCCCTCCTTCACTTTACTCCCAGCTCTGTTCCTGGCTTTTTGGCTTCCACTCTGCTCTGAGTTTCACCTCCTAATTCTAGATTTACACATGCCTTCTGGATGTGTTGACAGAGGCTGCTTTCCTAAGGTGGATCTCTGCCATTTTGGAATGTTAAATTTAGCTCATGCTGATTTTCCTGGACCACTATTCCTTAAATCCCTGAGAGTAAACTAGTCCGTATTTTCTTCTGCTCTCTGTATATAAACCAGATGCCATCCAGATTAACAAACATCCAGGCACATTCTAATTCTGTAGGAAAAGAAGCATATGAACAGGAATGAGGACCACAATAAAAGTTTCCTTGACACAAAGAGGATCAAGCAACTTGGTGATAATACCATTCTCCACTTTAAATAGCAATTCTGTTATGTCAGGACCCAAGTGTTTGGACATTTAATGCCCAGAAGACCTCTCTTGCCACCAGAACTTACTAGAATTACCAATGTTTTTGAAGGAAGTCTGTAAAAGAGACTATTGGCAACAAAATTAGGAAATTAAGTACCAAAAATCAGAAAATCTTTTTTTTTAAAGATTTTATTTATTTATTTGACAGAGATAGAGACAGCCAGCGAGAAAGGGAACACAAGCAGGGGGAGTGGGAGAGGAAGAAGCAGGCTCGTAGCGGAGGAGCCTGATGTCGGGCTCGATCCTATAACGCCAGGATCACGCCCTGAGCCGAAGGCAGACGCTTAACGACTGCGCCACCCAGGCGCCCCCAAAAATCAGAAAATCTTATACCTGTTACATATTCACGTTCTGAGGGAACTGCCATTGCAACATTGCATCATCTCAGTCGGAAGCACCTAAATTTCCTGACATGAGACACTGGCTCTAAAAGTTAGCAACAAAGCATGAACTTCTACTTTTTAAATTTTTTGCATACAGGTAACCCAAAATTAAGAAAGGAAGAACTAGGCATCTGATGGTACCCCTCGTCCAGTGTATCATGGAGAGCTGTATTCCAAACTTTTCAATGACCAGGGTTCTTTGTAATGATAAAAGAAATTACAAAGCCTTGCATATTCAAAACCATTTCTCCACTTTTTATACTCCAAATGTGTATAAATGGATACAAAATTCCTGAGTCGAACTTCTTTTAAGACTTTGTAGGCTTTATCCTCCTGACTTATACTGTATTTCTTTTTTTTTTAAATATGACATTGTCTTTTTTTTTCAAAGAATTTATTTATTTGACAGAGATAGAGACAGCCAGTGAGAGAGGGAACACAAGCAGGGGGAGTGGGAGAGGAAGAAGCAGGCTCATAGTGGAGGAGCCTGATGTGGGGCTCGATCCCATAACGCCAGGATCACGCCCTGAGCCGAAGGCAGAAGCCTAACCACTGTGCCACCCAGGTGCCCCTTCACTGTATTTCTTGTGACTTAACTCTTTACTCATTAATATGTTTGAAAGGCTTATCCATTCTGCTGTAAGTAGCTGTAATTCATTCATTTTCATGTTCTACAGTATTCCAATCAATCAATAGTCAAAGTTGATTTATCTGTTCTACCATTAATGGACATTTGAGATGTTTTTGTTTGGTGCCCAATACAAAACATGAACGATGCTACTGTGAACATTCATATTGTCTTCTGGGGTAAACATGCAAAAGTTTCCCTAGCAGCTGTGCCTAGTAATAGAATGTCTAAGTAGTGTGCCCATTTTGGGCTACATTAGGTGATGCCAAACCGTTTTGCAAAGTGGGTATATAAAAATTCCAACTCCTGCCAGTACTGTAGAAGAGTTCCCACTGCCCCATTTTTTTTTACCACACCTCATATTATCTGATATACGTGTGTATGTTATACGTAATTTAGTCATAACTCATGATTTTCATTAGTACTTCCCTGGCTAATTATGAGGCTTCTTTCTGGATTTCCTCTTCTGTGAAGTGCTTAATCAAGTCTTGTGTCCACTCTTTAAATCATTTGTCTTTTTTTTATTGATTTCTCAGTGTCCCTAGTATATTCTGGGTATGTTATTTATATTGTATATACAACTTCCCCCACATACTGGCTAGTCTTTTGTTCTCTTTATCTTTTGGTCATTTTGATATAGGCATACGATATGTTCTATGATGAGTACGGACTGGCTGTCCACCTCTCTGTCCTTCTTCCTGGGAGCAGACCTGGGCTACAATTTCCCAGACTCCCTGGCCATTAGGTGAGTCATGTGACTAAGTTCTGTCCAGTGTGATGTAAATGGAAGTGATGTGTGCTTTCCTCCGGCTTGACCCATAGAAACCTGCTATATGGACTTTACTGCGCTCTTTTTTTTTTCTTTCTGGTGGCCACAGCCAACATATCCTTGGAAAGCCACTTGATGAAGAAAGTACAATTCTCAGTTTATTCCATGGGTAAGTGTGTAATGGAAAGCTGTCTTGCTTATCCAAACACCGTCCCTTTATTGTTTCAAGAAAAGAAATAAACTTATTTATCTCTTAGCAGCTAAAATTTACATAGTTGTTACCAAAAAATCCTAATTAGTGTAATTTTACCTCATTTAAAAAAAAACCCTCCTTAACTAGTAGTAATAAAGATCTTGTGCATTTATCATCTCAAAACATTAATGCCTTGCCTTTCATATTTGCATGTTCAGTCCACTCAACTGGAATTTATTATTGTGAATGGTGCAAAGTTGGAATATTTTTCTTTCTTTTTGCCAATATGGATATCCAGTTGTCCTAGCACAATTTATTGAAAAATCTATCATTTCATCCCTGGTATGCACATTTCAAATATCCATATAAGTGTATGTCTCTTGAAGGATTCTCTATTCTTGGTCTATTTGGTTATGCCAGGTATATGTGTCTATTCCTGCACCAAATCACACTGCTTTAATTTCCATTACTTTGAGCCTTGATACCTTTTTCCCCCCTCAAGAGTATATTATATATTCTTGGCTTTTTGCCTTTCTGAATAAATTTTAGAATCATCCTATAAAATTCTACAATTTTAAATTTGACTACAATGATTTTTTAAGACTTTCTTTTTTACACCAGTTTTGGGTTCATAGCAAAATTAAGAGGAAGGTACAGAGATTTCCTATATCTCCCCAGCCTCCCCACCCCACACACATACACACAGAAGCTGCCTACTCTAATTGACAAAAACTGAGTTAGTAATTAATATAGAGACTGCTAGCCTTCATGTAATTCATAATTCTCAAACTTTAATGGGCATCAAAATCACTTTGGGGGCTTGTTGAAAGGTGATTACTGGGCTCTCCACCCAGCATTTCTGATTCAGTAGATCCGTGGTTGGAATTTGCATTTCTAACAAGTCCCAGGTGAGGCTGATGTTGCTCTTCTGGAGACCACATTTTGAAAACCATTGGGGTCAAATGCCAACTGAATAGGAATCCCCATCAAATTGAATCAAAGGGAGCATTCACTGCCAGGATAGACAAGAGTGCTGTTTTGCTGCTCAGGGCTTGGTTTTCATCCTCACCTGTTAGGACCAGTTCCTGACGCAGAAACAAGTGCTTGGTGAGCAGGAAAGAGAGATATTTTACACTCTTCTGTTTCCTGGAAGTAGGAAAAGTTTGGCAGAATAATGCCATGCTGGCTTGACCAAAGAATGTGCAGAGAGGAAAAAAAAATCCAGGCACACAGGTCAGCAAGAAACCAATCATAGGACAGGTTCAGTTTTTAATCTAAGAGCATTAATGTGGATCCAGAGAAAATTTCCAACATAACAATTTGAGTCCAACAAGGTACTAAGAGATAAGAGAAAAGGATTGAGGGGCGCCTGGGTGGCACAGCGGTTGGGCGTCTGCCTTCGGCTCAGGGCGTGATCCCGGCGTTCTGGGATCGAGCCCCACATCAGGTTCCTCGGCTATGAGCCTGCTTCTTCCTCTCCCACTCCCCCTGCTTGTGTTCCCTCTCTCGCTGGCTGTCTCTATCTCTGTCAAATAAATAAATAAAATTAAAAAGAAAAAAAAAAGAGAGAAAAGGATTGACATGACAAGGGATTTTTCTCACCTGGGGATGCTATTAGCAGGCTGTCCACCCACCTGGCAAGAGAAGTTCCTTAACAGTTCTAATTGGACATACCAAAGAAAGCTTCATGGAGAATATTGGGCTCCAGATAGCTCTTGAAGAATCGGGAGGATTTTCCTGGTCAGAGAGTTCTGGGTGGGACAGAATAGGAATTACGGCTGCCAAACAATTCATGCTCAGAAAGATCAAAGGAAACTTTGGCTGGGAAATATTTGGGGACTTCATAGGAGATAAGGCAAGAGGATAGGCTACACTGGTATTCTGGATAGACTTGAATGCTATGAGTCTGAGGAGTTTTGAAATTATCCTACTTTTTGGGAGCACTAAAAGTTTTTGAATAATGAGTAAAACAACCAAAGGGTAAAAATTGAAAACTAGTCTGATAGAATTGTGTGTGCTATTATAAGGGAAAAGCCTGTTAGGAGTCTACTGAAATAGCCTAGGTGTAATACATAAGGACTTGAACTCAGTTTCATTTATTTCATCATTTATCAATGGAATAAACATTGACAATGGACATGGGCCACCTGCTGGGTAGTGATGCCAGTGAATAGAATCTCAGAAGAAACAGGCAAAACACTATGTCTTAGACACCGAGCTGCATACAAAAGAAACATTTTGGGGGTAACAGTTTTGTGGGATCTTTACTTGTTTTTTTTTTTTCTGGCAAGGTTAATATTAACCAATGAGGTCTGATTTATTCCAGAAGGTGCTCTCTTTTAAGAATGTAGAGGGGCGTCTGGGTGGCACAGCGGTTAAGCGTCTGCCTTCGGCTCAGGGCGTGATCCCGGCGTTCTGGGATCAAGCCCCACATCAGGCTCCTCTGCGGAGAGCCTGCTTCTTCCTCTCCCACTCTCCCTGCGTGTGTTCCCTCTCTCGCTGGCTGTCTCTCTCTCTCTGTCAAAATAAACAAATCTGTCAAATAAATAAATAAAATCTTTAAAAAAAAAAAACACTTTAGTAGAGTTTTGCTTCCTGAGTATCTATCTCCTCTAATAGCTCTCTGGAATTCCTGATGGTGGGGATGCAGAATACTTCCTGGAAATATCCTGGGCGGGATATTTATGTATTTATATTTATGTTTATATGTTTTCCCCTGAGTTGACTGACAAAGTCCCATGTGGAGCAGACAACAGAAGAGCTATAAGTCAATGTAAGGTTTCCTACTAAAACAACACATGGTATTTTTATTTGTGAGTGGCATAGAGGTTCCTAGGTACATTAAGAGAATTAGAACCAGCAACTCTGTTTCAGTGGTTAAGTTACAGTATGTTGACAGGACAAATGCAAACTGAGGGGCTGCCAGATGGGAGCATTCTGAGCTTCAGTTAACAGTCTCGGGCCAAACAATGCACTGATACCCATGTCCTGGGTTCTCAACAAGGTCCCGCATTGTATACTGGCTCTATTACTCCCAGGTTTGGGCCAATCAGATGGTAGACTGCAGCACTGGCCAAAAGGCAGGCATACGGATGGCGTAGCCTTGAGTTAGCCGACCTGAACTCCAGAACGTTTTAATAAACTGAGTTACCCAAAGGCTTGGGCAGGGAATGAACCACTTAACAGGAGATGAAATGGGTTCTTCTTACCTCCTGGTTTCCTGAAAAAGCCAAACCTAATCAAATTCCAGTGGCACAAACAGGGCCACATGGATAATTTGGGGGTAAAGAATGCTTTTATATTAAAGGCAGTGTTTGACTGTAGCATTCTATTACCTACAAGCCAACATGGTTTCAATTTAAGCTTCTGTTAATCCTGACCATTTCTTTCAAGTGTTTCTTATTTAAAATAGAAATTCCACATCGAACATTTTAATAACATTAACTGTCAAAGGCAGCTGTGATCAGTTTTCCTTTCAATCTTCTGCCAGATGTAGACATTTGTGATCATTGATGCCCTTTGTTTTCCTCCCTTTCCCTTATTAAAATCATTAGTAAAACACAAGTCCAAGGGAAATCGCTTTTCACTGAGACTCTGCTATGAAGGAGTGAGGAAACAATGCACAGAGAAGCTGAAGGATCACTGCCATCGCCATCATCCATGGAGATGGATGCCAAGAGGATAACATTATTGCACTAGTAACTTAATGAGTTACTACTTTATGGTTCCTTTCATTGTCAGAGCAGATGTTTTTGCCACACAGGCCACAAAAGACAGGACAAGAAAAGTGAATGTCAGCTTACTCCCTCAAAAAAAAGCTATATGCTTAAATGTATGCTTAAAGGGTATTAAAAGATGTGAACTTCAAAGTGTCCCCAAAGAAAAGCCAATAACCAGCTGGGCCATGTTAGAAGAACACTGAAGAAACCGTATTTGATGAGAAATGAACGTGCCTCCCAAAAGAAATCTTAAGATCATCTTATTATAAAGAGAAAACCAGATATTTTCCGAACAGCATGCTAGGAGGTACAACTGCTTGCAAAATTCCTATTTGTGATGGACACTTAGTGCAAATGAAACTGATGAAGACAAGTCTGGAGATAGCTAGTATGCAGGAACCTCCAGTCTCTCTTCACTTGTAAGCATGGGAGGATTAATCTAGCCAAAGAACAATTGTTCCAGTTTAGGACACTGGCTCTAATATCAGCATCACACAAGGTACACTGATCCACACTTGTGATCTCATCATTGACACTTCCCTCTACACTTCCTGGAAGTTCATCTCTATACCATCACCTAACATGACCTTGCCATTCCTACCTCATTGACCTGGACTTCATAACCCTCTCAAATACATGCTCCCCTTCCCTCTGTCTCACCCAACTCTAGGCAACCTTCCAGGCCTGCCTGGCTCAAATTCCACTACTTCTGTGAATATCTCAACAATCACTGGGCTCATAGGTCGAATTATTGACTGAACTCTTCACAGAGCATGGAAAGTACAGCTTCGGGATGTTATCTATTTTTTCTTAGACATATTTTGAAATATTGTTATGACTTTCATATTGGTCTCAAGTGGAGACATTGAAACCAAATATATCATGTGGACACTGTATATCTACATGGAGGCGTGGTTTCCAAACTAGTAAATGACTTACCAACTGATTGGCAGTGTAACATTATTCTCTGATCTTCTGTAGCCAAGACTAGTTATCTACTGATCCAAGATACAAATATCATTGTTCCAACTAATACCAGTGGTAAAACAGATTGGTTACAAGAAAAAAAAAATGCCACCAACAAGCTAGAATGTTGGATCAAATCTAAGAGGATGAAATATCATCTGAAAATGATTAATGGATAAATGATTAAACAATGTTTAATCCTGCAGCTAGGCCAAAAAAGCAAATGTAAGTTACGTGTGTTAATAGTAGCGTGGGTGAAAAAGATTTAGAGATCACAGATGACTGTAAACTCATTGTAAGTCAAGAAATGGTGTGACTGCCAAAGTCTTTGAATCATGGATTGCATTAAAAAGAGTATGTCCAAAACAGAGGAGATTGTCACATCCTCTTGGGCCCTACCCCATTCCATCCTGTTCATATGTTGAGTATACAGTTTGGTTCTTTAAAAAGAAACAGAAGCATGTCCATAGTCAGTCACCGTAAAAGTAATGAAGAACAGTAAGGGGAGCTTTGAGATTTTCGTCAAATGAAAAGAGACCATGGGACAAAACTCTCTTCAAACACTTAAAGCACATGGGAGTGAAAGATTAAACTTGTTTCAACTGGCTTCATAGGAAAGAATAATAAATAACTGTAGGAGACATGATAAGCCAGACCTACGTTCAAAATAAAAACTTCTGTAATATTAAAATCCCCCCAAACTACATGAAGCAACTCACTGCAGGCAGTCAAGACAAACCATCTAGTCATAAGGTGGGGATATGATAGAGGGCATGCAGATGGAAGAGCTCATTCAACCTTGAAATTCTCCTTCGTGAGTAATGGTGGGAGAAAACTAAATAAGAAATTGCTATGTTCCGAATTTGTCTCCCCCCCCCAAAAAAAAATTCATATGTTGAAATTCCAATCCCCAAAGGTCATGGTATTATGATGTGGGGCCTTTGGGAGATGCTTAAGCCAGGAGGGTAGAGCCCTTGTGAATAGAATTAGTGCCTTATAAAGAAGGCTCCAAAGAGATCTCTAGCCCCTTTCACCATGTTAGGACACAGGTGAAAGGCAACAGCTACAAACCAGAGAGCCCTCACCAAAACATGACCATGCTGGCGCCTCACTCTTGGACTTCCCAACCTCCAGAACTGTGAGCAATAAATTTCTGTTGTTTATAAGCCACCCAGTCTGTGGTTATTTGCCTTAGCAGCCCAAATGAACTGAGACAAAATGAAGTTCATTTCTTCCGACCCAACTTTTCACAGAAGCCAAGCTTCAGGGCTCCCACATTCATCAAATCACATACTTCATACCGAGAATGCGCCTCACCCCAGAACAGAGTAGTTGTCCAACAAGAATGATGTTTACCCTAAAAATGGTGTTCATGGCAACACTGTTACCATGAATTTCAAACAATTCTCTCCCCGAACAAACATTGGTTTAGCAAGACAGGCCTATGAATTTCAAAAATTTCTCCACAATTGCTAATAAGAAATTTACTGTGAGTGCCCTCCACAGGGGCTCTACCTGTGACCCAAACTTTCAGTTGTAGTTGTAGCAAAGAAACCTCACTGTCAGACTTAACAACTGAGGTAGTCCCCCTTGATTAAGGCCTTACATGCCTACAAGCTACAGGCGTTAAAGTTCATATCAACACTACAAGGGAGGTACTATTGTTACCATCTTATGCAGGAGGGAAACTGAGACACAGAAGTCATACAGTTAGTAAATTCTGAAACTGGGATCTGAGTCCAGATCATTGCTGTGAGACTGGCATAGTAACCACATTGTCAAATCCTCCCTGGGAGCCACTTCCAGAGTAAGACACTAAAGGTTAATGTAATATATTCCTCACGATAGAGTATAATCTCAGTCCTTGTCTATACAGCTGTTGATTATTTTCGCTTTGTCACAAACAGCAATTCATGTCCTTTGTCTATCATATATGTGTCATTCCCCACAAAGTTATGTCTATCTAAATATCTGTACTCTGAGGAATTTTTATCCAGATGTGGGAGTTGTTGGAAAATTAGTGACTATTCTGAATTTTAAAAAATATCCCTAGAGAGATTAAGGGCTTACAGAGATATAATATATTAAAATAATGGACATACTGGAAAGGGAGAAAAGTGAAGACCATGGCACAGGTCAGCAGTAACATTCCTAAAAACTCCAATTCTTGGGGCCACATGAACAGATTAGTGAATTTGCGGAGATAGACCTAGTGTTGGGCACAAAAGAAAGCATCTCTGGACATTAATAAAAGTAGAAAATCATCCTAGAAAGGAAGTTGAAGAAAGCATCTGTCCAATGCATACCCAATGAACTAAAATACTTTGCCTTTTAATCAAACCTGTAACGTGTGGCCTCCTGCTTAATTTCCCTATTCCCATATCCTTCTTCACTCTTCATTAGATGGGCTGATTTCTACACCACAAGCTTCAGTTCTCAGATGAACCCAAAGTTGGGAGGCAGCAAGTAAATTCAGTATTTCCTTCCAATGGAGCTCAGAATCAAGTTACCCACCATGCAGAGTGATTCAGAACACATTATCCTAGTGATGTGTCCCTTTAATCTGCTCCCCCTACCAGGACACTCAGAGCAATATTGTTCTGATGATAAGTTAGCACGTCCTATTTTCCAGAATCCATTGGAAAAGATTCATCTCCTTTTTTGAGCTCATGTGCTAGGAACTCACACAGCTCTTTTGTGTCTTACCTCACTAGTGTCTCACCAAGGCTCCTAAGTATTGCTCAACCTTGACCTTTTTATTTCTGTGATCCTGTCCCCTTCAGGGGTATCTACTATGTTATAGACCTGTTGGAATCCATTTATCCATCGGAAGCCACTGACCTGTACCAGTACCAGACCTTAGACACAACAGGTGATAGATGGCACTCGTATTGCACTCAGAACCCTGTTACTCCAGTACTGTGAGTACTGGCTGCTAGGGATTCACAGATGGTCCTTTCTCCAATGAACTGCCCTTAGCCAAATAAGAAATCTCCCTAGGGATGCCTGGGAGGTTATGAACCCCCACTCCCAGAAATAGCCTATAGTGATACAAATGCCCAATTCCCCTTGCTCCAAAGCAGGAAAACTGTGAAGAGCCATTCATGTTCTAGAGCTCTCCATAGGCTCAGGCTGACAGGAGACTTTAACTGAACTCACAGTTTTCTTTGGCTCCTTCTCTTGCCTTGCCTACTCTCTTTACTTCTTTATAGATTTCTCCTCTGACCTCCCCCTCAATAAATCACTTATAGGAGAATCCCCATCTCAAGCTCTAGAGAACCTGATCCAAAATGCAAAGCTTTGGCTGTCTGGGCTCCTTCCTTTCTGCCAGGGTCATTCTTCCACATCTTTCTTGTCTCTAAAAACACCATTCCTGTCCACTCTACCCAATGCAGCCACATCGACACACAGCCCCAAGCCTCTTGAACAAGTAACAATGGAGGACAATGCCAAACACCCTCCTTCTGCAGAATACTGAGTGTTATTAACGATACTTAAATTGTTTATCATAGATGTGAGCAATAACAATGAAAATTAATAGCCTGACTTCAGAGGGAAAAACTAATATTATAAAGTGAGAAGAAATGTCTTCTCATAAGGTGACACAATATTTCAATCATTGCCCATGTGATCCAGAGGTTTTGGGATGGAGCCCTGCATGCTTCTCCCTCTCCTTCTGCCTGCGGTTCCCCTTGCTTGTGCTCTCTCTCTCTTTCTGTCAAATAAATGAATAAAATCTTTAAAAATAAATAAATAAATAAACAAATATTCAGTTTCCTTAAATTAAAAGAACAATTACCCTTTGAAATAACCTAAAACCAAAGCCCTATGATCCTTCTATACCAGGACACTTGGAATTAAAAAGATGGAATAAAGATAAAGTTAGCTTGTGGACATGTTGTATAGTCCAGTCTTTTAATGTCAAAGTGTGTGTGTGTGTGTGTGTGTGTGTGTGTGTGTGTGTGCGTGTAAATTTTAAAAGTACTTATACAAAGCCAGAGTAATTCATGTTACCATCCCTACAGGTTTTGCATCTAAAATTTTCTTTTAAGACTAGATTTGATCTTTTGGCTTCAACAAAGACTAAAAATCCATTGTAATTTCCCTCACACCTCAAAAAGGATGACAGGAATAAGTACACATGCAGGAACACATATACACACATACACAGTCATGCTCAAAGCAAGAAATGTAGAAAATAAATGAAAGAAAACATATAGTTTTTAATTGGAGTAATTTACTATCTGTTTACAGAAAAAAGTAGATTTGCATATACTGATTTGAAATAAAGTCCAAAAGATAGAAAATATAAAAGGCAAATTGATGGAAAAAGGTAATATAAAAATATAATATGTGCTCAAAAAAATACCTCTACGTGCATATATTTCTAAAAACGTTAAGGGATTTATGAAATACAAATGTAAAAAGGGATATATACTAAAATCTTAGTCCTGGCTATCTGGGTTTGTGCAAGAATGGTGAAGGGAGGAGCAGAAATCTAGGAGAGAAGAGGTCTTTTTTAATTTATACACTTCTGAGTCATTTGAATTTGCCTAACAGGCATATGTCGTACAGTATTTAAAATAACACTGGGGGAGGGCACCTGAGTGGCTCACTTGGTTGAGCAACGACTCATGGTTTTGGCTCAGGTCATGATCTCACTGGTGGTGGGAGAGAGCCCCATGTCAGCCTCCCCACTGAGCGGGTAGTCTGCTTAAAGTTTCCCTCCCTGAGCCCCTCCCTCTGCCTCTGTCAAATACATAAATAAATCTTTTTTTAAAAAAAAGAGTTATCCACATGAAAATTTGGGCAACACACTTTGGTGGGAAGATAGATCATTGAAACTGAAAGCAAAAGACTTAAAACATCAGTCTGTGCTCACCCCTTTATTAGTTAAGCAGCACTGGGTAGGTCCTTTACCTTCTTCAGACCAGCCTCCACATTTATGAGCATTTATACGATTCACACAGGATTGTGTCAGAAAGAAATGATAGCATGGTTATACGATTTGAAAGCTGCAAAGTGCACAGTCAATGTGAAACACTATCATCTTTACTGAATTTGGGTATACCTTGTTCCATTCCACAAAAACAAAGTATTTTTTTCTGTGCAGTAGGGGACACAGAACTCACAATTAATAACTAAGGCAAGATAGAATTACAAGTTTCTACAAAAGATACAAAGAGGGGCACCTGGCTGGCCCAGTCAGTAGAGCACGCAACTCTTGATCTCGGGCTCCTGAGTTCAAGCTCCATGTTGGGCATGGAGCCTACTTTAAAAAAAAAAAAAAAAGATACAAAAAAATGCCACCTAAGCCCCTGTGGAGATTCTCAAGTTGGTCTGTTAGCAGAGACCTTGGCTTTTCTGAGGTGACCATATCTACATAATTTGCAGTGGGCAGTGGGAATGTGCTGGGCCCCCTCAAATGGAGTTCATGAGCTTTGAGCGTAGGGTTCCCACAGTGGCCTTTAAGCCCATCGGCTGCACACTAGCAGATCTGAAGTCTGTTTTAAGCATTTCTGAATCCCTACTGTACTCCACCGAGCCTACCCATGATAGGCACTTAGTAAGTACTTGTTGAAAGAACAAAGACTAGAATCCAATAGAGAAGAGAGACTAGAAAAGAGACCATTAGATGCACAATACAGTGCCTGGGAACATTTTGCAAGTGGATAAAATTGTTGGTATTTGATAAAATATCTTTGCTTAAAGTTCTAATTAATTGTCTCAAAATTCTCATTTATTTCTTCTCCCGCCTCTCTTGTTTTCAACCTATAGTTTTCTGTGCATTCCAAAGTCAATCAGAAGAATGCCAGAAAGCAAAGTAGAACCAGTACTGATAAACTATTTGCTGCATCTGTTTTATCATGGACTAGAAAATGGCAAAGGATATATACTATAAACCCTACGAGCTCCATTATCAACCTTATTTCCCAAATATTTACTTAATTTTTATTAATTTATCACAGGAAAAAAAAGTTCAAGTTAAGAAAAAGTTCAAGTTACGTATACTGCATAAACCTGCAAATGTAATTCAGGAAGAAAGGATGAATAATAGAATATTCTTATCCCTAATGTGAATTAAGGAAGGAAATAGGGTGAATATTTACTTAAAGCCATCACCAAACTACCATGCACCAAACCTCGGGTGGCTGATAAACAGAGCTATCATTTACTCTCATAACTGCCCTGTTAGCCATTTTTTTTTTAAAGATTTTATTTATTTATGTGACAGAGAGACAGCCAGCGAGAGAGGGAACACAGCAGGGGAGAGGGAGAGGAAGAAGCAGGCTCATAGCGGAAGAGCCTGATGTGGGGCTCGATCCCATAACGCCGGGATCACGCCCTGAGCCGAAGGCAGACGCTTAACCGCTGTGCCACCCAGGCGCCCCCCCGTTAGCCATTTTTAATGCCCATTTTACACATGAGAAGAAGAGAAGTTCACTAACTTGCCCAACGGAAAATATTTGTACCCAAGCTGTGTTGACTTCCAAGTCTATCATTCTCTTTTTAAGCTGGCTTTCATTCTCCAGTTGTCTATACAACACCATCACCGCATGTAATTCCCCTGGAGGTAGGTATTTACCTTATGCAAAGGTACGGATACCCATGTCTCCAGGACCTAAATTTACAGTTGCAATTCACATATACAAGGCTTTTAACATTCTCTATTCCTCTATAACTAAATTCTACTCACTCGTGAGCCCTCATTACCAGTTGTAAGTGGTTCAAAATTCATGTCTACATGGAACCTCTTAAAGTGACCTTATTTGGAAATACAATATTTGCAGATGTAGTCAAATTAACATGAAATCAAGATCAGGATCCTTGGATTTTTCTGTTGTTATTCTGTTCTGTTTAGTGATCTGATTCTAAATTGTATATCTGACTAAGTTACCTAATGTAAGGAAGTGGCAAAAAAGAAACCAGGAATTTAAAAGGACTAAAATAATCATATAAAGTTGCCTTTTAAAAAGTGCATATGTATAAATGAAAGAAGTTCTAGAAACAAATTACCTTGAAGGTACATCCCTTCAGAGAACTCCTTACATGAAGCAACGGATGCAGACACACCCTTGTTGTTTCTCCTACTGCCTATACTCTTCCGTTGTGTGTGTTTTCATTATGTTTAATAAGTGCATGTTAAACACATCTAAAAATTCTCTCAAACTAATGCACTTTTCATATGCCAAATATAATTATGAAGGTATGGTCTCCCACAGAGAAGTCACCTGCCTCTTCTTTTGGAACTCATGAATAGGTAATACTGCCTTTCATATTGGAACTTATAGATATTTCCAATAAAGAAGACTCAGTTAAAAAAAGTTAATTTGAGTTCATACCGGATTAAGATGAATGAACCAGTTCAATGGCTGGTGTGCTTTAAGAAGAGAAAACAGAAATAAAAACACACAGGGAGAGCACCAGTTGACTATGGAGGCAGAGATTGGAGTGATGCATCTACCAGCCAAGGAATACCAAGGATTGCTGGTAACCACCAGAAGCTTGGAAAACGCAAGGAAGGATGCTGCCTAGAGCCTTCATAGGGAGAGCATGGCCCTGCTGACACCATGATTGCAGCCTTGCAGCCTCCAGAACCGTGAGAATAAAATTCTGGTGTCTTAAGCCACCCAGTCTGTTATACTTTATTATAGCAGCCCTAGGAAACTAGTCAAGGTGGAAAATTGATTTTGTCACAGTAAGGAAGCTTGGTAACTTCCAGTTTAAAAATTGGTCCTTTGGAGTAAATATCCACTCAGTCTTTGAGATTCCTGCCTCTCCTCTCCCTCACTTTACCAGAGTGTGATCTAAGTTGCCTATTGGGTGTCTCGTCTTTATATTTTTTCTGGACTCAGCTAAAGGCTCTCCTTTCTTTGGCTTCTGAATTCAACCTCTGCACTGCTATGCCTATTCAATTTTCTTAGCCTGTGGAATATGAAGCCTTTGTCAAAGATGCAAGGACATTCCCTCATCCACCCCACTCTGATGGGACCAGGTAGGGAAGATCAAACCAGCCAGTGACAAGAATCAGAAAGCCTAAGAAAAATGTGTTCAATGCTCAGAGTACCATAGATATCCTCAAAGCAGGTGAGCAGCCCTTGCAAATCTTACCTTCGCATCCACAGCAGAGGAGAGAGCCAAAGGGAGCCCCTACCATGCAAGCCCAAACTTTCAGCACCTTGCTGCATACAGCAAAAACTCCACCTTTACTCAGTAGTTGAATCCATCCCTCAGTGAGTCAAGCGGAAGTGATGGGGTGTCTGTATCTGTCTCGAGATCAGCAATGACTACTCGTGGAAGGACCTCTAGTATCCCTTCCTCTTTATCACAGTGCATGTGCATGCACACACACTCACATTCACACATACTCAACATCACAAGATTTTTTTCCAGGTCTCAACTACCTCTACTATCATAGCAGCAAAATTCACGTTTTGTGTTAGTGTACATAGAATAATACCTTGCATTGTCTTGACTTAAACTCATCAAGCCACATCTCGATGTTAGATCTTCAAATCTGCCCTCATTGTTTGGGTAGCCAAGTCTCCCATCATGGTTTGTAAAGGATTGAAATGCATTTTCCACCACGTATGTCAAATGATCTCACATACACAGCCAGCAAAAGGAATGTTCAAAGACAAAACCAAGGAACAATTGTTCCCCTGGCTTTGAAACTTTAAACTCAACAAGATATTCCATTAAAACAAATAGCCAAGATGATCCCTAATTACAATAAAATAAGTACCTGTATCCAATCCTAAAATAAATAGCAAGCAAACTAGAAGCAGCAAGGAAGGGAGGGGGTAGAGGAGTGTGCAATGGGAGGAAGGGAGGGAGAAAAGGTGGAATTACAACTCAACATTCCATTCTTTAGATAAACTGTATGAAACCTGTATTTGAGGAAAGCATATTTTTGACATGATCAAGCCTTCTTCCTAGATTTCCTATCCTGGGAACACTGATAGGATAAGACAATTATTTAGTTACAATAAATTATTTCCTGCAAGATGCTTGTTCCTAGACACCACCAATAGCACTGTGAAACAGCTTTGGTATATTTGCCAGGTGGTGCAATTGAAATACTGTATTGCATATGCAATTTCTGATCTTTGCACTTACTCGTCAAAGCAAAAAATGAAACGAAATCTTTGAAATGACACTGCAAAGCCCATTTTTCAATCAGGGACTATCCCCAAATGGAAACAAGCTGGCTGTACCACTTAACTACAATTTCATTCCGGATTTATATCTAACCTGCCTTAAAGTTTGAAATCTTTCATGGCACAAGTTTGGAATGACGGGAGAAGGAACTGATTGGTTCAATAAACAATAATAAGTATCTAATCCTCAAAGAAATTAGCTTCTTTTAAAATGACCAGTTTCTCTGTCAGATTTCATCTTCTTAAATCTCCTAGAAGACAATTTGAGCTAAATAAGTCTCAAGGCCACCCTTCATTATAGAAGTTCACCCATGTGCCCAAGGAGCAATGCAGTCATGATGGAGACCCTTGCAAACCTTGAAAGGAAATGCAACTTTCCACTAAAGATCTGAAAACAAACCCCAGCTAATAATTTCAGGGTTAGAGACACCAGAGACTGCCCTTGATCTCTCTTTTCTAGGGTGGGAGATGCCAATATCAACATTGCTGGGGTTTTGTTAAATTCATGAAGTCTTTGTGACTTAATCCTATTAGGGTGAGCCATTGCTCCCTCAGGCTTCTCAATGGGGCCAACCCTCAGGGAAGAGTGCCCCATTAGGACCTGTACGCCTTATTGGCCCAGGAGGCAGACATCAGGTTTATATTTTCAACTAGATTAATGGACCCAGAGATCACCCTATAAGATCCATTGTCTTTTCATTTTATATGTGTGGGAGATGTGACACATGATTTAAAGAGAAAAAGAGCTACTGATATCTAAAGACAAAGTCTAGGATATGCTTCCTGAGAAATGTTCATCTTACTTACACAAGCTTTAAAGGAAATGAGAAAAATGCAAAAATGTAGTGAAAAGAATACAAACTTTGAGTTTAGATAGAAATGAATAAAATACCAATTCCAGCAGATTTTTCATTTACCAACAGGGGATTACAATACCTTAAGTGGATGACGGGAAGGGTTGGTATTTCATGTAATGCCTGATATGAAGATGGTCTTAAAAAATGATAACTATAATTATTGTTACTATGATTATTAACATGTAAATTTGAATATTTTTTCTTTATCTAACTTTTCCTTTTTAAAAAAATAGGCTTTTTCCTGTTATAAAGTTATGGCAAAATAAGCTGTGAGTTACATATATTCAACAGTGAGTCTTCAGTCATATTTTATGTAGAAATGCATATAAATTGTTACTTTAAGAGGTTTCGCACATGATTTCTATGATACGGATAGTTTTAGTTTTCATTATGTCTGTTCTACCATATCCCATTATTGTCCTTTATTACAACTCCTGTGGAAACTTTCCTGTAGGGTGATTTGACATGATAATATCTGCCCTTCTCTTGGCCCCAACATATGATACACAAATTAAGTCATCTCCGCATTTTTCTCTTGAGGATGGGACAATTAAATAGTACTATCTCCCTTTATCCCAATCATGAACTTAAACTGGCAGAAGTTACTTAGAAGATGTTATCACTCAAAATTGTGAATTGTGACTTGTGTCTCCTCCCAAAGATGTAGCCCTAACTCTCAGTAGCCATGAACGTGCCCATATTTGGAGATAGGGTCTTTGGAGATGATCAAGTTAAGATGAGGTCATTAGGGTGAACTCTAATTTGATATGACTGTTATCCTTATAAAAAGGAGAAATTTAGAAAAAGACGCAGAAATGTGCATACGGAGAATGCCATATGAAGATGGTTGCAGAGATCTCTGGCATCTGTTGGCAAAAAAAAAAAAAAAAGAAAAAAAAAGAAAAAGAAAAAGAGAAGAAATGCCAAAGATTGCCAGAAAACCTCGAGAAGCTTTGGAAAGAGGCATGAAACAGATTCTCTCTCAGCCTTCAGGAGGTGCCAACCCTGCCAGCACCTTCACCTTGGACTTCCAGCCTCCACGACTGGGAGACAATAAATTTCTGTTGCTTAAGCCACCCAGTCTATGGGACTTTGTACAGCAATGCTAGCAAACTAGCATAGAAGGTGACCACCTAATAAGGATCTTTAATACCTTCGTGTTAATTTTTCTTATATCATCCTTAAAATTTGAAAAGAAAAATATAATCAAGAACTAGCCTAGCTCTGAAAATATATCCATAGGCCACAAGTATCTACAGTTTCCAGTTTGAGAAACAATGTAAAACAGAACTTAATAATATTAATACCACATGTTACATATGCACCTCCCCATCTCACTGGCAACATAAGCCAAAGGCAAAAGACTTGCATTAGAAGCTCTTTGGCATTACGCCAGATCCATATACAAAATATTCCAAAGGGCAAAGTTCAGAGAAAAAAAAATTCTAATGATGTGCTTTTTCGAAGTGGTCACATCCATTACACTGCAGCCCTTCCCCATGGTCCGGCAAGACCACACACTGGTTGCCATTTACCAGTATAGCAATGAGTTACTGTACCATTGGATGCTGACTTTGGTTTTACATCTTAAAGGGAAAAAATGTTTTAAAAAACCACCAAAAGATTTGAGAAGAAAATCTGATATCCATCAGTTTGTTTCCTGCATTTAGTAGAAACCTGTTTATTTGTTTAGTTCTGGGCAGGAGATATTACTTCCTTTTTTTTTTTTTTTTTTTTTTTTTTTAATATTCCAAATGCTTCGGTCTGAAGCCTTCAGGCTCTACTGCATTCTGTTTAGCCTATATTTAGAACAAAGCAAACACATGTGATTCTTTAGAGCTAAGCACTTCTGCCAGTGGGCCCTGGAAAATTGCTAACCCCAAAATAAAACAATACTGCTTTCTTTAAATACTTCTGCTTACACTTACAGTGAGGAGATATTGACAGCAAGCGTCAGTTTGAGTGACTGAAAATAAACAGAAGTGAAGAAAACAGGGATTTTTGGTATTAAAGCCAGATTTATTTAGAGGAAATATATGACAAGTATCATTATTTTCTCAAATAGCAATCTCAGGATATCTCACCCATGAAGAAAAGTTATTATGTCATTTCCATGACCTCTAAAGCCTTATTAACAGTTCTCACTGATCTGATCATCCTTATATTGATTCTAAATTGAGGCCAACATAGAAAGGGAGGAAGATAGCCTGGTTTCCCCAGAAAGACAACCTACAACAACAGGAAAAGACATCATAAGTTAAAGTGATCCTATCTCTGTGAAGGTCTACCTTTACCTTAGATAAATAGCATTATCTCAAATATTGGACATTTCCATAATGGAGCAGCCAATGCAGAACAGCAGGAAATTCCATTGAGGGGCCTTCAGGTATCTCCTAAAACTCAGGACCTGCCAAAATTCAAAGTTAAGAATATGGGCAGGGAGTGAGATGTACATTCTCACTTTGATGTCATTGATGTGTGAGCTTTGGAAACTCACAAGCTTTCTGCACCTCAGTTTCCCCAACTATAAAATGATTGCACTGGATCAAACACTCTAAAGTGCATTTTAGCATTACAATTTGGAAGGGAAATTAAATTACCCAACTCATGGCTGCCAGTGAAATTTGCTATGACACTCTATTGCGTTCACACTTCCCATTCTTTCAAAGTTCAAGTTCAATCATCATGTTTATTTAATTAACACTTTGGATACATAAAATCATATAATTCATAATGATTTCCTCAAGACATCAAATAAAATGAAAGCTTCCGCATAGCTTCATGAAGACAAAATTTCCTACACATTTAAATTCAGCTTTAAAACAGGAAAAAAAACTAGAAATGTATAAACTAAATGTTAATAATTATTACCCTGGGTAGGGAGAGTGTGGCAATTTTTATCTTCTTTGTACATATCTTAATGCTCTAAAACTATCACACTGAAGATGTATTACTTCTGTAATCAAGAAAAAATAAGTAGTATGTTTTAAAAGTCTGTTTTAAGAGTGCCACAAATAAATCTCAAAAAAAAACACAAATAAATAAACAAACAAACAGCAGAATCACACCCATAAATACAGAGAACAAACTGATGGTTGCCAGTGGGGATAAGGTTGGCGGGGTGGGCAAAATGGGTGAAGGGGAGTGGGAGATACAGACGTCCAGTTATGGAATGAATAAGCCAAGGGAATAAGTGCCAGAGCATAAGGAATATAATCAATAATATTTTAATAGCATTATATGATGACAGATGGTAGCTACATTTGTGGCGAACATAGCATAATGTATAAACTTGTCAAATAACCATGTTGTACACTTGGAACTAACGTAACATTGTGTGTCAATTATACTCAAATTAAAAAATTATTGGAAAAAAAGAGTGCCACAGATCACACCATCACTCAAATTCTCTCTTTTTAGAGCAGTTGATATTTCGTATTTACTTTATCTATACTACTATTAATATGAATAGTACTATAAAAGTATTATGCTGTAGTTATTTTTCCATTAAATATATTTGGATTTTTTTGTTTTCCTTTTAACGGTTTTTTATTTATTTATGAGAGAGAGAGACAGAGAGAGTGAGGAAGAGCAGAGGGAGAGGGACAAGCAGACTCTGCATGGAGCTCAATCAGGACCTCGAGCCGGGCTCAATCTCAGGACCACAGACCATCACCTGAGCCAAAACCAAGAGTCAGACACTCAACCAACTGAGCCACCCAGATGCCCCTAAATACATTTGTTTTCAACTCTATTGAGATACATTTTATATATCATAAAATTCATCCATTTCCAGTGTACAATATACTGATTTTTAGTAACTTTACTGCATGGTACAACCTTCACCGTTAAGTCGACTTTGGAACATTTCATCTCCCCAGTAAGACCCCTTGTGTCCATTTACAACTAATACCTTTTCCCCCACACACCTGAGTCTCAGACAACCTAATCTACTTGTTGTCCCTATCAATTTGCCTTTTCTGGACATTTTATACAAATGGAATCATATAGCATGATGATTGTGTCTCTTTTCCTTCATTCCACATAATGTTTTTGAAATTCATCTTTAATGTAGCATGGGTCAATAGCCCATTCCTCTTCATTGGTAAATAATATTCCATCGTATGGTTATGTAATATTTTGTTTATCCATTCACCTTCTAGTTATTTTTTAATATCTATTTTTAACAACATTTTTATTTCTACTACACTGCTTTCCCTCTTCCTTCTCTAGTTTTCATTATTTATCAAGGTTATCACTCCTAGAATACAATGTCAAGTAAGTTGATTCTTTTCCAGAGCTTTTGGAGAGAAACTGAGGCCTGCCAATAGCTTGCCACTCACATCAATGAGCCATCTTGGAGGCAGATCTCCTGGTCCCATTTAATTCCCAGTTGACATCTTGACCACAGCTTCATGAGAGACCCTGAGCCAGAGCCACCTAGCCAAGCTGCTCTCAAATTCCTGGCCCACAGAAAACATGTGAGATAATAAATGGGTATTATTGTTTTAAGCCACCTAATTTTGGGGTCATTTGTTATGCAGCAACAAATGACAGAGAGATACCAGATGGTCTTCTGTATTCCAGAAAGTAACCCAAAACTTTGGTTTGTTTATGTTTTCCTATACCCCCATCTACTTTCAGAAACTTTATGAATTTATTCCTTTAGTATTTCACTGTCATTTTAATAGGTTTGGGAAAGAGAGAGGAATATTTGCATGCAGTCTACCATCTTGTACCAGACCTCAGACTATTTTGTTGGAAATGATGCACATTTTTCTAAATGAAGCCTGAAAATAAACTGCTGAGGGCGAGGACCACCATTCTTCTCATACCATAACTGTTGATCACAATCTGTCCTTTCGTACTTGCTGACAACCTACTTTCTTGAAAGATAAGAAAATTTGTTAAAATTCCTGAAGAAGTCAGAAAGGAACAACCATGTGCACATGAAAATCACCTGGGGAACTTACCTCAAATGCAGAGTTCCAGACCTACTCACAGTGATTTTTGAAAGGGGCGTTTACTGCATGTGTGTGTGTTTAAAGGAGCACCACAGGCAATGGAAAAGAACAATGGAATGGAATAGAATTGACAGTCCAGAAATAGATCAAAATAACCACACAACTTTAGTACATGATAAAGATGGCATCTTAAATCACTAGGGCAAAGATGAACTTTTAACAAATGGTTCTGGGATAACTGGTTTGCCGTTTGGTAAAAGATAAAAAAAAATTAAATACTAACCTCACACTATACATAAGAATAAACTACAGTTACTATCAAATGAAAGATTTAATATAAAAAATGAAATCAAACAAGTTCTGGAAATTTGCATGGGTGAATTCCTCTGTAACCTGCCTGTAGGAAAAGGTTTTCTGATTATCATTAAAATCTAGATGCGATAAACAAACACCCCAGGTGATACTTTTGCAGGTTGTCCCTAGATGTGAGGCAGAAAGACATCATACATGTATGTGGCTGAGAAAATATATTTTGTGAATCATGTCTACTAGGCTTATATGAAAAACTGCACAGAATTTTTATGATATGCATTGGATACTTTATTTGCATAAATGCTTTTTAGTTCCTAAAAAAACAAGGCATCCCCTGTCTATTACTTAACTCTTGTCTATTCACTTATTAAAATCCCCTAACCTCAGCCGATGGAACACAGAATAGGACTTGTCCAACATTTGCCAAGGTCAGGGATGTGACCCCCCTCTCTCCAAGTGTTTTCACTATGGCTGTGAAATTATGTCCTCCCCACACCATAAATGGCCTGCTCTCTATTCAAGAGGAGCTTCTGAGTTCTGCCTCATAACTTAGACAGGTTAATATTTCTTACCTCCTCTGAGAAAATGTCAGCCTCCAACAAAACATAAAACTTGTCACTTGAATTCATCAAACCAGGCCAGAAAACACTGCTCCTCCAACTCCAGTCAACACTTATTAGTAAAAGAATGTAGGGTGGCTCTGTAGCTGAGTATTATTTTCAAAGCAGTGAATTGTATAGCTTTACATTAAGAATTTAATTACAGTTTACATACGTACTAGTAACACTTGCCAGATTTCACTTGGCAAACCGGCAACAACATTAGCACTTAACTTTTCCTTAAAGGAAAGGAAATGTACTTAGAAGTGTTAGGGCTCTAAAATGTTACTTAGAATCACCAGAGAATTGAATCCAGTATTTATTTGTATATGTTCTTTATGTGACAACCAACTGCTGAACTGCTGAAGAGCTGAATCAGCTTGCTACCCATTGGTAACTTCTAGAAGTTTCTCTATTTGGGGCTTTTCCACCATGGATATTTAGAGAAACTTCCTGTCCTATAGAATAAAACCAACAATATTTGCCACTGTTCCAGTGGTCACAGTGACAGGAGAAAGCCCCGCAGAAGCATTTGGGACTATAAGACAAGCAAGTTGTGAATGGTGTGAGGTAAGGATACGATTACATTTTCTTTTTCCTTATGGTTAACCAATTACCCCAGCATTATTAAGTGAATAATTCATCCTTTTCCCACTGATCTCCACTGCCATCTATATTATATTTAGGACATTATATAAATTTTTCACCATTGACTTCACTTTTTTCTTCTGGTTTATCCTTGTACCATACCACTCCATCTGATCTATGTAGTTCTACCATAAGTCTTGATATATTAAAGGGCCATTCTTCATCCCACCCCACCCCTACACATCTTACTTATATTTTTTGGGAGTCTCTCAGCTATTCTTGGTCATTTGCTTTTCCATATAAGATTTAGAAATAGCTTCTAAAGTTCCATAAAATACCTTCCTGTGTTTTCACTGGAAGTGCACAGGATCCGCAGATAATTTGGGGGAGACTAGACATCTTAAACAGAGTAAGTATTCCCTTCCAAGAGTATGGTATTTCTCTACTTATTTCAATCCTTTTTAATGCCTCTCAACAAAATTTTATAATTTTCTTCAAAAGTGACTACATTAAATTTAGATCTAATCCTAGATATTATAGAGAGATGATAAAATTAAGTACCTTATAGACTAGATGGAAAGATACAAAGAATTACTGCAATAAAAAATCACCTTCTAAATTTCATTTTCTATTTTCTGCAAATAGGTAGAAATGCAAATTACTTTTATATATTAATCTGATATCCAATATCTTTGTTAAGCTCTTCTCAATTTCCTGATTGTTTCCTTTGTATTTTCTTATAGACATTCATCTATGGATAATGATAGATTTAGTTCTACCTTTGCAATCTTTATACTATTTACTTATTTTTCTTCTGTAACTATGCTTGCCCAGCTGATTTTGCTTAGCATTTGCCTAGTAGATCTTTTTCTATCCAAAGGACCTTACAGTTTAATTATGTCATAGGTAAGCAATACATTGCTGGATTCTGTTTATTAATACAGTCACATTTTTGAAATGGTTACTGATCTACTTGGGATTTATTACTACTGTCTTATTTTGTGCTTTATTTTTTTATACCTGTCTTCTTGCCTTCTTTACTATTAATTTTCCCCATTGTATTTTTTCTCTCTTTTTTTCTTTTTTAGTGGCTGCCCTAAGAAACCTGAATAAGGGAATTTAATGCAACACAACATAAAGTTAAATCAATATAAAAACAATCCCTAGAACTGAACATTCCTTTCTTGATTATGTTTCTTATTCAATATTTTACCTACAAATTAAATATTATTTTTGTTTTTTTATAGTAAATGTTTATTTAGATAAACACACATACCACATTTTTGGCTTACAATTCCTTGAATTTCAGGAGCTTCCATTTAAGATTATTTTTTTTTAATTTTTATTTATTTATTTGACAGAGAGAGCAAGAGAGCACAAGCAGATGGAACAGCAGAGGGAGAGGGAGAAGCAGACTCCCCGCCGAGCAGGGAACCCGACGCTGGGCTCGATCCTGGGATCATGACCCTGGGATCATGACCCTGGGATCATGACCTGAGCCGAAGGCAGACGCTTAACCATCTGAGCCACCCAGGCGCCCCTATTTTTTCTTTTTCCTGAAAAACATATCTTAGAAATTCTTTAAGTGAGGATGTATAAATTAACATGTATTTTTAAAATTCCGGTATGGTTAACATACAGCGTTATATTAGTTTCAGATACACAATATAGTGATTCAACAATTCTATACATGACTCAGTGCTCATCGTGATACGTATACTCAATCTCCTTCACCTACTTCACCCATCCCCCACCCACCTCCCCTCTGGTAACCAATTGTATGTTCTCTATAGTTAAGAATCTGTTTCTTGGGGCACCTGGGTGGCACAGCGGTTAAGCGCCTGCCTTCACTTCAGGGTGTGATCCCGGCGTTATGGGATCGAGCCCCACATCAGGCTCCTCCGCTATGAGCCTGCTTCTTCCTCTCCCACTCTCCCTGCTTGTGTTCCCTCTCTCGCTGGCTGTCTCTATCTCTGTCAAATAAATAAATAAATAAAATCTTTAAAAAAAAAAAAAAAGAATCTGTTTCTTGGTTTGTCTTTTATTGTCTTTGTTTGTTTTGTTTCTTAAATTCCACATATAAGGGTAATCATATGGTATTTGTCTTCCTCTGACTGATTTCATTTAGCATTATACCCTCTAGCTCCATCCATGTTGTTGAAAATGGCAAGATCTCATTCTTTTTTATGGCTGAGTAACATTCCTGTGTGTGTGTGTACATATGACATCTTCTATATCTATCAATGGACACTTGGGTTACTGCTATAATTTGGTTATTATAAGCAATGCTACAATAAACATAGGAGTGCATATATCTTTTCAGATTAGTGTTTTTATATTCTTTGAGTAAATACCCAGTAGTGGAAATACTGGATCATATGGTAATTCTATTTTAAATTTTCTGAGGAGCCTCCATACTGTTTTTCACAGTGGCTGCACCAGTTTGCATTTTCACCAACAGTGCGTAAAGGTTCCTTTTTCTCCACATCCTCGCCAACACTTGTTGTGTCTTGTGTTTTTTTATTTTAGTCATTGGGACAGGTGTGAGGTGATAACTCACTGTGGTTTTGATTTGCATTTCCTTGATGATGAGTGATGTTGAGCATCTTTTCACGTGTCTGTTGGCCATCTATATGTCTTCTCTGGAAAAATGCCTGTTCATGTCTTCTGTACATTTTTAATTGTATTATTTGGTATTTTGGTGTTGAGTTGTCTAAGTTCTTTATATAGTTTCAATATTAACCCTTTATCGGATAGGTCATTTGCAAATATCTTCTCCCATTCAGTAGGTTATCTTTTAGTTTTGTTGACTGTTTCCTTTGCTGTGCACAAGGTTTTTATTTTTATATAGTCCCAATAGTAGGTTAACATATTTTTATGTTTATTTTTGTCTTTGAGAGGTATATTTATAGGATAATGAATTTTAACTTGACAATGATTTTCTCTGACAAAGTTGAAGATAATGTTCAATTGTCTTTTATTTTATTGTTGCTGTCAAGAAGTCAGTTTTCAATCTTATTTTTGCTATTTCTCTTTTTCTCTGGCTGCTTTTAAAACAAAGGTTTTGCCTTTGGTCCTACAGTTTTACAATGACTTGTCTAAATATATCTTGCTTTTTATTTATCCTGATTGAGATTCACTAGGCTTCCTGAAATTGAAGATTCATGCTTTACATCAGTTCTGGAAAGTACTTACCCATTATTTCTTTAAATACTGCCTTTGCTTCATTCTTTGCATTTTTTTCTTCCAGAACTCCATTTATAAGTTATTTTCTTCCTTTATTCCTTTTTTTCTAATCTTTTACATATATAAAATGTATGTATTTATATTTTATATATATTATATGTGATGTATATATATTTTGTGTGTAATTTATTCATTTTACATTATAGTTTATTGATTTTTTTGTCTATAACAATGCATGACTTGTTTAACAATCCACTCCATTTCTATTTTTAATTATTATATTTTTCAGTTGAGTTTAGTTGGAATATTTGCCTGATCATTTAGATAGTCTCTTGCTCTTGTCCTTATTTTTTAATTATATTTTTAACACTCTCTATTATTTATTTAAACATTGTCTTAATCTTTTCAGGCTGCTATAACAAAAACACCCTAAACCTGATGGCTTAAAACATTTATTTCTCATAGTTCTGGAGACTGTAAAGGCCAAGGTCATGGCACCAGTAGATTCAGTGTCTGGTAAGGGCCAGCTTCTTAGACAACTGTCCTTTCACTATAACTTCACATAGCACAAGGGACAAGCCATCTTTCTGGGGTTTCTTCTATCAAGGTACTAATCTCATTCATAAGGGTTCCTCCCTCATGACCTAATCACCTTCCAATGTTCCCACCTCCTAATACCATCACCTTAGGGGGTTAGGCTCAACATATGAATTTGCAGAGAATGGAAAGGGGACACAGACATTCAGCGTATAGCAAACATGTTAGATTCCGTATCTGATTATTGCCATGTTTCCAGGATTTCTACATCTGATTCTATAGTTGCTCTTCTGACCTTCCTCATGGTGCCTTTTTCCCTCATGTGTTTGGTGATTTTTTTTTTAATGCAAAATTCATGCTTCTTGGAACTTCATATTGAGAAGTAATTACTTGGTACACATGCCAAAATGGCTTTTTTTCCAGAAAATATCTGAGTGTTCTTTCACTAGTAACTTGGGAGCAATATCAATCTGAGCCCACTGTAAATTTTAAGGCTTTTTTTTTTTAATATTTGAGTAAGCAATGCCTGAGAATTTTCCAAAACTAACATAAGACACCAGACAACAAATCCAGGAAGCTCAAAGAAACTAGCAAGTAAATACCAGCGCGCACACACGCACGCGCACACACGCGCACACACACACACACACACACAGAGAGCTAGGGAAATCATATTCAAACTTTTAAAACCCAAATATAAGTAGAAAATCTTGAAGGCATCCAGAGAAAAAAAGACACGTTACCTACAGAGGAATAAGGATAAGATTTATCATCAGAAACCATGCAGGAAAATAAAACTTGTCAAGCCAGAATTCCAGCAAAAATATCTTTCAAAAACTAAAGAGGGAAAAAATAAAACTTTTTCGGACAAACATAAACTAAGAAAATTCACTGACATCAGACATACTCCATAAGAAATATTATAGGAAGTTCTTCAGGCAGAAGGAATATGGGATCAATCAAGAGCCTGAATCTAAACAAAGACAAGAAAAGCAATGGAAATGAAATAAATAAAGGTAAAATAATTTCTTCTTGTTTGTAATTATTATAAAGAAAACTTCCTAAGGCAAAAATGGTAACAGTGTAGTATGCATCTATCACATATGTGAAAGTAAAAAATATGGCAGTGATAGCATGACGAATGGGAGAAAGAAATTGGGAATGTGCTGTTTTCAGGTCTTCATAGTACACGTGAAGTGGCATAACATCCTTTGAAAATAGACTCAGATTAATTTAAAATATGTTTTATAAGCCCACAACAACCACTAAAACATGTAAAAGGAGTTATGCATAAGTTAATATAGGAGACAAAATGGAATCATTAAAAATGTCCAATTAACCCAAGAGAAGGAAAAAAATGAGAAATTAAAAAACAGCAAGATTGTAGATTCTAATATAATTACAATGATAATCACTTTGTTTTTTGTTTTTGTTTCTTTTTTATAATGATTTTTTATTATATTATGTTAGTCACCATACAGTACATCCCCGGTTTTCGATGTAAGGCTCGATGATTCATTAGTTGTGTATAACACCCAGTGCACCATGCAATATGTGCCCTCCTTACTACCCATCACCGGTCTATCCCATTCCCCCACCCCTCTCCCCTCTGTAGCCCTCAGTTTGTTTCTCATAGTCCATAGTCTCTCATGTTTCATTCCCCCTTCTGATTACCCCCCCTTTTTTTATCCCTTTCTTCCCCTACTGATCATCCTAGTTCTTATGTTCCATAGATGAGAGAAATCATATGATAGTTGTCTTTCTCTGCTTGACTTATTTCACTAAGCATTATCTCCTCCAGTCCCATCCATGTTGCAGCAAATGTTGAGAACTTGTTCTTTCTGATTGCTGAGTAATATTCCATTGTATATATGGACCACAACTTCTTAATCCAGTCATCTGTTGCGGGGCATCTCGGCTCCTTCCACGATTTAGCTATTGTGGACATTGCTGCTATGAACATTGGGGTGCATATGGCCCTTCTCTTCACTACGTCTGTATCTTTGGGGTAAACACCCAGTAGTGCAATGGCTGGATCATAGGGTAGCTCAATTTTTAACTTTTTAAGGGACCTCCACACGGTTTTCCAGAGTGGCTGTACCAACTTGCATTCCCACCAACAATGTAGGAGGGATCCCCTTTCTCCACATCCTCTCCAACAATTGTTGTTTCTTGCCTTGTCTATTTTTGCCATTCTAACTGGCGTAAGGTGGTATCTCAGTGTGGTTTTGATTTGAATTTCCTTGATGGCTAATGATTTTGAACATTTTTTCATGTGTCTGTTAGCCATTTGTATGTCTTCATTGGAAAAGTGTCTGTTCATATCTTCTGCCCATTTTTTGATTTGTTTATTTGTTTCTCGTGTATTGAGTTTGAGAAGTTCTTTGTAGATCTTGGATACCAGTCCTTTATCTGTAGTGTCATTTGCAAATATATTCTCCCATTCCGTGGGCTGCCTCTTAGTTTTTCTGACTGTTTCCTTGGCTGTGCAGAAACTTTTAATCTTGATGAAGTCCCATAAATTCATTTTATCTTTTGTTTCTCTTGCCTTTGGGGATGTGTCATGAAAAAGGTTGCTTTGGCCGATGTCGTAGAGGTTGCTGCCTATGTTCTCCTCTAGGATTTTGATGGATTCCTGTCTCACATCGAGGTCTTTCATCCATTTGGAGTTTATTTTTGTGTATGGTGTGAGATAGTGGTCAAGTTTCATTCTTTTGCATGTAGCTGTCCAATTTTCCCAGCACCATTTATTGAAGAGACTGTCTTTTTCCCACCGGATGTTTTTTCCTGCTTTATCAAAGATTAGTTGCCCAAAGAGCCAATGGTCCATTTCTGGGTTCTCTATTCTGTTCCATTGGTCTATGTGTCTGTTTTTGTGCCAGTACCATGCTGTCTTTGTGATCACAGCTTTGTAGTACAGCTCGAAATCCGGCATTGTGATGCCCCCAGCTTTGTTTTTCCTTTTCAACAGTTCCTTGGAGATTCGGGGTCTTTTCTGGTTCCATACAAATTTAAGGACTATTTGTTCCAGTTCTTTGAAAAACGTTCTCGGTATTTTGATCGGGATAGCATTGAAAGTGTAGATTGCTCTGGGTAGCATGGACATTTTAACTATGTTAATTCTTCCAATCCATGAGCATGGAATATCTTTCCATCTTTTTATGTCTTCCTCAATGTCTTTACTGAATTGCTCTGTTCTTTCTCTTCGTTTGGGAGTGGCTTCTTTTGGGTTTTCCATATAGAGTATCATGTCGTCTGCGAAGAGAGACATTTTGACTTTTTCTTTGCCGATTTGAATACCTTTGATCCCTTTTTGTTGTCTGATTGCTGTTGCAAGGACTTCTAGTACTATGTTGAATAATAGTGGCGAGAGTGGGCATCCTTGTCGTGTTCCTGATCTTAAGGGAAAGGCTTCCAGCTTTTCCCCATACAATGATAATCACTTTGAATGAGGATGTTCCAAACTCCCAGTTAAAAGACAGAGATTGTCAAAATGGGCACAAAAGCAAGAACCAATTACATACTACTTACAAGAATGAATGGGCACATTCTAGCCTCATTAGCCATTCCTTTATATGATCTACCCCAAAAATGATTAAAGAAGACAGAGAAATAAGATGGTTTTGCGTAAGAACTTGATCTAAACCTTTGGCATTTCTTCCTAACGTCTACAGTTCTCCATGTTCTGCCCAATTCTGAAGGTAACAAGATAACAAAGATTCCCTAAGGGGATCTTGCAAAAACTAAACATAGTTAAGAAAATACTTCAGTTCCCATAATTCCTCTCTTCCATAATTAGCTTACAATTCAGTAGGATATAACTAGGTATTTATTTCATTTCCTTTCAACAGAATTTATGTCAAGATTTATAAAGTCCAGATTAGACTCAAAAAAAAAAAAAAAACCAACCCTGCTCAAACACTAAACCCTAAGGAAAAGCCTATAATAAATAGCTGATACGAGAGAAGGAAACTAACAAAGACTCACAAACTTCATGTGAAAGAGACAGAGGCAAACTCTTAACCAATTATGTCACAGACAAGGAATTATCCAGGCATCAGGTTTCCCTGATGATTAGTGATATGTATCTTTTCACATACCTCTAGGCCATTTGTATGTCTTCTTTGGAGAAATGTCATATTCAAGTCCTTTGCCTATTGTTAAATTGGGTTATTAGTTTTTCTGCAATTGAGTTCTAGGGGTTTTTTTATATATTTTGGAAATAACCCCTATCTTATACGTGGTTTGCAAATATTTTCTCCCATCACTCCCATCACCAATAGATTGCCTTTCATTCTGCAAATTATTTCCTTTGCTGTCAGAAGTTTTTTAGTTTGATGTAGTTCCAGTAGTCTATTGCTGCTTTTGTCGACTGTAATTTTGATGTCATACACATTAAATTATTGACAGTATTAGCACTCCCATGTTGATTCACTGCAGCACTACTCACAATTGCCAAAACATGGAAACAACCTAAATGTCAATCAGCAGATGAAGGGATTAAGAAAATGTATACCTACAATGGAATATTATTTAGCCTTTTAAAAAAGGAAATTCTACAATATGTGACAACATGGATGAACCTTAAGGACATTATACCAAGTGAAGGCAGAAGGACAAATACTGCATGATTCCACTTATGTAAGGCAACTAAGATAGTCTAACTCAAAAAATCAAAGAGTGGAATGGTGGTTTCCAGGGCCTGATGGAAGGGTATAACAGAAAATTGCTAATCAACAGGCTCAAAGTTACAGTTATGCAAAATTAGTAAATTCTAGAAATCTGCTCTACAACACCGTATCTATAGATAACAATACTGGATTGTACATTTAAAGATTTGTTAAACACAATAAACATATGTTACCACAATAAAATACGTTTTAAAACCACATGAGATTAGTGGAGACTATAGTAAGCAACACAGATGAGGAACATTCCATCATTGCGAAAAGTTCTTTTGGACAGAGATGCTTTGGAAGAAACATTCAAACCATAACCAATTTCTCTCTGTTAAAATACTCTAAAGCAGTGTGAAGCTCCCCAAAATGTCTGGTTTCTAAGGACCAGTTTATAAACCCTGAGATTCTGACTCAACATACCCAAAGCATACTTGCATGGCATATAGCTCCTTAAGAGGTATTTATAATTGAACTGGGTAACCTTATATCTCAAGAAAGTATTCTCCACTAATGTTTGCAAAAGGACATCGTGGTCTACTAAGTCAAGCTCATTATCTGTCCTTGCTAAAATCAGCTCACCCAGATATGCAAACTCTACCAGGTTATCTATGATTCTCTCTGCTCTTTTTTGCCCATCACATCCTGGTAACAACTCAGACTTACCAACTATTCTCTCCGTGTGTCTCTCTTCTTCCATGCATGCTGTGGCATATATAGGTCAGAGACTTGCAAGCTCTTGTTTAGCTGATTTGCATTTGATCTTGCTTCTAGACACTCCCCTACTAGTGCATTCAATGATCAGTTGCCAATGAGATATAACATCGTGTCACGTTCTTGCTCAAATAACTTTCAAAGATACTTGTTAGCCAGCATTGAAGACTCCTGACATTCTGTGCTCAACTTACCTTTCTAATAATATTCTCTGCCACTCCTACTACTGCAGCCAGATTCATCCACTCACTTTCTCCCAAGCACACCAAGGCTATTTCTGCCTCAGCACTTTTACTCTCAGCAATTTACCGACTGGTAGTTTCTTTTCTTCCTTCATAACTTCCTCAAATATCTCTAACTTCTATGGCTTCCTCTTCTCAATAAACTTTCAAAACTGTGCTTGATTATATTGCTATTTTGGCTCTGAATCAAATACTGCTTCTACCATCACTTGTATTACATCTTCATCATCAATTACTATTATTTTGCTTAAAGACCAGTATGTTGATATAATGTTTTCTTTCCTATTCTAAAAAAAGCTCTCGAGAGCATGGATGTTATATTACTTCTTTTCTCTCCCACAGAAGTTAGGACAATATAGTACTACTGAGAGAGGGAGGGAGAAAGAGAGAGAGGTGTATGTGTATACATTACACATATTTGACGAATGTATATATAAGTGTGTAGATGCATGTATACCTGTGTATATGTACATATACGTACATAAATCCACGATGAATGAATGAACAAAATAATAAGCCCTACTGCATTCAAACAGGTTTGCCTTGACTTCTTATCACATGTTTTTAATTTTTCTGGCAAATGTTCAGGATATCATACAGGAAAATCATGCCTCATGCCAGAAACCACTTAACAATGGAGTTCAAAACTGCCATGCAAAGGCAGTTCCTTTAAAATGCTGTCCTGTTTGGTCTCTTCCTTTTTCCTGAATAGTTTCTCAGTAGTTTTCTGAGTAGTTCACAGATCTACTGTTTTCTCCTCATCAAAATCTTTTTTTTTTTTAAGATTTTATTTATTTATTTGACAGAGAGAGACAGCCAGCGAGAGAGGGAACACAAGCAGAGGTAGTGGGAGTGGAAGAAGCAGGCTCCTAGCGGAGGAGCCTGATGTGGGGTTCGATGCCAGGACACTGGGATCACGCCCTGAGCCAAAGACAGACGCTTAACGACGGCGCCACCCAGGCACCCCCAAAATCTTTTTTTTATAATAATTTTTTATTATGTTATGTTAGTCAACATGCAGTACATCCTTAGTTTTTGATGTAGTGTTCCATGATTCATTGTTTGCGTATAACACCCAGTGCTCCATGCAATATGTGCCCTCCTTAATACCCATCACTGGCCTAACCCAGTCCTCCACCCCCTCCCCTCTGAAGCCCTTGTTTCCCAGAGTCCATAGTCTTTCATGGTTCATTCCCCCTTCTGTTTACCCCCCCTTCATTCTTCCCTTCCTTCTCCTATGGCCCTCAAACCTATTTTGTAAGAAATGTATTTCTTTTGGCAATCAGAGATTGAGAAACAGTGGAAAAAAGAATATAAGACTATATCAGTATTCAACTATATATATATAGTATATATATACAGCTATATAAATAGTATATATACACAACTATACACACACACACACACACACACACACACAAAGAAATATTTAAGCCCTACATTCACATAATTCAAACAGAAGCTTTTAGACAGCTTAAAGATGGAGATGACATCAAAATACATGAAGTCATTTGGGGCCACCCTCAAGCATAAGTGAATCCCTCTGTCACAATGTTGACATCCCTTTACTAAACCTTCCGTTCTTAAGTTCTTTAGAGAAAAGCACCACAGTCAATTCTCAAGTATTCATATTGAGAAAAAAAAATAAGAAGTCTGGATAATATCAAATTATGAAGAAGTTAAAATTATTTAAATCTAATACTAAAATATGTTCTAACATTTTAATATGTTTGCCAAGCTTTCTAGGAATTCTATGCCATAAAAACCTCTGACATCACATTGTGAAGATCTCAGTGGGTTTAAAAGTTACCCAGAATGTTCCATACTTACCATTTCCCCCCTTCCCCCGTTCACCATTCCACCCAGCAACCCACCCTGACTTGAGAATAAGGTAATGAAGTATCTGCCGTCTCTCAAATGTCCCTTGCTTAGGAGAAAGTCGGAAAGGCCCAACATTTAAATTCCAAGGAATAAAAGCAAATAGATATTTGAGATGTCAACAAAATTATATTTGAGCATAGTAGGTTAATCACTTAAGTAGCTCTCTTCTGTGGTTCTCTTTCCCCCCTTCTTTATCTGGAATTTTAGTTTCATCTTTTAAAAAATTAGTGACTACTTTTCTTCAGTCAATAATATTTACCAATACAGTTTATGAATTTCCTTATTTACAGATTTTTTTTTAAAGATTTTATTTATTTATTTGACAGAGATAGAGACAGCCAGCGAGAGAGGGAGCACAAGCAGGGGGAGTGGGAGAGGAAGAAGCAGGCTCATAGCGGAGGAGCCTGACGTGGGGTTCGATCCCAGAACGCCAGGATCATGCCCTGAGCCAAAGGCAGACGCTTAACCGCTGTGCCACCCAGGCGCCCCAGATTTTTTTTTTTTAAATACTTCTTCCTAGGGGCACCTGGGTAGCTTAGTTGGTTAAGCATCTGCCTTTGGCTCAGGCCATGATCCCAGGACCCTGAGATCAAGCCCTGAGTCTGGCTCCCTGCTCAGCAGGAAGTCTGCTTCTCCCTCACCCCCTGACCCTCTACCCTGCTCATGCTCTCTCTCGTGCGTGCCCTCTCAAATAAATAAATAAAATCTTTTTAAAAAATACCTAGATAGCTTTTTAATTGAAGGATTGTGATTGATAAACTTTTAATTTTTGCCTATCTGGAAATGGACTCATTTAACACTCACTTTCTAGTTAGAGTTTAGCTCGGTATGGACTTCATAGGTAGTAACTTCAATGAAGGAATGCAGTGGGTATACCCTTGGTTTTTGCACATCTGGAAATGCGCTTATTCAATACCCACTTTCAAATGACAGTTAAGTCTGGTACAGAATTCTAGCTTCTTTCCCTTCACATTTTGATGATACTACTCCATGGTTTTTAAGCACCTATTTTTAAAGCTGAGATGTCTGCTATCTAATTGCCATCCATTGTATGTAATCTTTTTTCTATCTGGTAACATTAACATTTTTCAATTTATCCTTGATGTTCTGCAACTTCACTTTAATTAATCTTTCTGAATTTATTTCATTTAATCTGATCAGCACTTGCTGTTTACTTTCTTTTTTTAATTTTTTTTATTATGTTCAATTAGCCTGGTGTTTACTTTCAATCCAAAGACTCACATCCTTCTGGCAGTATTAAAAGCATCAGCCATAATCCATTTCAGTATTTCCTTTCAACCACCACTCTTCTCTCCTTACAGAAACTATATATATGAAGGGTATCTCGATCTATTGTCCATTACCCTAATTTCCCTTCCAAGATTTTACTCACTTTGTCAGTCTGTGCAGCATGATGAGTGAATTCCTCCGTAAAATCATCCAACTCACAAATTCTACTTTTAGCTGTGAATAACCAGCTGGTGTTTTAATATTCAATGACTATACATCTCTTTCATATCCTGGATTTTTAACAGATTTTTCTCCATATTCACCTGCCTTGATACATAGCTGTTTTTTTCTCATAATTTTTGTTACTTTCTTTAAAAGTATTTATTATAAAGTCATTCTATATTTTATCAGGAGTTAATTTGTGTTCTTACTGTTGATCCTGTTGGCTGTCTTTCTTGGTGCTATCTTATTCTCATGTGCTTTAGCATTATAGTTTTCAGGTTTATTTCAAGGTTGGAGGACGGTAGTGTTACTGGTCATCCTGATTTGACTAGGACAGATAATGTTCCTGAAGCATAGGAATTTTAGTACCCAAACTGGAAAAACCCTGGGCAAATATAGAAGAGTTGGTGATCTTAAGGTTGATTTGCTTCTCTCTCTCCGGCTAATGGTTTCAATTTTGTCTCCCTCCAATCCCCCAGGATCTGTACATCCAGAACTAAGTCTTTCTTTAGCATCTGAGGACTTTAGCATCTGAGAACACAAATATATCTTCTGAACCAGCAAAAGGTTTAACCCAGTACTGTTTGCAGAGATGTCTCTTTCCAGCAGCTTTACAAAACCCTGAGATGTAAGCACTGATCTTGGCTCTTTTGAGACCCCCCCCCCTTTTTTTAAGGACAGAGGAACATTCCAATGTCACCTTCAATTTCACATAAGGAGACAAACTCAATTCCCAAACATGCATTGGTGCTACAACCGTGCACTCTCAGAAGTCAAACTCATGGCCACCCCTGCCTATCTCCAGACCAGGTGCACAGTGAGCCTACCCCTTAAGTCTGATTAGCCTGTTTTCCCTCTGTTTCCGAGTGTGCCTACATCTTTTGAATTCATAAGTAATACTGTCTATTATATCTTTTTCTGGAACAGAGGATAGAGTTTAAAATTCAATTTCACAAAACCATTTTGTCTAAAAATCTCTATCATAAATGTGGAATATTTAAATACCATGCCAAAGGAAAGCCTCACAGAGTCTTTCAAACCCTGCGTGGCCACCAACTCCTCTCCACATTTTTTCTGCTCCTCCCAATATGCAACGACCATTAATATGTAAGAGGAATTTATTAATTCCTGGAAGCTTAGATATTCGCCAACTTCAAGTAGTGCAAATGCACCTGAAATTTAGAAAGAATGTTTGGCAAGTAATGAAAACAGGTGTCTCGAAGTTTACGGACGAAATTACAGACCTATTAGCCACACTAAAGTTTATAATGCACCAGTTATAATAAACGAACATCTATTCGTCTTTATATCCTGAGCACTTAGCACAGTGCCTGCCACACATTAGGCACTCAACACATTTTGAGCGAAGTTGCTGAACGATAAGGAGAGATTCTGAGGTCTTTACTCAAAGCCTAATTACTTTTACTTTATAAATATTTGCAACATGTTTGGCAGCACATCACAAGATAAATAAAAGCAAGAGAGAAAACAGAATAAAACTTTAAAGGCAGACATGGGATTCAAACAGCCTAGCACAGACATTTAAATATTAACAGATCCCAAGAGCATCACTATATTATGACATGATATAAAAACTAAAATGCATAATGATTCTCTTGATTCAGAAAGAAAAGATTAAATTACATAAGTATGTTTTGCTTAAAAAGACAGAGTAACAAAATGTATACTTTATAATGACTCCCATATACAATGGGTAAATTTTTTTAAAGAGGTGTTTATGCTTGAAGGTATTAAACCCTAAACTGTTTGGAACACTCAGCTGCTATGAACAATGCCCTCCTTGAAAGTTGAAAACAGTTGAAATCTTTCTGCATGAAATCTGTTACCCACCATTATTACGGAATGACCAGTTCCAGAAAACAATTTTCTTCCCATTAATAAGAGTTTAACTCCTTCAAGCAAACCACAGTTCTAGCTTTGTGGTGCTTGAGCTATAAGTAACCCTTGGTCCCCTACACCTCTCTCTGAACTATGACTGTGCCTTAAGGATCACAAAAATGGAGCTTTTTGCCTCTGCAGAAGTGTTTGGCTTCCCTTTCTTTTTTTCTTTGGCTTCACTTTCCATCATGAAATTTCTTCTGAGTTGTTTGCCCATCTCAGTCCAGCATCCCCTTTTGATTTTCAAGTCCTTGCCTCATGGTTGCCACCGCTTAACTCCTGTCCAATCTTTTTCCTATTTCTTACTAATTGCTCTACGGGACCTAATTAAATGAGACACCCAATGTGACATAGTTAATATGGTGACTGGCTAATGACAGATAGACCCTGAACTTGAGCTAGAGAATTATTATAATTCTTATACCATCATTTCATGGGTGGAGATACAGGACCTGGGTAGTCAGTAACAAGTCCACTTAGATAGAAAGTGACAGGATGAGAATTATTCCAAGTCTGAATGATTCCAAGAACTCCAGGCTTCTTTGCCTCAACATAGCATTGCTTCTGTCCATCACCCAACTCTACCTTCCTGGACGTACCCAAGAGAGTGTTTACTTTGGGATGCTGCTGAGAGGAAAAGCAAGCATGAACAGAGTGGGAGAAGAGACAGCAAAGAAGGACTGACAGTTATAAACACAGGTAAATAAGCTTTGATTTTCAAACATCTGGAAGATACAGAAGGACTTGACTCACAAACACCCATACCATTGAAAACTGCCTAAATTTTTGATTGAAATAAAACTGACATACAATGTTATATTAATTTCAGGTATACAACATATTGGTCCAACAAGTCTATATACTACAAAACTTCCTAAATTTGATTTTGTTTAGATGATTTTTTTTTCATGTAAGATTTATCTACCTTCTATACATCTCTAGAAGTTAGATTTTGTAGTCTGTGGGCCCAGAGAGAACCCCAAGCTAAAGAAAAAATATTAGTGGACATGTTTTGTTTTTGTTTTGTTTTGTTTTAATTATCAGTTCTATTTCCAGGTGGGGGGGGAAGACATTCTAGGCAGGTAAAATGGTGACATCAGTGGCTTTTGAAAATCACCCACAGAACTGTTTCTAAGACTCTAAAAGCTATGTGGGTTTTTCTCTACATTCTTAAAAACAAAACAAAAAAGGTGCTGTTCACAGTTTAGATTTCATACCTATGAAATATGATTCTCAATTCACCTTAGAGTCTTAAGTATATTATACAATTACCATCATGCTCACGTTAATAAATTGTCACTAAACATGAATGAAGCCCATTTGGGTAAATAAATTTATTTAAGTATGTATTATTTGTAAAAGTTCAATAAAGTGGTCCAAAGATCTCTTCAAATCAATAAGGAAAAGAAAAATAACCAAGTACAAAGGATTTGGGGAAGAATTTGGAAAAGAAGGAGAAATACTAATGATCAATACAAATATGAAGATTTTTCAACCTCTCCAGAAATCAGTGAAATAGTGACACAGAAATTAAAACAGTGATGAGATACTACTTTATACCCATCAAATTAACCAACTTAAAAAGTATGAAAGTAACCAATGTTGGCAAAAAATAAGGTAAACTTAGATGGGGGTATAAATTACTTCAGTTACTTGGAAGAGTAATTTGGCAGTACCTAGAACATTTGAAGATGTTCCTACCATACAATCTATTGATTTAGATATCTACCTAAAAAAATCCTCAGATGTATTCATAAAAAATATGTAGAGGGTGTTTGTTACAAAATTGCTTTAATCATAACAATTGTGGAAGCAATTAATATATCACAGACAAATAGGTTAAGTAATTGGGGACTATTCAGAAATGGGATGTCATATAACAATTAAAATGGATGAACTAGATGTACATATACCAACATGGACACATTTCAAAATTTTTTTAATGAATGAAGAATGCAAGTTGTAGACGATAGCATTTATGCACATTTTATACACAAGAGACAATACTATAAATTGTGGAATCGGACATTTGTGAGAAAAAGCAGGAAAGCATGGATGAGAGCAGAGAACAATTTCAGGAAGGAAAATAAGGAAGGTATAGGATGAGTTTGGTACTATATTAATAATACTTTCTTATTTAGAAGCAAAAACATTTGAAACAAGAAAGAGATCTAAAACAAATGCGTCAAAACTTATCTGTGAAATCTGGGTGGCAAATACGTGATGTGCATTAGATTATTTTCTCTACTTTTCTGAAGATCTGAAACATTTAATAATTGATCATGAAAAATCTGAGCAATACATACATATTGTATATACTGCATACTTAAGATTATAATATACAAACAGGCACATGCACAGAAAAAAATACACCAAAATAGTGTGTACCAAATTGCTATCAGTGAGGTGAAACAACTGATTAACTTTTCTTTTCTGTCTTGCCCAAATTTTGTTTATTGTGCATGTATTACTTTTAAGGTTTAAACATGTATCGATTTGATTGGAAAATTTAATTAGATTTTCTTATCTTTCAAAGGTGAAATTGTCTTTTCAAAGAGATAAAATAAAGGACTCAGACTGCTTTTGAGACTACACATTAGTAACAAATGTCTTTAAATTTAGCATTGTAAATATTGAATTCAGTAGTTACAATAACTTATATCAGTCAGTGTTTATTTGTAGCCAAGCCAACACTTCTAAAATAGTTTCAGCTGCCATTTAAAAAATAAATGCTACTGCGAGTTTGGTTCATCACAGATTCTTTTTTTAAGTCATTGCATCCTCCTTAGTTTGTCAGTTTGTAAGTAATCTCCCACCTGAAGAAGCTGCATCAGACTAGACAAGCCTTCATGATGACAGCTAAGAACACTCATTGTAGAAATAAAGTTGTATTAAAGGGCTCTGCTTTTTTAAAGGCCAACAAGTATCCTGGTACATTTTTATAATGTCAGCACTAGAAGGAAGCTTAGGAATTAGCTCATTTACCCTACAATCTTATAAAGGTAGAACTGACATGCAAGGAGATGAAGGGGTTAATGTCACACGTTTTAGGAGGGGCAGAGCCACCACCACATCCTGGGTGTTTGATCTTCTCATGGGACAGCCTAGTGTCTATGCCACCAACTTGTTGGGAGTGACTTTTCATATCCCCTCAGAGTTCTAGATGATAATGCTTTTCAAAGAGCATTCAACGGTATCACATGTGAAAGCATGGGGAAAAACAGGATGCAGACTCTGGAGAAAGAGGGCTAATGAGATTCTGTCCTCCAAATCTCTGATCTGAGTTAGCACTTCTAAGTTACTGTGATAGAGCAAAAAGTAATTTCTCTAGCCTGAGACATACTCAATCCCAGCACTGCCCATCTTTCTAAATTCCCAGCCATACATTCGCCCTCTTGTGAGGTTGTGCCGTCCTTCCTCCCTCTCTTTCTTCTTTCCTTCCATGCTACATACAACGAATATTTCCTGATTGTCTATTATTATTCAGACACGCAATGATGACCTGTGTAGTCCCTACCCTTGCAGAGCATATACTATTGAACTCTGAGGTCCAATATGGTAGCAACTAGCCACATGTGGCTATGTAACTTAAATTAATGAAAATTAAGTAAAATTAAAATTACGGTCCCTCAGTCACACTAGCCACATTTCTAGTACTCAAGAGCCACAGGGTAGATCTAGAGCATTTCCGTCATTGTAAAAAGTTCTGCTAGAAGAGTTGGTCTAGAAGGAGGAGATAGGAAAATTAAGTGATCACAGTGCATGGTGTTCGTACTACGACAGGGAAGTTCAAGAAATGACAGGAGCACCAAAAAAGAGTTAAAGACAGTGATGGGAACGTATCAACGAATAAACAGAATTGTTTATTCCATTAACTCCATCTATATTAGAACTTCTGGCTTTCTCTATGGCCTTTTCCTCTTACTCGGCTTCTTCTCATCCTTCCTCCTCCTTGTTATTCTGGCTGGTGGAAGCATGAAATGAAGTTCAATCCCAACAGACAAAATAAAATGCCACCTTCTCAATCCTGTCCAATCCATTTCTCAAGTCCTCTCAATGACTAAATCCACCAGCTTAACACTTGCCCATTCAAAACAAATTACTTCCAACAAAGGTTCTAGAGGAAGCTTTTTGTCCTGTGCATGACCCCGTGGTCTCTGATGCCAAATGATCAGGTCAGGTCTGAAAAGGTAGTTTATTAGGTTCTCAAGGGGTGCTTCCTTTGAGCTCCTATAACAATACAACAATCTCTTCTGTCTGGCTACGCAGGCAATCAACTAATTATAAGATCTGTTTACTCGCTGCTTTTTAAATATTCTAATCATCCCCCAAAAGTCCTCAGAGCCAAGAGTTAACTCAAACACAGGTGCAGAAGAGCTAACACAAAGGAAAAGAAATAATATACAAGATCAAGTGAGAAATCAGACCCTCTATGGTTTGCTTATGTAATGGCTGTTGTCATGTCCATAATGGACATACCAGAGACAAACATGTGACTACAGAAAATCCCTGCTAGTCAGATTGGGTTTGGGGAAGCCAACTGAATAGTAAAAAGTGCATTCACAGAATATTTTTTAAAGCAAGGTGAATTATAGTCATCTCTGGACAGGCAAAGAAGGATTGACAGGCCTTTGGAGGCATGTTTTAAATTTTTTTAAAAGCCATTTTTTTAAAAAATCAATAACAGTCATTTAAATGACAAATCAATTATTTACATGTAAAAGCCTTAAAAAATGTTTTCATATCAGGAAGATTCAGTGACAACATTCCACCTCAGAGCAATTTTATTCATACTATTCAATTATATAGCAAATATTTCCCTTTTCCCCCAGCTTAATTCTGGCTTGTTTCTAAAGGATCACAAATTCAAAATTATTTTGACTGTTGGAAGAATTATTGTTACTACAAAGTTAGTGTTGCTCCAGATGACTATGACCTGGACCTTCTCCTTTTGCCCCTCCAGATCCACTGTGCCCCCTTTCCCACTCTGCTCCGTGCCCCTGAAACGGACCTCTGTGAACTACAACATCAGGCTGCGTTGCCCTCTGCTTTCCAGTTGGGTCTGACCAAAGAGAAGCACTGAACAAGCAGGAGATGGGAGGGAGGGAGGGAGGGAAGGGATGAAGGTGGGGAGGACAGTGTGGAATCACGAGTTGTTCCCCCAGCTCCCACACTTTGGAGTGAAGTTGGCAGTGGTGGTTCCAGGAAGTTTCACTGTTAGCATCTTTGTCACAAGCATTTTCACTGCAAACATTTTTCCTTCATAACTCATTGGCTATAAGGTAGTAATACCATAAAAGATTTAAAAAGAAAAAGAACTGGATGACAGTCTGGTTTGACAATTTGTTGGGGTCATCAACTGGCTGACAGTTCGGTTTCATTTCTCCATTGACACAATACTCCTATTTTTATATTATACAAATCTTAGCCCTCATAAGGGTCTATAGAGTGGTGCAGAGTTCTGAACCCACATTTCACACATAACTTTGGAATGTCTATCAATAGACACGTGACAATATGCCAAGAACAAACAACAGCGTATAAGGCTTTCACACGCAATACACAGCTCAGTTACAAGTATGCATCCTGGTATCTGGAAACTGAGTCTCTCTCTGAATGAAGAAAGAAAGTTCAGCAAAAAAGAAAAAGTGCAACGCTGAACAAGGAGACGAATCAACAAGCAAAAAAAAATGTCTGCTACTATGTATGAAAGAGTCTCAAAACAAGCGCTTAAGTACAATCCACAGTATCAGTTATTTGCGCAGAATAGCCCTGAATCTCTATGTATTTTAAACGTATCCAAATATTTTATATTTCACAAGTCTTTTTTTAATTTTGTTACTCAATTTTTATGTTTCATTATGTTCTTTTTAATGAATGTCTGTCTTTTGGTTTTGGTCATTTTATCTTTCATAGCAAAATTGCCTTATGGCCAATTAGTCACACAGCGAAAATGTTTGTGGCGAAAATGTTTGCAGTGCAAATGCTTGCAGCAAAGATGCTTATGGTAAAAATGCCACATGCAGGCAGTGGTTGTATTCTTCTGAGAAAGGTCATGTCTTTGATTGGGTGGCCTCTCTCCCACAACACAGCTACAGCTATGACCCTTCCTCTTCTGGTAACTTCTCCTTCCCTTGCCCATTTTAGGTCTAGGGGTGATAATAACTTCCTGATGTTAATAGCCCCAAGTGCTTCAACATCCTCTGTGGGTTTTCTCAATCTCCTGTAACTTTGTAAATAGTCTTATCATTAAACTTTCCTCAATTCCCTATTTGAGGGTGCCATCTGCTTCCTGCCAAGATGCTGATGGAAACAAGCTCTACTAGTGGTGTCTTCCTCCAAGATCTATCTGCCCCTATGGGAGTGTGACTAGAGTGAGCAACCAGGCTTGGATGGGAAGAGAACCAACCTCAGGTGTCAGATTCCTTAAAGAAGCTCACAAATTCAACTGAAATAGACCGTAACTACTCATGGTGCCTAACAGACTTCCAAGAATGCAAAGATGCTCCGTGCCTTACTCTGAGACAGTCAAGAATCAACTAAGAGAAACTAAGCACCAGTGATTCTATTTACTGTACCTCTCCCTATTCATCTCTAGAGATGTTATTCGTCTATGAAATCATCCTGGAGGCTTTGAGCAGAGGAGTAACAGGACCTACAGCATCTCCAGTGTCCTCTCTTTCCACATGCCCCAGCCCAGAATGCAACAGATCTTTTGCTTTTCCTGGAATCCTCTAAGCACATTCCTGACTCAGGGCTTTTGCACTTTCCTCATAAAGGTCAAGGGCCTTATCGCTTTCATTTACTGCTTCATCAAAGACTAGCACAAGGAGGTGCTTAATTAATTTATCAATAAATGAATCGATGAATCAGTGAATGAATGAGATTCATGTACATTGCATGTTGATCAGAGAAAAATTTTAACCACAATGGGTGATTCTTTCCATGTTTCCAATGCTCTTCAACCTAATTAAGGAGGTAAAATGACTATTAAAAATAGTAATCACCCATTAGCCTATTCTTAACATGTTTAGATGAACCATGTCATTGTTATCCTCCAGCAGAATGGGTCATCAATGGCAACTTATTCAACACAACAATTCAGAAATGTATTGAAGTGTACAGGTAGTGTCCTAGTTCTTGTCATGTGACCCTCAGCTTCTGAGGATACCATCTCCTGTCTTTGTGGCTGCACACCTGTGGGTGGGAGCAGCTTCCTAACACTGCTAACCTAGGTGCTGTTTCAACTTCCTCTGTTGGCATTTTCAGTTCTTCCAACACCTTTGTAATTAGTGTCCATATTCAATTTCTCCATTAAACAATCAGGTATATAAGTTTTTGTCACTGGACACTGACCGGTATATAAATAAAAAATTAAGCTTTTTTTTCTTAGATTAGTGATTCTGTGACTTCCTTTAAAGTTGATGGTATAGTAGTATAGACACTGAACTGGAACTCAAAAACTACAAACTCTATTATCCTACTCAAAATTCCCCCAGCCTCTTCCCACTGCTCAATTTCAAAACCACGTCTACCTATTTGTTATAGCACGTTCTGGTACCAAAATCTTCATTAGTTTCCTATTGCTTCTCTAATAAATTACCACAAATGTAGTGGCTGAAGCGAATGCATGCTTAATATATAATTCTGCAAGACAGAAGTCTGAAAGGATCTCACGGAGCTAAAATCAAGGTGTTAGCAGGGCTCCACTGCTTTCTGGAGGCTCTAAGAAAGAACACATTTTCTTACTTTCTCCACCTTCTAGAGGTTCCCCCCATCCTTGGCTCATGGCCCCTGATGAGTCCTTCCCACATTGCACCTCTGACATTGACACCACTGTCACCTCTCCTTCTCTGACTTTAATTCTCCTCCTTCTTCTTTCACTTATAAAAACCCTTGTGATTACATCAGACCTACCTAGATAATCCAGGATTATCTCCCCAAGTCAAGATCCACAATTTAATCCCCTCTGCAAAGTCAATTTTTCCACGTAAGGTAATCTTCTCACAGGTTCCAGGAATTAAGATGTGGACATCTTTGGGGGAAGGGGACCATTATTCTGTCTAATACATCCTCAACCTGGGATCAGCCCCTAATCAATTACTGGCATGAATCAGTATATAAATACTCCAGTCCCTTGCCCCTGAAGATGGGATAACTTTGAAGTGCATGTTTTATCCTTGCCCTCAGAGTTGCCCAGCCAGATTAAACTTCAGTTCAACATGGGAGTGAATTGTTCAATTTATTGGTTGCCTCTTTTCTCTTTTTGATTCCCCAATTGAGGTTTCCTGGAACCACCACTCAAATAAACTACTTGCATAAGATCCTTGTCCCAGGGTCTTCTTCTGGGAGAACCCAAACTAAGACATTATGTGCTTTGGACCCTACTTTTCCTCTGTATCTTAGTTTCCTTGGGAAAAGAGGTATAATATCATCTTCCCTAATTTTCTCCCAAGGAACATAAGAATAAGAAAGAAAGAACACTTGTGAAAATGTTTTGGAAAAATCTTAAACAAGGGTGCACAGATATATGATATCTTCATTTAAATCTAGCCACCTTTTTTTTTTTTTCCTGATATAGGGAATTGGTAAACTTTAGTCAAGGCCTCTAGAGCAGTATTCTCCACTGGGGGCAATTTTGGCCCCTGAGGACATTTCGAAATGTCTGAAGACATTTTTGATTGTCACAACTCTGAGGAGAGGGGAGTTACTGGCATTTAATGGGTAGAGGTCAAGAATGCTACATATCCTACAATGCAGAGGACAACCTCTCAGAAAGAATTATTCAGTCTAAATGTCAATAGTGCTACTGTTGGGAAACCTTACTCTTGAGTCAGAAGATCAAACCAATTTATGTCATTATTAGGTGTGTAAACAGCAGAATTATTCTTCTACCTCCTCAAAGTTTATGAATGCTCACTTCATTCTTTGGGAATTAATTTTACTCCAACCACTGGCTAGAGAAGTCATTATGGAAATAATCTAACGTCACTCTTCATAGACACATTTTTTTGGTGGAATCTGGTTCATGCCTTTTGTCACAGAACCATATAAACCCCACTGCAGATGATCCCAGAGCTATTCTAAATACACCATCAAAGTCACTGTTGTACCGTAAATAGAGGCCAATTCACCAACGAAACAGGTTCTGCCTTACCCAATAGAACAGTGCAGAGCGGAACCTGCCTAAAACATGCCCTTTCCCATTGCCCCCAAACCATTTAATTCTAATATGACACGAAAACATTAAAACTGAGACATGAGCTACCAGAGTGTGTTTACAGGTATTGTTTTTCCTTGTACTTTTTATACTCCATTTTCCTCTTCCTTCTTCTCTCTCTTTTCTACATTCATTTTGCTTCTTCATCTTCCCCATTATCCTTTTCACCCTCATCATCTTTCCATCTTATTTGCCCGTCCTCTGCTTGCCCTTCTTTTCCTTTCTGTCAGACCCCTTTTCAACGTTGCTCTTGTCCTCAGAACTAAAAATCTTCTGAGTTAACTGAGTGGCACTTGCAGGATTTAACTGCCTTTCCCAGCTACTCTGTAAACATAAACTTGAGCCATCTGGGCTTTTTAATGTTTCCTGTAAAGCCTGTCACTGCATCTATCGCCTGCTTTGACTGGCTGCACAAGAAGTCATTGTAAGCTAATATCTCCCTAGGGCAGTTCAGTCACTTATTTCATTGTTTTCTTCATCACGAATGTCTTTTAGTCAATAATAGACTGATTTTTTTCTTAAACACAAGCTAAATTCCCTCCTAATTGTTTACGTGCTTTTTTAAACTTAATTATACCACACCTTCACAATTTAGAATCACAGAGATCTTAACAAGGGAAGGATCTTCTTTTTAAAGAAAATTGTCTAAAAATCAGAGGATGAAATAACCTCTAGAAGATTACCATCATGTCAAAGAATTCAGAAAATATGTGTAAAAAAGCATACCAGGTAAAGATCGAAGAGGACCTTGACTTTGATTTTCTGTGACATTCCTCTTGTTCTTATAGAGAACTATTGTTTTTGTCTTATTTATTTATTGGGTGTTCACTTGGAATTATTTTAAATGTAGGTAAGAAGTCTAAGCTATTTCTCTTTAACAGTCAACATTTAAATGCTCCTGACCTTACAAGAACAATTTGAAAATAGTTCAATAGTTTAGTGCCAAAATACCCCATAGTTGCAGTCATGTGCCAGCTCAATCTACATATAGAAACATAATTACAAGAACAGCACAATTACAATTATAGCAATAGCAACGCCGATTTATTAAGTGTGTGCTCTATGTCAGGTATCATGCTTTTCAGATGGTATCCCTAATTGTCACAACCTTTTCTTCTCCTCATCTCCTCCACCTTCCAATTTTTATCTTCCTTATCTCTTCCTTCCTCCTCTTCCCTAGATTTACTGAACTTCTTTATTGCCTTCATCTTCTTCAAGATCAATAGTTCTCTGATATCAAAACCAAGGTTTGGCACTCGGAGGAGTGAAACAGCTTGTCTAGGATCCTGCAAATCATAGGTGGAAGAGTCACTTCCAACCCAAGTCTCTCGGATTCCAAAATCTGTAAGCTTTTTATAAGAATGCTTTCAAAGGATCAAAGGATCACACACCTGACTTTGTTCTCTTCACCTTTTCTACCTTGGCTTAGCTGACTTCAGGCATTCATGCAATACACTTCTCTTCCTAACACACACATACCCACAACTCTCCCTGCTTCGGTTGGTTTGCTTGGGATATTCCCAACTCTAGTTAGGGTATTTTAATTGCCCAAGACAGATCCATGCAGCCTGCAAAAACTGAGCCTAAACTTGGTTCCCAAGGCATATCTGGCACCTTCCATTGACAGAAGCCCTGGATAAGGTGCTGGGTGTGAGATTCACTATTTTCCACCACAACGATTAATAACTAACTAAAGCACCCTTTAAATTATTTGAAACTCTTCACCAATATATCGTAATATATCTCTGTATCTCTAAAACCTAATGGCCATAAAACTATAAAATATATCTTACTTTTTGTTTAAAAGCCTTCTCCTTTTTGGGTATAGATTTTTATATGTTTCTATGTGAGTAATTCATATTCTAATGGGGTGTTCTTTCGAATAAACTTTTTGAACGCCTATGAAAGCTCCTTCTTAGAAACAAAATCCCTGTCTGATATACAAGCATTGTGCCTTCCAGCCTATCTCTGTGCAGTAACTGCGAGCTCTGAGAAGCAGCAAGAAAGACCAGGAAGTATTGAAAACACTGACAGGACTCCACTCCCTATAAGTGGATCTGGCCCAAGCACCATGGTCACATTCTTCGAAGCAGCTGATAGCAAGAATTTCAGCTGACAATGAAAGCTAACAGGGGAAAGAGGGAGGGGGGAGTTTCTTTTAAGAAAGTAAGAGGAAAAAAAAAAAAGAACCTCTTTGAAATCATGATGCTTAACTGCAATAAACAAGTTGGGCCCAGGAAGTAACGCCGGGAGTACATGCACTTGGCGAAAGATTTCACTTGTTCTTCCTCAAAGGGGGTTTCTGGTTGACATTGAGCTCTGATCCCCATCTAATACAAAGCACTACTGAAAAAACGAATGCTAACCCACGAGTGTACCAATAGAAAGAACTGACATAAGAAGTGGAGACAAGTATACAATGAAACTAGTGAAACAAAACTCACATAGAATATCCTATTATTTCATCTGTCCCTTTCACTCCACTAAACACACCCAAATGATAAGAAAATACGAGTCTTTTCACTTCTAAACACTTAATTTTACCTCATAAATAATCACACTTTTTATGGAGGTGTATAGGACAATGAACTTTCAAAGTAAGGGGTCCCCAATTTTGCAAGTGGGGCATTCTGCGCCATCACCACAAATAACATGCTTTGTTAAGCAAACCAAGCTGAGTTGGATTCAGTTCCTTTCTTCCTGTTTCTATAGCATCTTTTCATATTTTTCCTTTAAAAAATTAAGAACAAGAAACACTGGTTCATTGAAGTTAGCTTATATAATTAATGCCAGGACTCCGGAATATAGACAAACTAAACAGAGGTTGTCAACAGCTGCATCATTTAGTCAATGGTTTTCTATCCTCTTTCTCCTGGTCCATGTGTGTTTACAAAGGCAGCCTGTCCACAGGCCCCTCCGGTATGTTAGGTTTTCCATGGGAACCCCAAAATACAATAAAATGAAGGAGTAATTTCTGTAACTCTATTGCAGTAAGAGAGACTTGGTCATTATTGTATTCTAGAAGAAGGAAAGCTTTAACACCTGAAAACTAAAGTTCCATTGCAGGGTTCTACTCTCAGTTGTCCAGATCTTCTCCCTGGGGTGCTTCAGGCAAGCACTACACTCCACGTCTTTCTCATTTAGAAAATCAGCTACTCCCTGTCTCTGAGGATTTTGTGAAATTAAGCAACATTAACATGCTCAGGAAGCTAGGCATATATTCATGGCTGAAAATGCACCAAATGTTCTCTTATACGTTTGAAACACATATTGAGAATATTCCTCCTTCTTATAAAAAAAAATATGAGGCTCATTTAAGGTTTAAATAAAATCTTTTTTTTTTTCATGAAGCTCAGAAGTCTGGATTCAAGAAAGTCGCATAAACAATGAGATTTATGACTGACTTCTTAACAGATATGATGGGAGCCAGAAGACAGTGGAACAAATTATTTGAAATGCTAAAAGAAAACTACAAGCCTCAATTTATATAGGTAGAGAAAATATCCTATAAAAGTGAAGGCAAAATAGATACATTTCCAGACAACCAAACCCAGAGAATTTGTCAGCAGCAGCCTTGCACTAAGAGAAGTACTACCGTTGTTTAAGTAGAAGGAAAATAATCCCAGACAGAAACACAGAAAAAATGGGGGGAAATGAGGAGCAATGGAAATTGTAAATGTGTGGGTAAATATAACTAATATTACTTTTGTTAATATTATTGATATTATGTGCAAAACAATAATATCTTGTGTTATCATTTCATGGAAATGAATGAAAACAAACTGGTTGCACATTTTGCATTCCCACCAGCAATGAGGAGAGTTCTAGTTCCTTCACAGTACCCATAAGAATTTGGTTTTGTCATTTTTATTTTTCAATTTTAGCCATTCAAAGAGTGTGAAGCAATATCTCATTGAGGTTTTAATTCATATTTTTCTAATGACTAATAACATTGAGTATCTTTTCATGTGCCTATTTCCATCTGTGTATTTTCTGAGATATGTCTCTTCAAAATATTTTTCCATTTTTAAATTGAGTTGTTTATTTTCTTATTGTTGAGTGGTGAAAGTGCTTTATTTATTCTGGGCAAAAAGATCTTTATCAGCTATGTATTTTGCAAGAGAAATAAAAACATATGTCTATACAAAAGCCTCTACAGAATATTCATAGTGGTTTTATTCATAATCACCAAAAACTTTAAATAATGTCCATCAGTCAGTGAATAGATAAATAAATTGTAATGGATCCACATAATGGAATACTCCTCAGTCATAAAAAGGCATGAACTATTGATACATGCAACAACATGCATAAAACTCAGAAGCATTATGTCATGTGAAAGAAGTCACTCACAAAATGCTGTATTTGTTTAACTGTATGATTCCATCTAGATGGCACTCTGAAATGCATAAAGGCATTAAAAACAAAAATTATGTCACTGGTTGCCAAGGGCTGGGGTGAGAATATTGATCATAAAGACACACAAGGAAATATTTAGGGTATTTGTGGTGATGGCAATATTCTATATCTTGATTGTGGGTAGTTAAATGATTGTCTTTGTCAAACACATAGAACTGTATATATAAAAAGGGTCAATTTTACTGCATGTGAAGTATATTCAGGTTAATGTGGCACAAAAAAGAAAACCATAATACAAAACATGGAAGTGATAAATGCTCTGAGAAGGGGTAAAACTATGAATTTATATGACATATAATTCATATAAAGTTTACATTAAACACTGATAAATCATGGATATATACTGCAAACTCTCAGATAACTATAATATATTACTGAAAGAAATTAAATACCTAAATAAAGGAAAGGACAGACCTTGTTCATAGATTGCAAGACTCAATATCATAAGATATAAATTCTCTCCAAATGATCTATAGTCAGTACAATTCCAATCATAATTCTCAGCAGGTTTTTCAAGGAAATTGACATGCTGATTCTCTAATGGAGAAGAAAATGCAAAGGATCAAGATATACCCAAAGAAATCCTAAAGAAAAACAAAGTTGGAGGACTTACCCAACTGCATATCATGTAGATCATAGACCTAAATGTGAAAGGTAAAACAATCAAGTTCTGGAAGCTAGTAGGAGAGCATCTTTATTCCCTTGGCATGAGCAAAAAAGCTCAAGTAATAAGGTTAAATACTGATGAACTGGACTTCATTTAAATTAAGAACTTGAATCACCAAAAGATAACATTAAAACAGGAAAAGGAAAGACACTGAGTGGAAGATATTTTCAATACAAGAGAAAGGACTCCTCAATAATACATAAAGAACTCCTACCAATCAACAAGGAAGAGAGACAACACCATTTCTAAAATGGGCAATAGACTTCAACAGACATTTTATAAAAGAGAATATCCAAATGACCAATATTCGTATAAAGATTTGCTAGGCATCACTGATCAGAGAAGTGCAAATTAAAGCCACAGCAAGATATTATTGAACAACCACAAATATAACAAAAATTACCCAATGTTGGTGAGAATATGGAACAACAGAAGAATTGTAAATTGGAATGGTCACTTTGGAAAACTCTTTTGCTTATCTTTTAAAGGTGAAATGTGCATACTCTATAATCCAAAAATTCCATTCCTCAACAGAAAGGAGTACTATATCTAACAAAAGATAAATACAAGAATGTTAATAACTCAAAACTGGAAGCAACTCAGACATTCACCAGCAGTAGAATGGATAAATTATGTCGTAGTGATACGACGGAATAGTACACAGCAATAAAAAGTATGAACCATTGAAACATGTAACATCATGGATGAATTTCAGAAACATGATAGGAAGCCAAACACAAAATAGTATGTACTGTATGTTTCCATTTATATGAAGTTCAAAATGAGGAAAAACTAATCCATGTGGATGGATGTCAGAATAGTAGGGTGGGGCACAAGGAAAGCTAGCAGGGACATAGCAGTGTTTTTTATCTTGATAATGGATATTGTTTTCAGCGGAATGCCTACTTTGGGGGAATTCATGAAGATACATGCTTAGGATTTGTAATCTTTTCTGTATATATCTTATATTTCAATAATAATGAGTTTACCGGGAGGGGTGCCTGGGTAGCTCAGTTGGTTAAGCGTCTGCCTTCGGCTCAGGTCATGATCCCAGGGTCCTAGAATTGAGTCCCACATGGGGCTCTCTGCTCAGCGGGGAGCCTGTTTCTCCCTCTCCCTCTGCCTGCTGACCCCCCTGCTTGTGCTCTCTCTTCTTTCTCTCCCTATCAAATAAATAAAATCTTTAAAAAAATAATTTAAAAAAATAAGTTTACCAGGAAAGAAACTACTATGGCTTTCTGGAAGATAAATTAACATCTGTGTGGAATGATCACTGGCCAAACCAGTTTCCTACCAAAGGGACCCAACTAGGGTTCCAAATAATACTTATCAAAGCAACATTTTGTTTTTTCGTAAGGGAAATCCGTTTCCCTACATAAGTATTTGTGTGTGGCAACCTCATGATCTGTCTGCTCACATGGTGAGGGGCTTTAATTAGCATTACTTTACACAGTACTATTTCACAAAGGGATTACAACTCTTTAAGAGGTGTTTATTTTATCAGACAAATCTCCACCAGTATAATAATGGTTTGCTGACAGTTTCTGAAGTCTTCTTCACAGATTTTCAAACTTGCTTCTTTTTCTCTCTACACTCATTTACTAAAATCTCCCTGCCTCGTTTACTAGAATTCCCACCGAGGAGAGAAGTGCAAGTGAAGAGAAAGTCACCCCTTCTATAATTCAGGATCTTCAAAGTTAGTCCTTCCTTTCTGCTCTCAATCTGTTTCTTAGAGATTACACAAGTTCAATAATTGCAAAGTTTGTGTTCAGATATTAAACCACCTACAATTTTCCTTTGATGTGTCTCTGGAGGACATTTCATGACCTAATACTATTGAAAAGGATAAAGGGTTGTCATTTTGAGATAGCAGGAGTCTCATAATATTGACCACTTTTCTCCATCTACTGAATCCAGTCCTCCTGTAGCTAAGAAATTCATCCCAGCATATTTTCATGAGCAGATAAATCCACTGATCAAAAATCCTTACTTAGAATATAGTTCGCTCCAAAGCCAAAGGGAGATCCAAGTTTCATGATTTCTAGAGTTTACCATTACTTCCAACTATACAAAGCTTCTACCTCCTTTTTACTTAGCAAATATGGCATGAAGAGTGGCACCTACTTGAATGGGGAATACTAACTTGTACTTCAGCATCTTCCAAAACCCAGTATAAACTTGGCAACAGCTAAAACACAGGCTCTGCAGGTATATCTGCTGGATCTCTGATGTCTAATTTCTGGATTGTCATGGATCATAACCTCGTCCCGGAGATTCCAAGACTACAAATAAGCCCAAGTATAAGTCCCACCTTATCAGCTGCAGTGGTTGCAGTCAGTTGACAGACCTCAAAGATCAGGCAGATAAAACTTAGGCATATCTTAGAAACAGGACTCCTGGGACACCTGGGTGGCTCAGTCATTAAGCGTCTGCCTTCGGCTCAGGGCCTGATCCCAGGATCCTGGGATCGAGCCCTGCATCGGGCTCCCTGCCCCACCGGGAGCCTGCTTCTTCCTCTCCCACTCCCCCTGCTTGTGTTCCCTCTCTCGCTGGCTGTCTCTCTGTCAAATAGATAAATAAAATCTTTGAAAGAAAGAAAAAGAAAGAAAGAAAGAAAGAAAGAAAGAAAGAAAGAAAGAAAGAAAGAAAGAAAGAAAGAAAGAAAGAAGCAGGCCTCCTCTCTTACCCTTGGTGTGCATAAATTACTCTGGAGCTCCTGGGCGGGATTCTTTGGAAACGGTGTTCTAGTAACTACTGAGCTAGTTTTCCTTTTCACTACCTCTTAATCCAGGATTCCTTGTTACGGTTATTACAGGCGTTAGATGTATAAACTCCAACTCCAATTTCCGAGTGTTTCTTTACATCAAGCCACCAAGCACATACATATTTACATATCCTTGTGGCTATATAAACTATGGGAAGAACTGACTGGAATCCCAGTAAAGGAACAGAAGAAACAAAACAGCAAACAATAGTATAAGAAGCTGAGATACAGGACAGCTATTATTCGTGTTTGTTCATTTGTTTTGTTTTTGTTTTGTTTTGTTTTGTTTTGTTTTAAAGATTTTATTTGACAGAGATAGAGACAGCCAGCGAGAGAGGGAACACAAGCAGGGGGAGTGGGAGAGGAAGAAGCAGGCTCATAGCGGAGGAGCCTGATGTGGGGCTCGATCCCATAACGCCAGGATCACGCCCTGAGCCGAAGGCAGACGCTTAACCGCTGTGCCACCCAGGCGCCCCCATTTGTTTTGTTTTAATTTGGCTAGTTTTTATGTTTGTTAGCCATTCTCTTTGACTTTTGGCTGTTTGGCCATTACTAAAGATTGACTTATGTCTCACTTACTTCCAAAAATACTTTCTGACAGATCAGGAATGTGCATCTAACACTAAACAAATAGGCAATGCCTCCCACAACCAGATCTCAAGGCTGCGTCTCTGGATGTTCCAGTCAAATGACTCATCCATCTGGACCCAGGACAGTACAAAAAGTGAACCCCACAGTGGTTCGCACCTGTTTCTATGGTTTACAAAGTCAGTTCTCAAAGGGACTGTGGCAATCTCTAAAGAATCCAAATGCATACTTTATAAACAGAACTCACTAAAAAAAAAAAAACTACTGTTAGAAAAAATTTTGGCCAAGGAAAGACTGGCTGAGAGCATAGAAGTCAGAAGCTCCTGATTTCTTTGGGATCATGCAGTCTTTGAAAATCCATGGAAGCTCTTGACTCTTTGGCCTCCACACTACATTTATAATCTTGCATAGAACTTACAGGAATTTTTGGGGCGCCTGGGTGGCGTAGTCGTTGGGCGGCTGCCTTCGGCTCAGGGCGTGATCCTGGCATTCCAGGATCGAGTCCCACATCAGGCTCCTCCACTGGGAGCCTGCTTTTTCCTCTCCCACTCCCCCTGCTTGTGTTCCCTCTCTCGCTGGCTGTCTCTCTCTGTCAAAATAAATAAATAAAATCTTAAAAAAAAAAAAGAACTTACAGGAATTTTTAAAAATCTATATATATTATGAATGTCATCCATGAATCCACTCAAAGTCCATGGGCCCCCCCATTAAAAACCTCTGATTTAATCCAAGCAGGAATAGGAGGTCTAAAAAGACTAAGTAGATTACCAAAGGGGACAGAGTAATGGGAGCAGAACCAGGACTAGAACATAGATAGTATCCTGGGTCATAGCCTACTACCCACACCATTGCTCCAGAGTAAGGAAAAACCTAAATGAGGAAAAACAAAAAACAAAAAACAAAAAAAACATGGTTATTCTGGGACAGGTTGGACTTGCTTGAAACACATATAGGTTAGGAAGTTGTGGAGAGAAATGGTCTTGAATATAAATGAAAGATAGTCAGATTTACCATTTTGGGTCTAAGTTAATTGCCTTTCTTTTTCTTTTCTGGACCAGCTTTAAAACTAGGTGATCAGGTGATTGGAAACATAAATTCCTAGGAATAGGCATTACATTAGTATTTTCCTTCGAGTGTTTCCAGGGTGATATGTAGGAGAAGGGAGTCCCAAATTTTGAGGCCACCACTATTTATTCCCAAGTCTATAATATAAACAGAGGGTAAGAGACTATTTTATTTATTCGATCATTTCAGGCAGTTAGACCACTTGCTATGCATTCCTTGCAACCTTAAGCATCATTATCTTTCTACTTCTAACAAGATTTTAGAGATGCTAACTCTCAGAATTGTTGGAAATGTTGGTCATGCATACACCACAGTGAAGCAGCAACCACTAGTTCTCATGGAATTGACCTATGCGATCTATGAAACACCCTATCCTGGGTGCTCCCTCCTCCCTCTATTCACACAGAAATTGGTCATGTTAGCAAGAGCAGTCGGGCAATGATACCACATTGTTTAAAGTGGCTCTGAAACTGTGTAGATCTAAGCAAGTCATTTACCCTTTCTAAAACCTGGTGTCCTAATGAGTGAAGTGGGAGTAATAATCACATTGGCTTATAATGTTGCTGAAGATAAAAGGCAATCAGGCATGTAAAACAATTAGCCCAGTGCCTGGAACACAGTAAGGCCAGGTCCACATTGGCTCGTGTTGCTGTTATTTTCAAGTGAAGGCACAGACCCAGGGAGAGAAGGGGACAGAACGGGAGAAGTAACCAAAGCCTGAAATTGCGAAGACATTGTAAAGCAGTTGGCTTGACCTTGATTAAAAATCTAGAAACAATTCAAGCCCCTCTAACCCTAGTTACTCTCAAATGAATTCATGAAGAGGTTTCTACCAAAGAGTCTTAATTAAATACAGTATCAAAAGGAGCTCCTTAAGAAGATTCCATTATGCAGTACAGCCCTACGGTAGATATAAGGCAAGAATCCAGGGTCATTGATCCCCTGGGATAATGATTTTCTTGTCTGCTGTGGCAAGGGCTTCCTCCCAGCGTTCAGCCTGTGGACCCAGGGCACAGCTGGAGCTCAGTTTCTTGTCAGCTTCCAGCTTTTGAGAAGAAAGAGACTCAAGTCGGTGACTGAAGGGCCCACATGTTATAAGCAGACAGAGTAAGGGCTCTCACTGGAGACATTTTGGTTTTCTTTCATAATAGTTATTTTGGTTTTAATATGCTTTATTTCTCACTCATGAAGAGGACATCTGACTTCCTAATTAGAGTTTAGGTTGATTTTTTTTTTTTTTTTTTTTTTTTTTTTTTTTTGCTATACTGGGGGATCAATAAGCATCTATTGTCCTCCTGTTCTTTAAAAAATAAAACAAGAATTATAATTCTTCTGTGTGCCCTTCTGCTGCTTACTTTTGTGCTGTAGGGAATCTATGGTGGCTGAGCTTTAGTGTCTGAAACCTGGTTGGCTCCCTAGAGACATCTGGAAACAGATGGCTTCTCAGTGCTCCAATGGTGTTCCGGATGATGAAGCAAACTCTCTGCAGATTGGGCCACAAAATTCCACTCCAAAAATAAACAAGAGCATCTTGCTTCCTACCTTGAGGTTGAGGCTCCAATCGCTTCAAACAGCCTGTTTACATAACAGCCCAGAGTGTGGCCTGAACTGTGATCCCTTCCCTGATAAGAACCTCAGCATCTTCTGTCCCAAGTTGTTTGGGTTCAAGTACGGGGCAAGGCCCAGAATGGGAAAGCTCACTGGGCCCCTGCAACCACAGCAAAGAAGTTGGGCCTGTTTTTCCAGAAGCTGCCACTTTGCAATCCCCATCCAGCAGCCCCCAATTGCCCAGCGCTGCTAGAGAAAAGCACATACCACATCAAGAACTGGAAAGCAATTCTCATATTTCTAACCCAGTAAACAACTCTCATCAATTGTTGTACCCTTCCTTCTACTTATGAGCTTACAAAAATATTTTAAGATGTTCTCACCCTAAAAAAAGCTATTAAATTCTAAATCTTTAAACCTTTGCCTAAATTCTGCAGACCCCACAACTTACTCCTTCATGTTCTTCCTTTCTTCTCCACCTCTTAAAAGAGTAGTCATCTCTCTGCAAAGACACAGACTTCAAACTTCAGGAAACTGTCAATAGTCAACTGTTTTTGACCTACAGAATCTTCCATGTGGTTCAACCTAATACCCCAATCTATTAACAGTGTTTACTATGGAAGGAATGATGGAAGAGTGGAGGGATCTTGACTGATCATCAGTTTCTACTTTATACTCTACTTTCCAAATCTCTTCAACCAGCTTATGTTAGTTTCAAAATCATAATTAAAAAAAAAACCTGGCCAAAATCTCCATCTCCTCTCTGAGGGCACATTGATTCCATAGCCCCTTAACAGCTGTTCTTTGAACTTGCCCCTCTTTCATCTCTCACTGGACAGCAAAGTCCCCCAGTGACCAAACTCAGCCCATACACTAGATGAACCTTCTGTCACATTTGACGTTTTTGCTTTTCTATGGTCTCTCCTGCATATGGCCCTGGTTTTCCTGGTTCTCTAGACTTGTATCCACTCCATCTCAATCTCCTTCAGTCATTGGACAAATATTTACTGAGTATTACCATGTGCCAGGCATTCCCTAGAGGCCAGAAAAATTACAGTGAACACAATTTTTTACCTCTGTCCACCCCTAAAATGTTGCTGTTATCCAAGGTTTTGTCCATCTCCCGTATTTTACATTCTCTCCCTGAACCTTCTCTTTACTTGTGTGGTTTCATTTTCTTCAACCCTCATGCTGATGATTCACAAAGACCCGGCTTCTCCCTACCATACCTCTTCAGCTAAATATTCCAAAGGCACTGCAAATTCAAGCATCCTGAACCAAATTCAGTCGCCACTTTGTTCTTCCTCCAGCATTCCCTACATAGGTCCTCACCTCCCTATTCATCCAGTCATGCATTCTAGTCATCCTTTAATCCTCCTCTCTGTTTTCCACTAGGTCCCTCCAAAAGCAGAATCTGGGACCAAGAAATGAGTACAAAGAGTCTATTTGGAAGGTAAACCAAGGAAGCTGGAGTGAGAGATCAGGAAGCATGAGGCAAGGAAGGAGAAAGAGCCAGTAAAGACAGTGTTACTAAGTGGGTTCTTGCTGTGGGCAATGGCAGTACAATTCCACACGGGACTTTCTGAGGGACCATGTGGAATAAGCTTGCAGATTTTCCCACTGAAGGTTGAGAAGCTATAGCATTTTTACAAATTCCTATTTCCCAGAAGTTATGGGCTGCTCAGAGTAGGACATAGGTTGGGTGTTCCCTGTGCTTCCAGAGGGCATAGAAATCTTCTAACACCACTACAGCTGAAATCAGAAGTGAAGCAAAGAGATATTGTAAGAGACATGTATACCTCTGCCACCCTCCCTTTGTCCCCACATCCAGTTTCCAACTCCTAATAATTCAGCCTCTTAAATATTGTTCTATTAGTCTCTTTCTCTCCATCACCACTTCATTCAGACTCTCACATCTTATCAATATAATTACAACCATCTGGCTGCTACCTTTACCTTCACCCTCACCTCCATATTGCTGCCAAAGGTATCTGTCTAAAAACATTCCTGATCATATAGTAATTCCTTGTGCAGAAATTCAAGATGATCCTCTCCCCCCCCAATTACCTACCTATCAAGTGCCTATACAAATGGAACCCAGATTTCTTTTGATGGCATAGCTGGCCCTTCACATTCTGCGTCCAGAATTCTTATTTCCTGTTCCCCTCCTACATTTCAGTTACCCTATCCCCCCCTCCGTAATATTAACTTCTCATTATCAAATGTGTCAGGCCTCATAACTTGAGTATTTCACTTCACAATACTTAGAAGGCGCTGTGCTTTATGAAATGTTTCAAGTTCAAATGGCATAAATTTGAAAATGTTGACATCTATTTGAAGATTTAATGGAATAGAGCTAAATTTTTTTTCTAGAGCTCAATAATTTTTAAGTGTCCTTTGGTGAAACCCATTACTACCTCCATCCACTAGATAAATAAACATTTCCCTACTTTGCCTTATGCATTTGTTTCCAAAGGTTACAAAGTTTGACTAAGTAAATGAAGGCCAGAAATACAGAAACAGATGAAAGGTGATAACAGACATCACAGGGCTAAGTAAATCGCAGCCTAAATGCCTGCAGAAAGAGATCCTAGAGAGAAATGAGTCCATTTGTCCCTGCTGAACCCTAAGAGGCATAGCACTTGGTGACACGGGAGTCTGGATTTAGATGTAGGTCCAAACATAGGAGGTATGGGTCGATTACAGAAAGTGAGACATTTCCCATGTACCTGACCCTCCCCTTCATTCAAGGCAGCTAAAGGATCTATCCTCCTTCTATAACCCCTAGAGGAACAAAGTGCAATGCTCTGGATAAACAGAAGCCTGAGAGGAGCTAGGCTTGAATACAAGGGCATGAAAGCAAATGTCTACACGGTGAGCTGTGTGCCCCTAACCTCCTTCCTCCACTCTGCTCACAGAAAACCAGTAGCCAAGTGTTTACACCAACAACACTTCTTCTGGCCTCAGGAAAGAAATCTGAAATTCTATCTGGAGAAGCTGCCCCCTTGCAAAATACTTTACAGAGATACTTGGGGATATCTGTGTGGAAAATCTAGCTCATCTTAATGAGAATTTCACTAGCCAACAAAACTGCCTCCACTCTTCACCTACAGACAAAGCTACCAGTCAGCTCATCAGAGTTTCGTTTAAATATGACTAGGCATTCAAGAGTCACCAGAAATGGAGAAAATCTAATATGAAAGATGGATTCTGAAAAATAAACTGAAAACAAAACAAAACAAAAAAACAAAACAATACAGGATATAAAAGAAAGCTATCCAAAAATGCTACACTTAATGTCTTCAGAGGAACGGGAAAATACTGTATCTATGAAAGAATGGGATGTTATAAAAAAAGAAATGATCAGAAAACAAGAGAGATATCTTAACTTTTTAATGATAACTGAGGAAATACAATAAAAATATTATAACAAGGAAATATCCCAGGAAACGATTTTTTAAAAGTCAAAGATATGAGAAAAGAGAGAATATACAAGGAAATAAGATCCACCTAGATCTAACCTGGTACTCAAAGCATGGCCCACAGACCAGAAGCATCGGCATTTCTTGGGAACTTGCCAGAAACAGACTCACAGGCCCCACCCCAGATCTATTAAGTCAGAATTTGTATTTTTATAAAATCCATAAAAGTTTGAGAAACTTATAGAGGAGATCAATATATTATAGTTAGGATGCTTTGGGTTTCAAGTAAGAAAAACCCATCTCAAACCAGCATTAAAAATAAGGACAATTTTTATTTAAGACAGAGACAGGATGGGCTCCAGTTTTCCCCTGTCACTAGTGTCCCAGATTCTCCTAACCTGATTCTGTTACCCACAGCTCTGCCATGATCCCATGTCTGGTTCCTTTGGTGCCATAAGGTTGCTACAAGCAGCAACGAAAACAAAGGCTTTCTTTGTTCACAGCAAGCCACAGGGAGAGCCGGTCTTATCTTTCCCAGAATATTGCAGAAGCTTCTCTTCATTTATTATTATCCCAAACTAGCTTAGACTGCTCATCCCTGAAATACTGACTTATACAAAGGGTAAACTGACTATGTTTGGTTGAGACTGCCTTTATGGGGTGAAATATATGTTGTGAGTGAATTCAATATCCACTACATCCAATTTTAGACCAACAGAAGTTCCAGGAGGAAAGAAGAAAGAAAAAAAAGAGATTTTATCAAATATAAGAACATTTCCTAGAACTTGAAAGCATGTACCTGTAGGCAAAAAGAGAAGCCAGCAAAATAAATGGTCAAAGACTTATTCAAAGAACTCTCATGAATATTCAGAAAACCATAAATAATGAGAATATCCTAAAAGCATCAGAGAGAAAAATATAGATCTCATTCACAGGAATAAGGAGTCAGAACAGCACTGGATTTCTCAACAGTTCAATATGCTTTAGAAGACAGTGGAGGGATACCTTCAAAATTCAAAGGAAAAATCATGGTCCAGTAACATCATGATTTATTTAAATAATATGAGTAACCCACGTGAGGAAGTACTCCCTGGGTTTAATAACAGGGGTGACTGTTATTCTATTATTCTATACCCAGCCCAACTATCAATCAAAAATCAGATAAAACTACTTTCAAGCATTCAAGAATTCATAATATTATCTCCCACACACCTTTTTAAGGAAAATAACAGGTGTTCTTCATGAAAATGAAAAAATAAATCAAGAAAGAGAGGAAATCATTGCTGAACAGTAATTGTTGAGGCATTTGGGAAGAATAGCTATAACTAAGCAAATGAAAAAGGAGGAAGAAAAATCATTAATTCCATGGAGAAAGGTTTTACATGAGAGGAAGTACTTAACGTACAGCACCGTGACTGTACTTAACAATACTGTATTTTCCGCTTGAAAGCTGCTAAGAGAGTAGATCTTAAAAATTCTCCTACCACACACACACACACACACACACACACACACACACACACAAAATGGTAACTATGTGATGGAGGTGTTAACTAACATTGTGGTGGTAGTCATTTCACAGTCTACACAACTATCAAATCATCACTTTGTACACCTGAAACTTACACAATATGTCAATTATATCTCAGTGGAGCTGGAGGAAAAAAAAGAAAAAAATATATATGTAACACCTTGGTGAACGTTACTGTCCATAAAAAAGAAAGACAGGAACTATAAACAGCATACATTTATTAGTTCAGCAGTAAATAATATTAACACACTAAATATTGATTTAACAAATTTAACTCCAACTGTCATATTACTGTACTAAGAGTATCTTCACCAGTATAATGGAGATGATGGGGTTGAAGAGAAAAATCCTGAGCCTCTGAAACAGGTAGTCAATAGAAACAGCTTAAAATTAAAAGATCCAGAAACAGCACTATAAGCATGTAATCTCAAATCATGGCATTAGAAATCATCAACAAAATGAAAAGGCAAACTACAGAGTGGGAGAAAATATTTTCAAATCAGGGGTACCTGGGTGGGTTAAGCGTCTGCCTTCAGTTCAGGTCATGATCTCTAGGTCTTGGGATTGAGCCCCACATCAGGCCCCCAGCCCAACACGGAGTCACTTCTCCCTCTCCCTCTGCCTCTCCCCCTGCTTGTGCTCTCTCTATCGCTCTCTCTCTCATATGAATAAAAAAAATCTTAAAAAAAAAGAAAAGAAAATATTTGCAAATCTATGTCTGATAAGGGGTTGATAGTATATATAAATATATATAATATATATATATATATGAGGTTAATAGTATATATAAATATACAAAGAATTCCTACAACTCAATAGCAAAAAAAAAAAAAAAAAAAAAAAGACCGAAAATGGGCAGAAGAACAAAAGAGACATTTTTCCAAAGAAGACATACAAATGGCCAACAGGTACATGAACAGGTGCTCAACATCACTCATCATCAGGGCAATGCAAATAAAAACCGCAGTGAGATATCACCTCATACCTGTTAGAATGGCTAAAATAAAAAAAGATAATAAATGCTGACAAAAAGTGAACCTTTTGCACTGTTGGTAGGAGTGTAAACTGGTGCAGCCAGTATGGAAAACGGTATGAAGTTTTCTCAAAAAAATAAAAATAAAACTACTGTATGATCCAGCAATTCCATTTTTGGGTATCAAATCAAAGGAAAAGAAATCACATCTCAAAGAGATACCTGCACCTCCATGTTCACTGCAGCATTATTTACAGTAGCCAAGACAGGGAAACAACCTAAGGGTCCATCAACAGATGAACAGATAAAGAAGTTGTGATATAGACTGATAGATACACACACACTATATATACATACTAAATATATACACTATACACACACACACACAAGCACACACAATGGAATATTATTGAACAATTCAAAAGAAGGAAATCCTGCCATTTGCAATAACATGGATAGACCTTGGGGGCATTATACCAAGTAAAATAAGACAGAGAAAGACAACTACTATATAATCTCACTTACATGGGGAATCTCTAAAAAAAATTTAAAAATACAAAAAATAAAACCAAACTCATAGAAACAGAGAACAGATTGATAGTTGCCAAAAGTGGGAATGGGGGAGGTGGAAATGGGTGAACATGGTCAAAAATACAAATTTCCAGTTACAAGATAAGTAAGTTCTGGGGATCTAATGCACAGCATGGTGACTACGGTTAACAATACTGTACTGTATATTTGAAAGTTGCTACGAGAATAAACCTTAAAATTCTTTATTTTTATTATGTTGGTCACCAAACAGTACATCCTTAGTTTTTGATGTAGTGTTCCATGATTCATTGTTTGCTTATAACACCCAGTGCTCCATGCAATATGTGCCCTCCTTAATACCCGTCACTGGACTAACCCATCACCCCAACCCCCTTCTCCCCACTAAAACCCTCAGTTTGTTTCCCAGAGTCCATAGTCTCTCATGGTTCATCTCCCCCTCTGATTTCCCCCTCTTCATTTTTCTCTTCCTTCTCCAAATGATCTCCCTTCTATTCCTTATGTTCCACAAATGAGTGAAACCATATGATAATTGTCTTTCTCTGCTTGACTTATTTCTCTTAGCATAAAAGTTCTTATCACACACAAACAATGTAACCATGTGAGGTGATGGATATTAACTAAACTTACTGCGGTAATCATTTCACAATATATACATACATCAAATCATTCATTGCATGCCTTAAACTAATACAATGTTATATGTCAATTATATCTTAATAAAACTGGAAAAATATAAATACATACACAGCATTAAATAGCAAACAAAATAGTATAGAAGAGTTGAAAAAGGTTTTTTCTGTGGACTAGTTCTAGAAGTAAAGGTAGACCTAATATTTTTCAAAATCAGACTTTCAGAATTCAAAATTATTTTACTATTAATGTAACTTGTACTTAGTCATAGTATAGTACCTTGATCTATTTGGAACCAGATGATTCAGATGATTTTACTACTCCTAAAAAAAAAAATTAACAAGTCTAAAGTCAGCTTCCTACTTAGTCATTAAAAAAGTATTTAGCTGCTAGAACCTAATTATATTATCTTTTAGCAACCAACTCAATAAGTTACTACTTTGGATGGTGCAGGAAGGCAGAAATGTGCTCTATTTTGTGTTATTGACATGGATATAGGTTAAGAAGAAAGACTAGAAGAGAAATACTATGTTAATTTATTCAGCCAATATTTATTTTAAACTCTGAGGGTAAACCACAAAATACAGTGCAAGATCCCTGCTTTCAAAGAACCCATATTTAATTTCAGAACTCATGTTCAATTTCAAATTCAGTTATATACTGAATAATAGATTACTAAAACACACAGTACCATACATAAATCTCAGAAGTGTTATGTTGCACAGAAAGTGCCAGAAACAAAGCACATACTAAAAAATTCCATTTATAGTCAATTCAAAACTAGATAAACTAATCTTTGGTGAAGGAAATCAGAATTTAGGTTACTCTTAGAAAGAAGGGTATCGGTAGCATGACGCATATTTCTTTCTCTCTTCCAGCCTATCAAGTCTATACTCCACAGTAAGACCAACTATGCAACTAATAAGTAACTAATAAAACCAAAATGCAACACGGGCAAAGGTAGCTTCATCCCAGATGAAGTTTAAATAACATCATATACACAGCCGTGTGCTTGGGTTTTCTCACAGTACGGTGGCCTCAGGGTATCAGGGCTCCTAAAGAGTGTTCCCAACAACCAAAATTGAAGTTTTATGGCCTTCTGTGATTGTGCTTTAGAAGTAACATATCATTACTTCAGCTGTACTCTTTCAATCAAAGAAATCACAAGCCTACTCAGATATTAAGAGGAAGGGAAACAGACTGACCCTCTGAATGTGAGAAATGTCAAAGAACTTGCAAATTTAACACCACTGCATGAAAATGTGGACCACATTTGGGACGTAGAGCTCACTCACATAAGCTAGCCTATTTCCCTGCCCCTACGTCTAAGATTATGGCAAACTGAGAGCTGGTGATTCTCATATTCTGCCATTAAGACTCATTGTCTGTGCAGCAGAAAAATTAAGGAAAAAAGGCAGAAGAGATTTTGTAATAAGGGGCACTGTTACTTATCTAATGTGAGTGATTTTAATGGCAGGAAAAAGGACCTGAATCTCCAAAAAGATATTTCTGCAAACATTCAGGTGAAATCTGAAGTGTTCTTCCGCAAGATTAAACTCTTAAATTGAAGGCCCCACCTCCCACTCACCTCCTTGCCAAGAGATGTGGTGGTCAAACTTTCTTACTTATAGTATGAATTAAGGATTAACTGAGCCATACAAAATGGTGTGATAAAAGGCCAAGGCAACAGGATCCCCTGCCTAAAGTGGGGTCCAGAAACAAAGGAAACCAGAAATGGTAGTTCTAAGGAAACACATGAAGCAATGAAGGATGGTATAACCATACGTTTCAACCGTGTTGCTTCATGCCATTTCCAATGATTTATAGTGGCTTGTCATAGCCTAAATTTAAAAAGAAGCTTCTGTTAAGAGTCAAATTTCCCCCTTAGAATAGAATAATCTGAAGAGCTTATTGTATTACAGTACATCCCCGGTTTCCGATGTAAGGCTCGATGATTCATTAGTTGTGTATAACACCCAGTGCACCATGCAATACGTGCCCTCCTTACTACCCATCACCAGTCTATCCCATTCCCCCACCCCCCTCCCCTCTGAAGTCCTCAGTTTGTTTCTCATAGTCCATAGTCTCTCATGTTTCATTCCCCCTCTGATTACCCCCCCTTTCTTTATCCCTTTCTTCCCCTACCGATCATCCTAGTTCTTATGTTCCATAGATGAGAGAAATCATATGATAGTTGTCTTTCTCTGCTTGACTTATTTCACTTAGCATTATCTCCTCCAGTGCTGTCCATGTTGTAGCAAATGTTGAGAACTCGTTCTTTCTGATAGCTGAGTAATATTCCATTGTATATATGGACCACAACTTCTTAATCCAGTCGTCTGTTGAAGGGCATCTCGGCTCCTTCCACAATTTAGCTATTGTGGACATTGCTGCTATGAACATTGGGGTGCATATGGCCCTTCTCTTCACTACGTCTGTATCTTTGGGGTAAATACCCAGTAGTGCAATGGCTGGATCATAGGGTAGCTCAATTTTTAACTTTTTAAGGGACCTCCACACAGTTTTCCAGAGTGGCTGTACCAACTTGCATTCTGTATTGGGCTTTTCTGAATAACGAAAGGTGGGTTAAAGACATATAATTTAATCCTGAACCATGGCTCAAAAATTATCTTTCTCCCCAAAGATGGAATTCAGGAGAAAAACTGAGACTGAAGCCCTGGCAATGCCATCCAAAACCACATGCCAGGTGAGTATAGGATAAATATTTTATCCTGGGCTTAGGGAGGACTTCCAAAATCACTGAACTAAAAGACAAAAACCTTCCCTAAAATTTTGAGTATTTGATCTAATTTTCAAGTATAGTCACTAGCTGCATCTTCCCGTCGCCTAAGTACAGCACTCCGATAATGGATTCCATAGTCCGAGGCTTCCTGGATTCCCTGGGGGATCTGAGCCAGTTCCGCAGGAAGCCCAAAAGATAATGGGGAAAAAGCAGAAAGCATCAATGATTGTACTTAGGCTGCGCACACCAACCCCTTGGTCCTCATTAGCCTAGGTCCAATTACTCCCAGGACATGGGTCACAGCTCATTTTCATATGTTCATGACACTGTGACTCATGCTCTCATTGAGCTTTCAGGCAGGAAATCTCTACTGGTGGTAAATTACAACCAAGTGTCTTTCACTTTATTACCTCATGACAACAATAGGCAGAAGAAGAGTCCTGTTGTTCACATTTACTGGGTATGGTGGAAAATGGAATCAAAGAAATGTGAAGGGAAATATACATGGAGTTCTCTCCTCCCAAAGAAGTATGGCTTCCCACAAAAACTAGTAAAATCTGCACACAGTGTGAGATTTAGCCCTCTAGGTATGTGTAGTTATGTGGAGAGAGTGTCCGAGAACAAGACAGGGTCTAGAAGTGTGTGACAAAAGGGTATGAGAATGTCCAAAGCTCTCAGGAAAATGGGTGGACTGAGAGTAATTTCAGTGATGTAGGTCTGAGGTGCCACTGTAACCAAGTCAGGAGAGACTAGCAACGACACTGACTCTTATGGGCAAGTTTGGAGAAACGCAATGGAATTACAAGTTAGTAAGTCTTAGGTCGCACAAAAATGTCGTCCAAAGCTGGCAGGGTCCACAAGGAAGGCCCAGGGGAGAGATGACATTGGCTTTGTCCATACAGAACTGTGGTTTCCTATAACGACTGAAAACAGTAGATCTCAAAGTGTGACCCCAGACCAGCAGCATCAGCATCACCTGAGCACTTACCAGAAATGGAGGTGGGTGGGGGGACAGGGAAAATAGGTGATGGCGATTAAGGAGGGCACTTGTCATGATGAGCACTGGGTGTTGTATGGAAGCGCTGAATCACTACATCGTACACCTGAAGCTAACGTAACACTGTATGTTAACTGTACTGGAATTAAAATTTTAAAAAAGAAATGCAAATCCTTACACAGATGCACACACACACACACACACACACACATGAAATTCTAGGCAAGATGAAACCCAGATCAAGGCAATTCTGATATACACTAAAATCTGAACCACTGGTTTCGTGTGTGCATTTACCTTGGCTCAGAAGCACTGCTAGGATAAAATGACTTTTGGTTCTGTTCCATGGTCTCTGAACACCCAGGAGATAATTTGGCTTCCCAGGTAGCTAGCTTGCTTTCAGGGAACAAGTGCCTAGCCTGGCTGACTAAGGTATTCCAGTCCTCTTGGCTCTATTTCCCAAGCTAAATTAATACATCAGCATTCTGATTTTTATAAATCAGTCGCCTATAGGGTGTTTTTGACCTGAGCCAGCACCCCAGTCGAATACCTGATGCCGAGAAGCCCCGTCAACAACACCACCCCCTGACTCTCAGGCACTGTCAAAATGGAGAGCAGGAAACTCTTTTGAAGCAGAATTCCTGTATATCAAACAGAAAAAAGTAGGAGTGCTCAAGCGGTAACCGGTGTGAAGAGCAAGGACCCTCTGTGTCTCCCCTTCGCAGCTTCTGGAAGGTCTCAAACTCCAGAAGCACTGCTGGAAAACCAACTATCAGAAAAAGGAACGTCTCTGAGGGAGGTTTCCCCAGACCAAATAGGACTTGGGTTGGGGCTGGAAGGATAGGGAGGATACAGATAGGCAGAGAGGAGCACTGGGCACTTGAATAGGGGAAGCTGTAGGGAGGAGGGTCTCAGGGGAAACGGGAAACACCTGTTCTGAATGGAAACCAACCACTGGAACATGACCTGAAACAGAGTTGAAGAAATAGTGAGACCATGTTTTAGAGGATCTTCAACTCTAGGTGGAAGAGTTCAGAATTGATTCAATAGGAGGATCCAGGACAAATGTGTTCGTGGACAGGTGAAACGGCAGGCAGTCTCAGCATTTAGTAATCCCTGAAGAGATCGAAGGACGCCGTGATGGCGGTTAGCTAAGAAATCTCACCTAGAGACTGCAGGAGGTTCTTCTTGGGAATCTTGAACCCTGAGTATTCACCTAAAAATTCATTCCATGCTTACATTAGTAACTCCATCATGGCCTCCAGTTAACACAAACCACTGAAAGAGCACTGATTTTCTTTGTAAAAATCCAAAGAGGGAAATTAGGACACTTTGGATGAGCTTTGCCTAGCCTCGGAACATTGCCTGCTGCACAGGGGGAAGGGTGAGAAAACCTTGAGAAGACCCGGTTTTCAGTCCCTCCTCCACCTACCTCAGGCTTTTGGCCTTGAGCAAGTTACTGAACTTCTCTGTTTCCTCATCAATAAAAGAGACAACAACTTGACGCAAAGATTTTGTGAAGATTAAGCGAGAAAAAGAACATAAAACATCTTGCTCAGAGTTTGATATGGAGTGGGGGCTTAATAAATGTCATCTGAATCGAAGTATGAAAATTCTGGAGGCAGAGTACTACATATGTCATTTCTGAAATTTTCAAAATTCCTGCAAAGAGAAAAAACGATCAGCATCCATTACCTAAACTCCCATTACAGCATGAATGTTGTATCACCCCTACCGCAGATACTGAAAACACTGGAGAGCCTGGTCAACACTCCAAGTATTATTTTATGGGCATTTTCATGCAAAGCCAAAAGAAGGACGAAATCAACACCAGAGCAGTGGCGACTTTGCACCTACCTGAGCTGGGGGCATCCACAATGAACAAACACGGCCGGGTGCCAGGTCAATACAAAGCCCAATCCCACAGAAGCACATCCGTTGCCATCAGGTTCCCATGGCAATTATCTGTGATTATCTCTCTGAGATGGCTTGCTTTGTACTGCCAGGATGAGCTCATGGAAGAGGCAGGTAATCTGAATGCACCCATCAACCCTAAGTAATTAAAATCCAAAACAGATGAGAGAGCTCCATTCCACAGACACCAGTCAGCCAACCATGGCTTCGGCCAGGAGTTCCTACTTTTTTTCTGAAAATATTTTCTGGAATACCAACAAAACTGAGCAGTCGTCTCCAAGCATCCAAAGCCACATTGACCCAAGTCATGGCCAGGAAAGAGGCAAACACACAACAAAATCCAACAGAAGTGGGGCTGAAGGCAGCCTAATCAGAACGTGAGAAATGAAATGGGAGGAAAATACAAGAAGCAGCCACTGTTGGGGGCACATTTAAAGAATGTGAACACCATTCATCAGAGGCCAGAGGCTGGCATGGCTGCGGAAGTCCCAGCAAACACTACTATTTGGCTCATCAAAGTCTATCATGGGGCACCTGGGTGGCTCAGTCGGTTAAGCACCTGCCTTTGGGTCAGGTCATGATCACGGGGTCCTGGGATTGAGCCCCGAGTCAGCTCCCTGCTCAGCAGAGAGTCTGTTTCTCCCCGTCCCTCTCTCCCTGCCCCTCCCTTGTGTGCGCGTGTGCAAGCGCTCTAAGGAATGACTAAAATCTTAAAAAAGAAAAAAAAAAAGTTTATCTCCTCTGCATGCACTTTTACTGTATCTGCTCCTTTCTTTTGTTTAAACGGCCAAAATATCAAAAACCTTAAACTGCCAAAAATATCAAAAAATTACTCTTTTTAGGTACTGAGATTATAATTTCTGTGTTTTCCCTTCTTTTTAAACATTATTTTACCGAAGTATAGTTGACACAGTATTACGTTAGTTTTTAGGTGTATACCACAGTGATGTGACACCTCTGTGTGCTATCACTATGCTCACCACAAGCTACTGCCACCCCACAAAGCTATGACCAGACCACTGACCGTATTTTCTACACTGTGCCTTTCATCCCTGTGACTTATTCATCCCATAACTGGAAGTCTGTACCTCCCACTGCCCTTCACCCATTTTCCCCATTTCCCCACATCCTCACCCCCCCACCCCCGGTAACCAACAGCTTGTTCTCTGTACACATGGGTCTGTTTCTGCTTTTTCTTGTTTGTTCATTTTTTTTTTGTTTTTTAGATTTCATATGTAAGCAAAATCAAACAGTATCTGTCTTTCTCTGACTTATTTCACTTAATATAATACCTGCTAGTTTACATCCATGTTGTAACAAATGGCAAGAGCTCATCTTTTTATGGCTGAGTAATATTCCATTGTGTATGTATGTTTACAAATATTTTTATATATATTTACATATTTCACATCTTCTTTATTCATTCATCTATCAGTGGACACTTGGGCTGCTTCCATGTCGCTATTGTAAATAATGCCACAATAAACATAGGAGTGCACAGATCTTTTCGAAATAGTGTTTTTGTTTTCTTTGGGCAAATGCCCAGTAGTGGAATTACTGGATCATGTGGTATTTCTTTTCTAATTTTTTGAGGAACCTTCATACTGTATGTATTTCCTTCCTTCTTTTCTGCGTTTTTTCAAATTTCTATATATTACTTTTATAATGAACAAAACCACTATTTTTTTAAACACCAATCTTATAACCCTTGATATTTATCCCCGATGTTTTAGAAAGATTTATTTTTCACTTTCCCTTCAGTAACTCTGGGCCAGTATTGTTTCCCCATGTGGAACATCCACTTCCTTCTCTGTTGCTAGATTCACCCGTCTGTCAATGCCCAGAGAAGTTCCACACTCAACGTGAAGCCTTTGCTGACTGTTCAACCCAGGGTGTTACTGCCCATCTCTGAATTCCTACTATCACATTTCCCAAAGTATGTTCCACAGCACATTAATGCTCTAGTTTAATTTTTCAGTTTAATTATCCAGAAGTGTTCCATGAGGGGCGCCTGGGTGGCTCAGTCGTTAAGCGTCTGCCTTCGGCTCAGGGCGTAATCCCGGCGTTGTGGGATCGAGCCCCACATCAGGCTCTTCTGCTATGAGCCTGCTTCTTCCTCTCCCACTCCCCCTGCTTGTGTTTCCTCTCTCGCTGGCTGTCTCTATCTCTGTTGAATAAATAAATAAAATCTTTAAAAAAAAAAAAAAAGAAGTGTTCCATGAACAAATCAATTTGAGAAATGCTCCCTGTTATATCCACTCCTTAGAAAGTCACAATTCACAGTTGTCCATTAAAGGCTCTGAAAAGTCTTGCAGCAAGGCAACCTTTTCTGCTTTTCCCCACTCTTTTTTTCACACACAAACATACACAATACTCATTACTGTTGTGGGAGTTACTCCATAAAACTCTCTTTGGAAAATGTTTTTCCACAGCAATGCATTTGAAACTCATTCCCCTAAAAAAATCTACGTGGGTATTAAGGAGGGCAAGTATTGCATGGAGCACTGGGTGTTATACACAAACAATGAATCATGGAACACTATATCAAAAGCTAATGATGTACTACTGTATGGTGACTAGCATAACATAATAAAACAAAAACAAAAACAAAAAATCTACATTAACAAACACATTTTCCAGAAATTTGAAAAATGATCTTTGATTTACTGAAAACTCTAGCAGGATAAAGAAGGTGTTAGAGCAAAATAAAATCTAAAGAAAATTATAAATTTTTATAGCTATCTCTGTGAAAATACCAAGAACTCTGGGTGATGTTGTTATATAAGGACAGACTTTCAAAGGATAATCACATAATTGCATACTACCTTATGTTGCAAAAGATACCCGTAATTATGTTCTCATGGATAGATGAGAAGAAACCATGTTCTTCCCATCTCTGCATTTTTACATTGACTAATAAAATGGGAACTTCTGGTTTGGAGAGGTATAGGAAATTGGATGTTCCTCCCTTCCTCTTAACTACCCCCTCCCCAACCCCTACTCTTCTCCCAGAGGAGATAGAGTGACCCAGCTTGTCAATGGGATTAAACCACTTTTGAACCTTTCTGAGATCCACCTTCTGGGAGCAGCCAACTTGCAGTACAGCTGTTTCCTGGTGGAGCGTAAGCTCACTGAGCTGGGGCACCTGCCTGCAGCTGTGTGCAGGGCATGTGTTTACTCGGTAAGAAGGTGAGGAAATTAGGAAGCCAGATTTCGGCTACACATGGCCATGTTCCCTAGTGCCTACTGACCAACAACAGGACAGATATATTTTATCCTAAACTTACTCTGCATCTATTTCTCAACTAGATCAGAATCCCAAGGAGGGATGTGTAGAATTTAGAATCAGTAAAACAGATCCCAACAAATCTGCAAGCACAGACCAGCTTATATGTCTCTACCCTCCATAGTTCCAGGCCTCCCATCAGAGGGTGTCCAATAAATATTTCTTCAGCCCATGAATAAATAGCAGGAAATTAGCATTTCTAATTAATGCACATACTTCGTCACATCTGCCAAATGGTATGGATATTTGTTTCTGAGTGGTCCAAAAATGCCGTGGACAATGGCACAATTCTAGGCATTTTTGGACATGAAAATCAGAGAGAGGTTCACTGTGAGAGATGAGGGAATTTTCAATTTTCTGTGGATTATATTTATGCTCTCTTTATCTGCTGGATTTCTAAATAAGTCACAGATCTGCTAACGACTGATGGACACTATGTCAGATCAACTAGAGGATTTGAGCATCTCTGCCCGTCAAAAAGTCTTAGGCCTCTCACGTAATCCCCTGCTCTAGTTCAAACATTTCATGAGCAGGTGGCCCAGGACCAGTTGAGACTTAAAGACACTAATAAAAGAACTGGGGTTTTTTTTCCCCTAAAATATATAAACCACTGGACCACCATGGTGCCTGAGATCCCCACCACTGGGGCACTGGACATTATTGCATCCACATAGATTACAGACAGATTAGCCAGAATTTCACTGGAGGCTGACTCTGAAAAAATAGAATGGAATGGACAACAGGGAAGGTTTGCAGGGTGTAGAATCAGTCGGCATTAGATACATACATTGCTAGAGACCACGGGCTCTGGTGGCAGACTACCCGAATTCACAGCCCAGATCCACCACTGACCAGCTTTGTGTCATGGAGCAAGCCACTAACCTCTCTGTACTTTATCTATCCATCTGTAAAATGGGGCTTAGTGAGAAATAAGTGAAGAGAACCAACCATGCAAGTACTATTCATTATCAGAGAGGAAGGTATGCCACACATGAGTGACTTTGGGGAAGAGCCAGTCAGGATGGCATCCTAAGACAGTGAAAGCCTGGAGCGGGAGCAGGTGGCTCCTGGGGATTTCCCCAGGAGGAAGAAAAACACAGAAGAGACGTCTGCTATCTTTGTGTCACTCAAAGCTGTTGAAGCTTTTATAGTTTATTATCAGAAAATAAAGGAAAAATGGATTCTCACTGCGAACCCAAGGGCTCTCAACTTTATTTCAGCTTATTTGTTACATGTAAGAATTTGGGTAAATCATGCACTGCACCCAAAGAGATCTGATTCTTAAGTAATCACATGAAAACCCTCTTATAATACAGTTGCTCTCAACAAAAACTGGAACACCAAACACACACGTACATAGTTTTCTAGTTCATCTTTAAGAGACACAAGATATATCCTGTCTCAGTAATAAGCGGATCATGAGTGAGGTCAGACAAAGTGAAGAAAATGTATTCAGAAATAAAAAAAAAAAAGAAAGAAAATGGTAATGATAAAGAGTAAGAGAAATATCTAAGTGAAGAAATAAAATGATTTTATAAGGGTTGAAAACACACACACAAAAATAACATATATTTTCTAGAGGCGCAATATGCTTTCTTGCGAAGAATACATCCAGCTCTCAAACAGCACAAGTAATGGAATATTGTCACAACCCTGCATGAGCCAAAAGGAAAGTCCAGTGCCAAGCACAGTACCTGATATCCAAAAGTTACTCAAAAAAAAAATCTTTGCTCAAAATGGTTGTAAATAGTTTACATGTGTGTTTGTGTGTGAAATGGTAAATAAGATTTAGCTCACAATGATCAGATATAATGCTGTAAAATCTTGGACTTCCAAGAGAGACAATAGCTGGCCGTAGGAATGGGATCCGGCCTGTGCTTCCAACAAAATAAAAAGAATATTCCAAAGACAAAAATTGATACTCGGATTTATTTGTTCCAGAGGTTTGCAGAAATTCTTACTCATAGTACCTTAGTTTGGCTTTGCCTGAAAGTACACCCTGAGACAAAGACTTGGATTCACGTAGTTTATTTGGGAGGTGCCCCCAGGAAGTGGGAGTGAGGGGTGGGGAGAATGAGACAGGAAGGAGCCAGCAACGCCCACAGAAGGAGGCATTATCAATGCTGCCACAGTATGTCAGTGGAAGTGACTCCACTAGGCCCTCCTGAAAATGTTCAGAATGGCTCCTAGGATTGTCCATCTAAGAGATAAACACCGGGGGCATTCATCCTCCTGCTGCCTTCCCCACTGACAAAGATCTCACCCCAAGCGCAGCAATCCTACATGCTGGGGCTTCACTTGGAATTTCTAAGTGTGGGAGGGCCTGGGCTAGAGATCAGTAACACACCAGGAGGAGCTGGAAGGGGGATGCGGATTGCTGGAGGAACCGTCCCCCACAGCTGCAGCTAAAATTCAGAGTAGCCCGAAAGGATGTGACGAAGGCACCACAGGTGGTCTCCTGTGGTCTCCTTTACTGTAAAAATTTATCAACTGTGTAGTGATTCCACACGTAATAATCAAAGGTCATTGGATCCTTGCTATCAAAAGCAAAAATGAATCCTCTCTCTGCAAATGCTCCCCTTCCTCCTTACCAGTCTCTTCCCTCCTTCAATACACTGTTCATGACCCACATTTTCTAAGAAGTCTTCTCAACCTAAGTTCACCCAGAACAACCCCTCCCCTTTATCATTTCTGCCTCGCTGTCTATAGGTCACAGTTTACTTAAATAACATGAGTTGTTATTACCTGGTTTGAATTTAGGGAGGCCAAATATGTCCTGTAAAACCATGACCTGTAATAAAGGCGTGTTACAGCAATGTCAGCCAACATAGCCGATTTGAGCACAATTTCCTTACACTAGTCTATTAGGGTCGCATTCGCTGCTGTCACCAACAAATGCCAACCCGGTAATGGCTCAAACAGGACAAAAGTTTATCCCTTGCTCACTTTCAGTGCAAATGGGTGCCCGTGACGGGCAGCTAGTGTGTCATTACAAGGCACGCTGAGTTCTAACCCACCAGGGACCCAGGGTCTCTCTATTGTGTTGCTCTGTCATCTTCAATATGTGACTTCCAAGGTCACTGGGCTCCTCTGTGTCAAGCAGGTAGAAGGCAAAAGAATCCAAGAAGGTCACAGAAAAGAGGTATTTATGGACCTAGAGTTCAGTCACATGACCACATCAACCTACAAAGGAGGTGAAGAAACGCAGAGAAAATGGGTTTGCACAGCAATGGGTTCTGGTCCATCTCAGCGACAACTGGTATTAGAAAGCAGTTTTCTGAAGTTTTGTCAGAATCCAGTATACATTTTCTTCATGCACTTGGTTTTGCTTAATTTGAATATAACTCTTTGAGACTGGAATTAAGCCTCTCTGGATTTCTCCAGAGGGAAGGATTACATGGACCTTGTTAAAAATCCGTTAAAATGATTTTCATACCATGCGCTGGTCTGTATGCATCTGTCCCACTGGACTGGGAGCTCTTTAGTGACATGTACTATATTGTTTTCATTTGTGAAAATATAACTTAGGGGCACCTGGGTGGCTCAGTCAGTTAAGCGTCTGTCTTTGGCTCAGGTTGTGATCTCAGGGTCGTGGGATCGAGCCCCGCATCGGGCTCCCTGCTCAGTGGGGAGGCTGCTTCTCCCTCTCCTTTGCCCCTCACCCCTGCTTGTGCGGTTGTCCTCTCTCTCTCTCATAAATAAATAAAATATTTTTTTAAAAAGCCTGTGAAGGCTATCACCATATGTTTAAATATTTACTTATTCTGCATAAGAAATTGTTATGTAGGTATTGCTATTTAGAAGTAAGAGAATAACAGAAGGTAAGACCACATTCTGAGTTCCTCTGCCCAGCCTCAAAATATGAGTGTGCCCAAGGAATCCAATTTAGGCCATCTTTTTGTCTCTGTTTGTATGGTCTCCCTAAAACCTAGGTGATCTCACCTCGTCTTTTATCAGTTATTATTACAGTATTACTGTTAACTACCACAAAATCTCAACGGCATACAAAAGTAAATATTTCCTTTTGTTAACAAATCTATAGGCTGTCCGGGCAATTCCACCAATAGAAGACATGTTTAGCTAAACTCTGATGGACTTACTCCTGGGCTGTGGTCACCTGCAAAGTCAGCTGGGGGCTAGTGGTCCAGGGTGGTCTCAGCATTGCTACACTCGGTCTCTCGCCCTCCAACAGAGGTTTGGGAAAGAGAGGAAGCACCAAAGACTGTTTTAAAACTATATAAGCTAGGGGTGCCTGGACGGCTCAGTCCATTTAGTGTCCGACTCTTGGTTTTGGCCCGGGTCAGGATCTCAGGGTGTTGAGATCAAGCCTTGGGTCAGGCTCCATGCTCAACGTGGAGTCTGCCTGAGATTCTCTCTCTCCCTCTGCCCCTCCCCCCACATGCACTCATGTGCATGCACGCTCACTCTCTCTTTCTAAAACAATAATCTTAAAACTATACAAAAACTATACAAGCTAATTCGAATGATCCTATGGAAAAAAAATTTTAAAGGAAGGATAGCTAGGAAGATTCTAAAAAAAAAAGTGACATGGGGATGCCAGCTCTTTCAGAAAATAAAACATACTGTAAAGCTAGAATCTTTAAAATAGTGAAGATCAATTTAATAAAATAAAGTATGCAGAAATAGAGCCCAAAAAAGTGGATTTTCATTCATAATAAAAATGGCATTTCCAATATGTTTTCCCAAGATGAATTATTCAGTAAGCAGGCTTCCAGCAACTGGCTAGTCTGGGAAAACAAAACAAAACAGTAAGGGTCCATCACTACATCACAGTTTACAATAAAATTCAAAATAGATCAAATGTACAAACATTAAAAGGTAAAGAATAAAAGAACAGTGGCTATGATTTTATAAGTATGTTAGAAAATCTAAAACCACAAAAGAAAAGATTGATGTGTTCAGTTACATAAAAATCAAACATTTCTGCATGCCAAAAGTAAACACCAAAATCAAAATCTAAAGACAAGCAACAAACAGGAGACTATATTTGCTACTCACTTCACTGAAAAGCTAACGTCTGCAAGAGAAAAACCAGCAAAACAAAGTGCAGAAAAGATAGAAAAAAATTTCCAACCTCACTCATAAAATGAGAAATGTCTTTTTTTGAAGAGTTATTTATTTATGTATTAGAGAGAGAGAGAGAAGGTTCATGAGGCGGGGGAGAGACAGAGGGAAAGGGAGAGACAGAATCTCAATGAGACTCTGTGCTGAGTGCAGAGCCTCCCATGGGGCTCGATCCCATGACCCTGAGCTCATGATGTGAGCTGAAATCAAGAATCAGATGCTTAACCAACAGACCCACCCAGGCGCCCCCAAGAAATAGAAGTCTAAACGACACATCTTTTTTTTTTTTACATCAGATGGGCCAGGATCAAAAAGTTTCATCACCTTCTGTATTGACAACGTATAGAGCAAGGGTCAGCAAACTTCTTCTCTCAAGGACCAAATGGTAAATATTTGCAGCTTTGTGGACCATTCGCTTTCTGTCACATCTACTCAACTCTGCTGTTTGAAAGCAGCCATCGACAATGGGCACAGTGGTGCTCCAACAAAATTGTATTTATAAAAGCAGCCACAGTTTGTCTACCACTGCTGGAGACAAACAAGCATTCACACCCAGTACTGCTGGGACTGTGATGGGTATCGCTTTCACGGAGGGCAGTCTGGCATTATATGTTACCAGCTGAAGCGCACATATTTTTTTATCCAACAATTCTAATTGTAGGCCCATAGCTCATAGGAATATTTACACATATATGAAATGATACGACAGTAAGGATATTCACTGCAGCCAAGAATTGGAGACAACTTAAAGGTACCTATCCTGTGGAATAAGAGTTAACTGCTAGAAACAATAGGGAGTCCCATTTACTAAGACGGAACGAACTCCAAAGTATAATGTTAAAAGAAAAAAGGATGCAGGATAGGACATAAAAGATGCTACATTTGGGTAGGCGCGTGCATGCATACTCCCACCCCACATGCACACATTATAAATGTACTATCTTAACACTAGAAAGATACTCATGAAACTATAAGAAACTTCCATCTAAGAAGAAGTATTGAATGACTGGGGACAGAGTAAGAGTGAGACAAACTTTTTACAAAATATTCACAATGACTATTATGAACTCAGAATTATGAGCTATGTTCTTATATTACTTATATAAAATTAAAGTTAAATTTATGAGTTTTTACTCAGTGAGGCTCACTTAACAGTGGGTAGGCAAGATATGAGGTGAAAAGCAGTCTCTGAAAAGAAAATGTGCCCAAGAAACACATATTCCAGATTGTCCTTGCCCAGATTTTTTTCCCAAGGTTTCTGTTGTTCTTTTACAGTCTGTCTGTAGGGCCTCTTACTGCCTTTTCAAATCCCAAATGTTCCATCTCTCTTTTAACCTATGCATGCAGTGTGCCTGAGTCACCCAGCCCTGCCTCCTCCGCCCTTTCTCTGCTGACGGTTCACCTGAGGTAAGGTGGTCACCAAGGGTGCCTTTGTCAGGTTGAGTGGGCCTAGCTGGTGAAAGCCAATGCCAAAAGAAGAGGGCAGACAAGGACACTTCTGAGGAGCAAGCCCTGGCCAGACCAGCTGCCATCACTCACTTGATTGGGAAAGGGTGTCTTTCACAAGTCTTCTCACATACCTGGCCCTCGTTTGGAAAGTTCGGGATGGAATCAATGAGAAGATGTCTATGGGAACAAGTTCAATACACCCATAACGACCACAGAGTCAGACATGCTTGCTGGCTGATGATACTGGACGGGCGGCAGATGAGAGTCAGGGCACATGTCAACTGTACCACCTGAGACTCTCCTTGCCACACCTTAGCACCTGGCCTCCATCACATGGCCGTACCCTGCACCACGTCTTCTTTCCCCTTAAGCTCTTGTATCAAGTGGGGTGGCCCTGCTCATTCCAATGTATCCAGGAAAGGGGGCTGGAAGGCTCAAGGACTAGTCAAGTTCCCCAGGGGCAGGAGAACCTAGGCACAGGGATTTAGTGAGGGCGTGCTCTCAGAAGGGATAGAGGGAAAGCAGGACACTCCGAGGAAGGAGCTGAGCAAGAATGTGTGCTCAGATGGAGTCTACCCTTGTCCAGATCCTGTGGAAAGCTCTGAAGCGCTAAGGACATCACCAGGTTAGACCCCCCTTATGACAGCAAACTGAAAGGGGAGAAGGAAGGCGTAGCTTCCCTGATAAGGGGGCTCCTATTTCGCTGGGGGCAATCCTCTGGAAAAGCAAACAATACACACAGTAGCTGGGAAATAAATTCCAGCAAAGCAAAGAAGACTGGGGAGAGCGCTAACAGTATCCACTTTTGCATGACCGGTGAGCCTCCGAATAGCAGAGGACAGCTGCTCTGACTAGAATGAACTTCCAAGGGAAGCCACGGATCCACCATCCACAGTTTTTGTCCATCAAGTAACAAATATTCTTGTGTTTGGTTAAGGCCATAGCATGCATTACCCAAATGTCAGCAGCTGGTGGGCAACAGAGCTGTTTCCTAGGGCTTGCCATTACAGAGAACCAAAGCGGAGCAGTTACACAACAGAAACCTTGTCTCACCGTCCTTGAGGCTGGAAGTCCCAGACCAAGGTGTCAGCAGGGTCATGCTCCCTCTGAAACCCAGAGGGGAAGCATCCTTCCTTGACTCTTCCAGCTTCTGATAGCCCCAAATATTTCTTGTCATGACACAGCATAACTCCAGTCTTGACAGGCCATGCTCCCTGTATGTGTGTCTGTCTCTAAATTTCCCTCTTTTATTAGCACGGCAGGCATTTTGGAATAGGAGCCCACCCTACTCCAGTATGACCTCATCACAACTATATCCTCAACAAATTTATTTCTAAATAAAGTCACAGTAAAAGCTACTGAGGGCTAGTATTTCAACATATGAATTTGTGAGGGGAGGGGGCGGGACAGAGTTCAACCCATACCAGGTAAGCATGTTCATCTAAGAGTTTGGGCTAATCTGGGGCTGCTCCAGCTATCTCACACCTTCACCTCTAGTCTGGTTACCAGAACCTAGCCTTGTGTGACCCATTATTTGATTATAACCCCATATTTAACCTAAATTATAATTAACTTAGCCATGGCAATTCCAAGTGAGGGCCTAAACTGGTCCCTCTTCTGTGTAATGGCAGGCCTGCCCCCAGCATGGACACAATGCACGGATTCCTCTCATTTGTAACTTCTGTTTTTGGTTTGGCCACTGTCTGGGAAAACCATAAAGCAGAAAAACCATCTCCATGTAGATAAAGAAGTTTACATTCTTGGAGGAGAGGAAGGAGAGGGAATGAGCCGTATGTAACACTTTCTGGGCAAAATGTTTCAAAACTTTTAACATTCACTATGAGGTACATACAATTGTTATTAAGGAAAATTCTGCATTTTGACAGACAACACAGAGGAGTAGGTTTTTGGGTTTTCTTGTTTGTTTTTTAAAGATTTTATTTATTTATTTGACAGAGACAGACAGCCAGCGAGAGAGAACACAAGCAGGGGGAGTGGGAGAGGAAGAAGCAGGCTTCCAGCGGAGGAGCCTGATATGGGGCTCGATCCCGGAACGCCGGAATCACGCCCTGAGCCGAAGGCAGACGCTTAATGACTGCGCCACCCAGGCGCCCCCAGAGGAGTAGGTTTTGATTCCAATATGTAGGATATCAAGAGAAAGGGAGTATAGACATGAATCATAATTGTTCCTGGCTACTAATCAAAAGGTCAATTGAAGTCACGGAGGCACACCTGTGGAGAGGTATACCATTAAAACTTCCATTCTGGATAGAAATTCTAGGGAGGTACAAGATCATCCACTAAACCCTGAGGAACAAGGGCAGCAGATTTTGAATGAGTCACTAGTGCATAAACAAGGAGACAGAAGATAATGTGTGCACATGAGGGTCATTGAAAGAATGAGCTGAGAGGCACATGGCTGAGCAAGGAGATGAAGTGACACCCCACCACCACCACCACTAAAAGATGTCGTCTCTCAGCAGCCTTTGCATGGCCCCTCTCTCCAGCCAAATGTTTTTCCTGACCCCACATTTAGGTTCTGAACATCCCACGCTGTTCTCTGGGCCAGAGACTTGCTTCATTATCAAGGTGATGTCATGGGCTCCTGGCAATCAGGTCACCTATTAGCTCCTCTTGCCTTTCTTGAACTTCCTGACCCATCACTTGGCCCTGACCTCTGGAAACACTGTTCACCTTGCTCCCACTTGCTTGCCCAGCCTACTGCTACCTGAGCTAACCTATGACCTTTGATCTGCCACACTATGTTCTTGCAACACCACCAACTGGTTATCAAATATTTGTGTGGCCCATAAGTTCTGTCTGTTAGAACGAAGCAATTTCCTTTAATCCAATATTTTTTGTGCCATGCTTCATGGGACTGAATAACACTGGGCTAGTATTTCTTTGAAATTTTGTTTTCAAAACTGGGCTTGGGGCACCTGGGTGGCTTAGTCAGTTAAGCATCTGCCTTCAGCTCAGGTCGTGATCCTGGGGTTCTGGGATTGAGTCCCACATCCGGCTCCCTGCTCAGTGGGGAGTCTGCTTCTCCCTCTCCCTCTGCCCCTCCCCCCCCCAGATCATTCTCGCTCTCTCTCTTTCTCTCAAATAAATAAATAAAATCTTAAAAAAAAAACAACAAAAACTGGGCTTACAGCAGAATAGCCATGCATGTAGGAATAAGTGTCACATACTACCTCTTTAAGACTTCACATAATAGTTTTAGGAAGTAATGTCTCATGTATGTATCCACACTTGCAATTAGTACACCAAATTATGTTTTATAGGTAGCACAGATTTTTTGCAATGACGGTCCTAATCCTCACCCTTCCCTGTGTCTGTGTCCTTTGTAACCTTGAAGTGCCCTCCCACTCTACTCTGGGCTGGCCAAGTTCATTGATGTGACCAATAGGATGCTGGCAGACATGTTGCAAAGGCTTGAAAGAGCATTTGTGTGTGTCCTCTCGCACTCTTACTCCTCTGCCACTGCTGTTAGAATACTCCTGGGCTACGATGGAGAGTGAGGCACAGAAAGGATCTGACCATCCTAGATCAGATACCCTACAAATCTCCCAACTTCTGGGCAAGTTCAGAAGAACCACCCAGCCAATCTGCAGACTGAATGCATCTCATTCAGTGCCACATGTTTTAGGTGGTTTGTTATTGACACAATAGCTTGCAAAGTATCTCATCACACACAACCCAATTCCATAGCAATAAATCCACTTGAAATAAATTCCATGACAGCACAGATCTTGTCTAAGTGGGTCACTGATATTTCCTAAATATCGAGAACAGTGCCTGATGCATAGGCTTTCGATCAACATTTACTGAACTGATGAATGAATAAATGAATAAAAATAATAATGATAACAGTAAAAATAATATTAGATACAATTAGCTTAAATTCTTTTATGTTCTAGGCACTCTAGTAGGTGCTTATCAACTGTTTCATTTCATTCTTTTGTCAACCCTGCAAAGTAACTATTATTTATCCCATTCTAAAGAGGAGAGAATTGAGGTTTGAAGCAATTGAGCAATTTGTTTAAGATCACACATCTCAAAAGTGGCACATGCATAGCACTAACACAGGACTATTTAAATTCAAAATCCACGTTATTCACAGGAAATGCAGAGAATTGAATTATTAAAGCTATTTAGTAGGTACATCTGAGAGATTTTGAGTGGCTTAAGTGAGTTTTAAATCAAGTAGATTACATTTGAGCCTGGAACCTTCTCTACGCCTAGTTGCTTTCCAATAATCACAAAATTTGGAACGAAGTGAACACTATTCTAAGGTCCCATTACAAGAATATGGAGTTATCCTCTGACAATTTCGTTGTAAAATCAGAAGCAAAATTAATGAAATAAGAAATGTACAAAGTAGTTTTAATAAAGTTTCTACACACCTAAGCAGGACGTGGATATAAAACCTAAATGATACTGTTAAAAAAAAGTAACAAAAGAGATATGAAGAACTGGATCCATGTGGAAGTGAGAATGTATGCCTACTTTCCCTCCTACATGAACAAGAGGGAAATTATAAGAATGTAAATCAATAACAGCATTAGAACCCAAAGAACAAAAGAACAAAAAGGTCAAGAAGTATATCAGGGTTCTCCAGGGTAACAGAACCAACAGAATGTGTGTGTGTTTGTGTGTGTGTGTGTGTGTGTGTGTGTGTGTGTGTGGAGAGAGAGAGAGAGAGAGAGAGAATTGGCTCATGCAATCCTGGAGTCTGTTACGTGGGCCAACAGACAGAACCTCAAGAAAAGAATGAAAAATCCACCATCACTGCATTTGAACAGCATAACTAATGTTTTATCTAATGGATACAAAAAAAATATTGTTCTCAAACACAGGAGCATACATATTTTTCCAAGCACACGAGAACATTTATGAAAACTGACCATGTGCTACACCTTTCTTTAAAGGACCAGACAATAAATATTTCAGGCTTGGAAGGGCATACAGTCTGTATCACGAATGTCAACTCAGCCAGTGGAGTGAACGAAGCAACTAACAATATGTAAAGGAATCAGCATGGATGTATCCCATTAAAACTTTACTTACAGAACAGGTGGTGTGAAAAACAATTTGTCATTACCTAGTAATACTCAACATTTCATTCTCTGTGACCCAGTGTCTTGGTCAGGATGAGTAAACCTGGTAACAAACAATCCCAAATTTCAGAATAAAACTTATTCTGAATAAAAATTAATTTTTTGCTCACAACAGCATCATAGGAATAGCATGGGGCACAGAGGGGAGGGGTGATAACGAATCCACAGTTGTGTGGGGAAAGAGTAAAAATTGCTGAATGGATATTTTCATGGGCCAGCCCAAGAAGTAGCAAACATTTGTTAATTCTCACTAGCCAGAACTCAGTCAAAGGCCTTATCTAACTGCAAGAGAATCTGAAGTAAGAGAGTCTGCAGTCACATGAAGAACCAAAGAACCCAGATATTGACGAGCAACAGCAAATTCTGCAGCAGTCCCCTCTCTCGCTATCTACCATGCCTGCCAAGCTTCTGCATAAGCGCTCTATTGTATCTGTAATGGCAATTTGTAGTATCCTCGTTCTTGATAACAAAAACAACTGGAAACAGTCCAAATGACTCTCAATAACAGAATTGGACAAACTCATAATGAAGGAGAGTAGGAATAATTTTAGAAGCAGGTTGCTTGAAAAGGTGAAAGCACGGAACAAAGGACTGGTCTAAGACAGGAGCAGGATCACCTTACGTATCAGAGTACAGGAGTAGAAAAGCAAATGGGCTGGCAAATTTCACATTTAGAAGATACCATGCTCATTAAGGTGCATCTGATTTCTCTGTAAAATATGAGGCAACCGCCTAAGCTAAGATGCAGTGAGAAAGGGATGTTGCAAAGATGCGACATGGTCATCTCTGAGAGCTGGAAACTCAGTTTAGTAGGGATGTACAGTAGAACGGTCTGGAAGAACTGAGTGCCCATTTGAGATTTGTGGTCACAGCTGAGGAGAGTCCGGATGACAGTGCTGTTGCATAGTCTCCGCCATGTTCAGGTGCCTGAGTACAAGGAGGGAATGAATGGATACTGGGCTTCACTAGGGTGGAGTTTGCAGAGGAGTGTGATGAGGGAGAGGGAATGAGAGCATCGTTTTTCCTGAGAATAATTATAAGTCTACACCATGAGACCTCAGTTAAAGAGAGAAGACCCTGAAGGGGGTGACAGATAATGAAAAATGACAGATGAAAAGAAGCCCAGAGGAAAGGTAAGATGGAAGAGTAAAAGCTGATGCCCAGAATATGAATGATTTGAAACGGATTTCAGAAGGGCTGCTGTTGCTGTGGATGCCAAGGGCTAGGTGATGACTGTGATGGGAGGGATCACACCCCTGAGGAGGGACGAAGGAAAAGACCACTGCCTAAGAGAGGTCACGGAATTGAGGAAGCCGTGTGTTAGAGGGATCACCTGTGTCAACATGCGGCACAAAAATTAGTAACAAGAGGAGTCATAGAGAGGGAGACAGTGATCCAGGTGCTGAAATCAGAAATGAGTAAAACAGTATGACCTCAGGGGCAGAAAATCGCTACATATAATATCAGACCAAGGATTCATATCCAGACTATATAATTTCTATACATCAATTTATAAATGAAAAATAAGCCAATATAAAAATGAGCAAAGGCAATGAATAGGGAGTTCGCAAAAGAAATAACTTTACTCAATAAACGTATGAAAAAGACGTGTTTTCTTATAAGAGTAAAATGCAAATTAAAACAAGATCGCTTTTTTAACTTCTTGGTTAGCAAAAAAAAAAGTTAAGAAGTTGTATCTATTCAAATTGAACTGGGGGTGAAGAAATGGGTACTCAAACACTTTTAAAGTAAGTATAATAAATGGGTGCAAACTTTTTAGAAAACAATTTTGTGACTTCCGTCAAAATTTTAACTGTGCATATACTTAGCCAACAAAGGCCATTTCTGGAAATGTTTCTTACTATAATACTCACACATATAAACACATATATAGACACATAATTATTTGTAATTTTAAAGCTTGGAAATAATCCAAATATCCAACAATATTTCTTCCTGGGATCACTTTCCAAATAATCTATTTGCCTTTACTTCCTTGGCTAAGTGTCTAAGTCTGGAAGCACCCACACTGAGCCCCTGCAAACTGACTCATCTCCTCCCTCGATTTTACTCGGGAAGATTGATAGTGATACTAGCCAATTACCACTTTTCCTTTTTCACTTGGGGCACTGAGAAACAGAATTCCTCTGTTCTCTGACAGATATTTTATATATTAACATGCAAAACTTCTCATGACATAGGAACAGCTCATGACTTAATTCCCTCCCTTAATTCTGACTTACATAAATTATTTTATCAGGAGAGAATGAGCTCACCCTTGTTAGGCTATACTTTCCTAGTGACTGTTATCGAGTCCATGTGTTTACAGATACAGGAAGTATTTTCACTAACAAACAGGCAGACCTTGGCCCTCTGAGTTAGTATTGTATGAAGGTTTTAAGCCATAGCGGGCAATGCTGAGCAGTAAGTGGAAAGCTAACTTTCTTTCCTAATAAAGACAGGAGAATTGAAATTCTGAAGGAAGTCTGTCTTAGCTCGGGCTGCTATAACAAAATACCATAGACTGGGTGTCTGAGATAACAGACATTTACTTCTCACATTTCTGGAAGCGAGGAAGTCCAATTTCCAGGTGCTGGCAGATTTGGTTCTTGGTGAAGGCTCTCTTTCTGGGTTGCAGAGGAACACCTTTTCACTGTGTCTTCACATGGCTGGGAAAGAAGGAGCTCTGGTATCTTCCTTTTCTAATAAGGGAAGTAATCCCATCATAGGAGCCCCACCCTCATGACCTCTTCTAAACCTATTACCTCCCAAAGGCACCACCTCTGAATAAAGTCACATTAGAGGTTAGGACTTTAACATATGAAGGGGGTGGGGGTACAAAGTCCAAGGTCGGTTATGAACCCCATGAAAACAGAGAAACATGGATATATGAGGGAAGTTTTTCATTTTAGGGGGGAGGGAGGTCAAAAGACTTATAAGTCTTCAGCACGTAGATGGTCTTTAAAGTCATGTGACTGACTATATGATCTACAGGAGAGTGAATGCAAATAGAGAAGACAAATGGGAACTGAGCCCAGGATACTACAACCCTAAGACGTCAGAGAGATGCAGAAGAACCAGCAAGGGAACTGAGAAGGAGCAACAATTAAGTAAGAGATAAAACATCAGAGCGTAGTGTCCTGCTAATCAAGTGAAGAATGATGTCAAATGATGCTGATAGGTCTAGTAAGATGAAGACTGAAAATTTGACCAATGGTTTTTAGCAACTGTTGTGATTGGTGACTTTGCTTGTCATTTATGACCCTGACAAGAGTAGTTTTTGTGAAATAGTAAAGGTGACAACTGGATTGGACTATATTCAAGAAAGAATAGGAGAGGAATTGGAGACTTCAAATGTAGACAACGCTGAAGAGAATTTTCTTCAGGGGCAGCTGCGTGGCACAGTCAGTTAAGCATCTGACTCTTGATTTTGGCTCAGGTCATGATCTCAGGGTCATGAGACTGAGCCCCCTGTCAGGCTTTGCGCTCAGTGGGGAGTTTGCTTGAAGATTCTCTCCCTCTGTTCCTCCCCGCACTCTCGCTCCCTCTCTCAAAATAAATAATTTTAAAAAAAGAGAGAGAGAATTTTCTTCAAAGAACAAAGAGATGGTTTTTCTTAAGATGGAAAAAATAGTAGTGTATTTATATGCTGATAAAAATGATTCAGTAAAATGCTGAGTAAGGAAAGAGCTGGGAACTTTCAAGAGCAATGGAGTGGGATTCGGTGTTTCAAGTGGAGTTTGGCTTCAGATAGGACTATGAATAGTAAGCACAGTAATGCACAGAAATATATTAATGCAAAAGCTAGCAGGTAGGAAGACAGACATGGTGGGCTGTGGAAGTTCTGTCACTTGGGAATTGAGGCTCAACCCAGTTTTATTTGAACCCCAAAGGACAAGATAGCCTCAACTGACCTCTTCATTACTTCATACATCTGATTACCATGTAAATGTAAAAATGGTGACATATGACAATTGTCAAATATCTGGACAATGAAAAATAATAAATTGAGGTGTTCTTCCTTAAGAAACCGCTGACAAAAGCAAACTTGGTTGTCCAGGGTGCAAATAATAAATGCCCATGTTAGCAATTCAATGAAGGAAAAGAACTGCCTTTCAACTAATGGTGCTTAACAACTGGATAAATAGGTGGAAAAAATATGAACCTCAATCCCTACCTCACACCATACACAAAAATTAATTAAAGATGTGTCCTAAGTCAGGCACCTGGGTGGCTCAGCTGGTTAAGCCACTGCCTTCCTCCCAGGTCATGATCCTGGAGTCCCTCGTTGGGCTCCCTGCTCAGCAGGGAGTCTGCTTCTCCCTCTGACCCTCCCCTTTCTCTCTTGTGCTCTCTCTCTCTCTCTCTCTCAAATAAATAAATAAAATCTTTAAAAAAAAAAGATGTGTTATAAGTCTAAACATAGAAGTTACAATTGTAATATCTCCATATAGAAAATGTTAGAGATTATCTTAAACTGAATGCTAACAAAGATATCTTAGGACACACAAATCATTAATCATAAAAATGTGATAATTGAATTTCAAAGTTAATAACTTATTTAAAGACAGCATTAAGAAAATGAAAAGGCAAACCATAGACCTGGAGAAAATAATCACAATAAATATATCTAGCAAAGAACTTGCACCTGGAATGCATAACAAACTTCCACAAATCAATAATAAAATGGCAAACTATCTAATTTTTAAAATGAGTAAAGGCTTGAATAGACACTGCATAAAAGATGATATACGAATGGCCAATAAGCACATGAGAAAGTGCCCAACATAACTAGGGAATTCTAATTAAAGTCACAATGAGATGCACATATTAGAAAGCCTAAATTTATTTTTTTAATTTTATATTTCTTAGAGCGAGAGGGTACGCAGGGGAGGGGCACACGGGGGGCGGGGAGGGAATAGAAAGGCTAAATCTAAAAGGAAGGGCAATACCATTGTTTGGTGAGGAGGTGGAGCAGCTGGAACCACCGCCATACCTTGCCAATGGGAGTGTAGAACAATACAAGATCTTTGAAAAACTGTAGTTTCTTATAAGGTTAAACATAGATCTACCCTATAACCTCACAATTCCACTCCTAGATATTCACATACATCCCCCCAAAAACTTATACAAGAATATCCATAGGAGCTTTATTCATCATCGCCAGAAAATGTAAGCAGTCCACTGTCCATCAACAGGAAAATGGACAAACAAAACTACTGAAAAATGCAACATGAATGAATCTTAAAAACAGTATGTTGAGTGAAAGAAGCCAGAAACAAAAGAGTACCTTCTATATGATTCCTTTAATATGAAATTTTAGCACAAGCAAAACTAATTTATGAGGATAGAAATCAGAACAGTGGTCGTCCATGGGGATTGGCAATTGTCTAGAAAGGGGCACCAGGGAACTTTCTGGGGTCATGGAAAGGTTCTGTACTGTGACTGGGGTGTTGGTTACACAGATGTATATATATGCTACAATTTGTCAAACTGTACACCTAACACCTTTTTGTTTCCCTGTATATAAATTTTATCTCAAAAAAATTGAATGTCCACTTGGTTTTTCTCTCTGGTTTCTCTTTGGCTTCATATGTTTTGACTATTTTGTAGCCATATATATAGGAAAACTTGACCTACAGGAGAAAAATGGTGCTCACTCTCAAAAATGCCCTCCTAACACTGGTCAGTGTCTCAGATAGTATCTTATTTGTGTTTCGGCCTGAATTAATAGGCAGAAGTAGGTTTGAGGCTCTCTTCATGTAATTTTTCCATTGCCCATCTAAAAGATGTCAAGAGAGATTGATCTCAAACTTGGTATGAGGAAAAGAACTCAAAACAATCCCTCAGGGGGGATGAAAGACTTTTCTTTTTTTCCATTAAATGTATGTAAACAATGGCAGGGGGAGGACATAAACCCTAAAGGGAGAGGACATAAATGTATGCCAGAAGAAGGGGATTTTGGGGGATAGAGAAAGAATGAGGTAGACATTGGCAAAAGTTCCCCACCCTAAGTCTTCCAACACTTATCTGCATTTATACAGCTAAACAAGAATTCTATAAGTGACATAGATTATTTAAGGATTCTCACCCTAATTTTGGCAGGGGCCCAGAGACAATATTTTCACAATAATGGACAATTTTAATACTTCTTCACAATTGTATTAGCCATGAGAAGGAGGTGGGGGAATAAACCATACTAATCATTAAATCCAAATAGGTATACATTTAAGGGTTTGCTAAAAATATGTCACCTGAGAGGTGAAGCCCAGTATACAGGCACGGTCTGTACTCTTCACCACTTTCCAAATCCTCTCAAAATAACGGGTAGATCAAGAGACCCTTCTGAACTTGAGGGCACAGGTGGTAGTATTATTCCAAAGTGTAGGAACTCAAGACACTGATGATTCTTAGGAACTCAAGACACTGATGATTCTTAGAAATTCAAACTGGCATTTCCATTGGGCACGAGTTGCCCAATTTAACTTGCTCCATGTAGACCTATTTCTATAACATTTAAGATCACTTAATGATGCTTCATTTCCCTGAATCTTGGAAAGGTGGTCTGCAAGAAATATCAGATGACACACATTAATGCAGGTGTATCTTGACCATCCCAAATGGAAGATCATTCAAAACACTTTGTAAAATTAAGATTTTAATTTGTAATTGTTGTTGCTTGTCATGACGATCACTATTACACACCCTGGAAATCACTGAAAGGCAAGAAATTTCTGCATAGAAGCTATGTAGCTCAAAGAAAGCGAAGGCCTAAACCCCTGACTCTTTCATTTTGTAAGCCACAGAGATATACCTTAAACAAAAGCATTCATTTTGTTTAAAGCAGGTATTCCAAATACCAGACACACAGGCCACTACTCCTTACTTGTGTGCCCATCACAGACCTCAGTAATCAAGCATGGCATTTTTTTTCCTCTCCAGCCTAAACATGGCATCAGAATCCTTCTCAGTGTGGCCAAACACCAAATGGTAAAAGTTAGCACATGACTATATACCCATTTGCCATCCCAGGTCTGGACTTCCCCAAATGCTCTCTCTGCTTTATGGTGTGTCTGCATCATCACTTCCCTAAATAAAGCAGACTCAGCACTAGAAAGCACCTAAAATTCTGGGGTCTTTAACAGCTAAAGCAAAGGAAGCTCAAAGAGTTTATGTTCTAAAGCCAGGACTACTTCAGCTCCCAACCAAAGCTCTTCACTCTTTCTCCCCAACTATATGCCTCCTCCTTATGACACTTCTAAGACTCCTGGTCTGTGTCATCTATTTACTCTTTACACAAAGGCTTCCCTGCCTCTTGTCATCCCCAATACTTTTCTTCCTTTCATTCATCTAAAATGCCACAGTAGCTTTTCAAGTCCTCTTGAATGTATCTATACTTTCACTCCTTCTTTCTTTGACCTGTTTCAAGCTCACCCGTGCTCTGTGCATAATCCTAATTATCCAAACATCGGTGCCTCCCCTACAATAAAACTCTGCATGAATCCCATCTTTTCTAGTGAGAGGTTCAATGAAAGTAAGTCTGCTCATGCTTGTCATCATCATATCCTGCTTAGTTCTTTGAACAGGGCAAACTTTACACTCAGTTAAAATAATCAGAGAAAGGCATCAAGTAGATGGGAAATTCACGAGGTCATGGCATCCATCACCCTGCCTCAGGCAATATGATACCCAGACCATGCCAGAAGGAGGCTGTTTTGAAAGTAAGGAATACAGAAGACAAACCCTCTGCAGAATGACCTACATGATGCATTTCAGCTTAGGTAGTGGGAAATTATCTGCTATTTAGGGAGAACTATACCCCAATTGTAAAGGATGCATTAAAACTAGGAGGTCTGCAGAAGTTGTACGATACAAAATGTGTGCACCTCCATAGCTTCAACTGTAACCCACGTAGTAAGGGATGATACTTTATATAATTCTTTATAAAGGCTGCCTATCACGACAACTGGACTGCTCAACAATTAACTTCAACCAGACCCCCTTTCTCCTACCACGACCCCCCTAACCCCACCATTGGGCTCTAAGAACTATGAGCACAGGGAACATGTCTGTTTTGTTCATTATTGTACCTTCACCTAGCATATGCCCGGCAAAGAGTTGACACATAATTAATATTTGTTAGATGAATGAGTATTACTAGTATCTCAGTCCCTTAATTAATTTTGTCCAAAATAATGTACCCATTCCATAAATTGTACTTACACTGTGCTAGGCACTGTATTGCATAATGGGAACACCATGATAATTAGAACAGAAACTCTGTCCTCAAGGATAATTCAGTCCAGAGTTAGTGAGAAGCACTGATTTTAGTGTGCGATGACTGAAGGGCTTGAGAGAAGAACGAGATGCCATAAAACACCTAAGAGGAGCACCTAAACCAGCATGGGCCTCAGAAGGAAGGAGCTTCTAACAGAGATACAAAACAAGAATTCACCAGAAACCAAGAAGAAGGTGAGGCAGAAGGAACAGCACAGTACAAAAGCCAGGAGGCAAATGCATCCTCATTCACTTTGCAGCAAGCTTCTGCCGAGCATGCTCTGACTAATGATGTTCTAGATACAACAGCAAAGAAGGCAGATAGTCCTTGCTTTTATGAAGTTTATCCTGTAGTAGAGGAAAGAGGCAAGTAAAAATTACAGTGTGTGCTCCACTGGGGAGTATATGGATGTTCTAGGATGCCCAGAGCTTCTAATCCAGACTTGGGAGGACAGGGCAGGTTTCCTGTATACAGCTGAGACACAGAACAAGAGCAAGTTTATCTGAGAGAATGGAGTAAAGACGTGGTAAGATGCAGGTTCAGAGGAAGACAGATCCCAGAGGATCCTGTAAACTATACTACATTCACTATGGCTGGAGCAAAGCAAGGAAGGAAGTGGGAAATAGAGAAAGGCTGTGGTCAGGCTTGAGCTCAGTCCATTGTAAAGGCCCTGGAGAGCCTGCTAAGGATTCAGACTGTATCTCTCTAGACTACTATTCAGAACTGGATTCTAATCTAAGGGAAAGAAGAGTGTAGTGTTGTTATGAAAAAACATTATGTCAAATACCTGCTTCACCACTCCTTAGCTGCTTATGACACATGGTTCTGGACGAGTTTATTAATATTTCCATTTCATTTTCTCACTTGCAAATCGAAGATAATGGTAGCAATTCTTTTGTAAAATCGTTTTGAATATTAAACGAAATGATTAAGTAAAACACTTAGCTTGGTATACAGACAGTGCTCTTCTTCCTCCCACTTGCTGTTTGCACCAGGACTTACTGCTTCCTAAGCTTTTCTCAGTGGGACATCATCTCAACCTTTTCTTTTTCAGTACTCTGGAGAAACTAGTGCCTCCCCAGTGCCCAACACGACACAGCAACCACATGGGCATGTGCCAACACTATCGTGAACCCTGAGACGAGCTCTTACCTATAGAACTGTTGACAGGGACTGGAGGAAAAATAATAAACACAGGGTTGTCGAATATGAGTTATGGAGACACTTGCTCAGAAACTCAGATTTCCCCTGCTGAGCTGAGAACAAGCCGGGACCTGAAATGGTATATCCTTTGGGTGGAGGGGTCTCTCTCCTCACAGCATCTAGAGTGCCTTTACTGGTCACACAGCACCAATGTCCTCACCATGAAAATGTAGCCAGAGACAAGATACAGAACTTCCTCTTTATTAAAATGGCCCACAGATGTGGTCAGCCAATCCCACTGAAGGAGTGGAAGGGAATAGCCTATACCTCTTGTGTCTGGTAGGATATAGAAGTAGGAATGTGACGGCTATGGAAGCAGACAAAGGTTCACTCTCACTTAAGTCACTTCCAACCTGCTCAACCTTGGGCAAGTTGCTGAAACTCTCCAACCCAGGTTCCTTGGCATAAAATATGATGACTAACAGAAACACCTTGCCAGCTCATGGTGAGAATTAATTGAAATAATGTAAGTATAAGACTTAAACAAATTGTAAAACTCCACCCAAACAATAGTAGTTGCTGCTATTTATAATATTAAGAGGTTGGATTAGAAATTGAGGAGAGAGCAACTAATGAATCATTGAACACGACATCAAAAACTAATGATGTACTGTATTTTGGCTAACTGAACATAATAAAAAATTTTTTTAAAAAAAAGGAAATCGAGGAGGGAAGGGAAAAGAAGATCATATGTGCTATCAAGTGCCATACACAATATAAAATGTAATCAAATGTTCTTGATTATAAAAATAATGCATCAGAAAAAGCAAATTAAATTCCATTCACTGTCACCCCATCTTTCCTTCTCTAGATGGGAAGAAGGCCTTGAAAATGCAAAGGTACCAGAGAGCCAGATGTATATGAGAAAATCTTTCCCAAAAGGAATTTTGATTTAACTGATTGAAAGGGTAGAACTTTTTTCAATTGTGTAGACTCCAGGGAATAAAATAATATTCAGGTTTTGTTCAGGGGGCACTACAGAAGCAGTGGCTGGTTTTTGTGAAAGTTTTTATGTGATTTTAGGGCACACCCATCACTAATTAGGGCCCAACCATTTACTATTAGTTTCTAGTTAGTTGAAAATTTCTTAGTTCGTTCCTAAGAATGAGTCACCTGCTGAATTCACTCAGCCCAGAATTCTTGCTCCCAGAATGTCTAGGGAAAGGACCAATGCTCTGTCCACTTACAAGTTCTGAAATTATGGCTTCCCTGAACAAGTAAAGAAACCACATTTCCTTCTCAACTATACATCCCACATTTCATGGACTGAGAACCACCCATGGAACTTTTTCAGTGCAGAAGGGGGGAATAAAAGTTTTGATTTCTGTTGGAACACTGGCACAGTTGACATCAGACTTGGAACATGCAGTCTCAAGAGGCTGTCATCATTATCTAGAACACGGTTATGCATGCATCTTCTGAGGGACAACACATAGCCAGGATATAAGTGTGTCGAAAATGTGATTTCAACCCTACCAGAAAATGTGTGCAGGAATAACTTTTCAAAATCAATGATCTCCCCATTTCTGCATTCTTTGGTCCGGTCCTATTGTTAATAGATTTGCCAAAACACTGATGATTCTTTCTGTATTTTCAAGGTAAGTGTAGAAATAAAAATTTAGAAGAGAACTTGCTTTAAAAGGAAAAGAAGAAATCCTTATTTGCAAACTCACTCCTGTCTGCTCAATGTCTTTTGACCTTTTAACCAATAGGATTCTATCTTTTCTTCCCAATTCAATTCCTCTCCCTGCTGCCACCATCTCTCCCCCACCAGCCACACCAATACTCCTGAGACAGAGAACTCAGGTCTACCCTTGCCCCCTACCACTGATTTCTTAGCCCCACCTATAACTTACCTAGTTAACTGCTACCTGTATCAGGCAGGTCCCACTTCAAAAACCAAATTCTACTCAGATAGTTCAACTCAGTGGTATGTTGGAGCCCACTTACACTGACTTGCAAGAGTTGATTGTTAATTCTCAGGAATTTTACAAGCAGGTTGTTAAACACAGTCATTACTAAAAAGTAAATTAACTTACAATTTTTGAATTATATTAAAACAAAAGCAATAAATATTCAAAATGCATGCCTTCCTTGTTATATTATTACATTTTACTACTACGTACGGTCTTCAAATTATTTACATCTATTGCAGCAGTATGGTGGAAAAATTTAGCTGGCATCTTTTTCCCACTCTGTGTTCAATGGCACCCTGTTGGGCCATGATGGGCATATATACCCTACAGAAACTGGAAAATGCTCTTGGGTTTTTGTTTGGGTTTTTTTTTTCCCAGAAACCCAGTTGTTAAACATTTACCAGCATAGCACTGCTTCAACTGAAGGCTGAACTAAGGGTCTGTTTGGGTTAAGGAAACCAACTAGGGATGTTGAGGCCTCCAGAGACTAGCAACAGAAGGAAACATTACCATCCTTACGCCTGAAGGAGGAAGGGAAGGGAATAATGAGAGCAACTACCAGGGAGGATGGCTTGTCTGGGCAGGAGCTAGAGTCCTAGGGGGACCAGCTACTGACAGAGAACACCATGGAATCAGAGAGGATGCACGGAGTAGATACCTCTCTCTCCTCCCCACTTCTGATCATATGCCACCGATTTGAACCATCAAGAATCCAGCCATCTCAGAAGCCTGGGCACAGCAATCCACAGATATCATAGGTTAGGTTCACCAGTGAGGTTCTAGAACTGAGAAGATCCTTCAAGCTTCTCTCAAGTTGGAGCAAGGGGGGTGGTCTTTATATCCTGGAAAAGATCAGTGATTGGACACAGGCTGCTCCTGGAAGGAGGCGTGACCTTAGGGGAGGCAGTTTTCTTCAGGAGATGTAATCCCCAAAGAGGGCTGACACCTGAGGTGTGTCTTCCAGCAGCTGTGGGAATGAGTCTCATTCCTGAAATGGGAATCTGGGCGGCATATTAAAGTATCCGCCACAGCAGCGCTCAGCTTCCTAGGCAAAGAAGAGAGAACAATGGATCTGGGAGCAGTGGAAAGAGGAATGAGTAATAACCACACATGACTCTTCAAAACCCAGTGTGTGAATCAGCCCCTCTCAGAAGCAGTGTCTGTCTCTCCTGCTCCATGTAGCTCCATAGTCCTTATGCAAAGACTGATGGGGTTTCCCAGCAGAAAATATTAAACCAGTCTGTTTACCAGTCTACCTCTTGTGAGCTCCGTGGCTACAGGGACTGTACCGTCTCTATCCTAATTCCCATTCTGATGATAGTTCCAACCCCGACCTCCACAGATGCTCAATAAAATTACTTGTTAAATGGTAAGCAATTAATAAAGCTTAACAGGCCCATCCTTTATAATAACAGAGATATCTTAGATGGAAAAAAAAAAGTTATCCACGGGAGGAGAAACCAAACTTTTTGTGAAAAAAATAATTATCCTTATGACAACACGCTATGGCATATTGCTTTCCAAGTCATCATTGCCGATATGTCCCTGGAAGGTTTCCAATTACTTAGCAAGTCTGATTTGTACCTACAGCCAAAAACTGACTGAGTCATCATAGTGTATGGGGTGGGGGCAGGAGGGAATAAATTCAGCAGAAATAATTACATCTTTAGGATGAAATGGGGCAGGAGGGAGGGAGAGTCAGGCATGGACAGTGCTGTGATGTGGCAGCAACATGACAAAGATGAGTTTGAATCCAGGCATCAGATTGCCAAGGCTTCCTCTGAGTTCCCCCTCCAAGGAGACAGATAAGAAACAAGACATTCAAGTAGCTGGTGAGGTGGCCTGTGAGGGTCTCTCTCTTGTCCAGTCAGCTTGTCAGTTCTGGCATCATCAGAACACGTGTACCATTATGGTCAGCTTTAGGTCACCATGCTCCTCTGTCTTTCATCACCTTCTGAGGCATGAATGGTGCTTTTTTTCCTTCTTCCTTTCTTTTCTTTCTTTTTCTCTCTTTTCCTTCCTTCCCTCCCTTCCTTCCTCTCTCTCTCTCTTTCCCTTTCTTTGCTTTCTTTCTCTCTTCTTTCTTTTCTTTTCTTTTCTTTCCTTGGCCTAATGTGAGATACAACACTGTTGTCCCCTGTAGTCACATTTGAAAAATACATTCAGCTGGCTTTTGGCACTGCTTAAGATTCTAGGGAATTAAGGAGACTATTCCAGGCAACAATGGAATCTATTAAGTCATTTGGAACTTATATTTGCAAGGAAAGAAAGGAGTTAGAAGAGTAGAATAAAACTGAAAACTTGAAATGACTGGTGAAATGAATAGAGAATAGTTGAAATAGAAAAATCCATGTGGGGGCGCCTGGGTAGCTCAGTCGGTTGGGCGGCTGCCTTCAGCTCAGGTCATGTTCCCAGGGTTCTGGGATCAAGCCCCGCGTCAAGCTCCTAGCTCAGTGGGGAGCCTGCTTCTCTCTGCCTCCCATTCCCCTTGCTTGTACTTTCTCTCTGACAAACAAATAAATAAAATCTTAAAAAGAAAGAAAGAAAGAAAGAAAGAAAGAAAGAAAGAAAGAAAGAAAGAAAGAAAGAAAGAAAAGAAAAGAAAAAAATCCACATTGAACAGTGTTTCCTACATATGTGTGATTCATTTGTGAAAATATCAGGTTTTATTACGCAGCCTTACATGTCATTTCATCTTCATGACAACCCTGAGAAGTAAAACCATTCTTACCACCATTTTACAGTTTAAAAAACAGAAGCTTTGAGAAGTGAAGTGTTGTTGTCCAAGGTAAGGAGTAGAGCTGAGGTTCAAATCCATGTTTGACCTGACTTAGAGTCACTCAGGGGAACAAATGAGAGGACAATTAAGATAACTGGTAGCTCATAGTGGCACAGGTTCCATGACTAGCACTGAAGTCTAAGGGGGCTTGAGTGAGGGGTATGTCACCTAAACCAAAAAGACTGTTATAGTCCGGAATAAACATCTCCTCCCCCACTTTCTAACAAAGACAAAAAACACTCTGCAGTCCTTGGCTTGATGGGTCTTGGTTTTAATGGTATTTATGAGAAACCCAGAGAGGAGGACACAGGGACAATAATCACCACATAGTAAGCTTGATGAGACACTGATTTTCCATCCTCATGTCTCTATAAAGAAAGAACACTGCCCCTTTTCCCATTAGGACAACCCCAATCCCTGCAGTAGAGAAGCTTCTGTCCCCCATGCATTCCCTGATCAGAGATTGGAAGTTTCTTGGGGCATGGCGGGACTACTTTGCTTAAAAACACCATTGCCTGCCCCTTTCTTCTTTCACCACCTGCTCTCAGATTGAGCACTTTGGAAAGATACTTCTAGAACAGAATGAAGATTTTAAGAGGCAATATATAATGCAAAAAAATCCAGAGGAACTGCTAAACAACATAGGTCAATATCACCCCGGGATGGTAGTTAATCAACCAATTATTTTTAATATATAATGGCTAATAATATAGTACAGTTAGTTGCATCAGACACTATGCTAAGTATATTACAGACACAATCTCATTGAGTCCCCAATAACAGTCCTATTTATAGTGAAGTTGTCCAAGGTTACATAGCTATGAGGAACCACAAACAATTGTAACTTTGAAGCCCATACTCATAATCAGAAGACTGCACGGTCTCCTGGAAGCTAAGCAAAGATCTAGAAGCAGGAAAAGTGGAAGACAATAATGACCCCACAAACAGGACATGGCAGTAAAAAAAAGTGAGTTTCCAGCCCATAAAGTAAAAGACCTATGTGCCCCTAAAATGTTAAAGTCAATTGTTTTTCTTTTAACACAACTGTGTATCATGCTGGCCAATAAACTAATACATCAGAGAACATTTAAAACAAAAAATCCCTTCCAACTGTGGAACATGGATTTGCCACTGGAAATTCCAAATGATGTTGGTCTTTGGTTAATTCCAAGGAAGGTTTGAGCCCACAGGAACTCTCTAACACCCAATAAAAGGAAGTAGCCTAGAGACATTGCAACAGGAAGTCAAATAGGATGAAAGCTTTGCCTTAGATAACCTAAAAGTGAATGAACCACATGTCGTTTAAAGTGAAGCTAAAAATAGAAAATCTCACACTTTGGTGTTTGTAAAGAAGCATATGACAACTCAATATTTTGACATTACATCCAAACTCGAAGTACCAGAAGCCACCTCATATTCACAATGTCAAGGTGAAAACAGTGCATCGATTTGGACTGTGCACATTGTTTAAGGTTTTCAATGCTTAATAATAAACAATCAAAATGATTCACCATTGTTAATATTCTGAGACTGATGAATAAAGCAATAAATCTACATCTTATAATACATCTGTGGGAATGCTTCTGTCATACAGGAAAATTTATGGCCAAGTATAAATTCCAAACATAATTTACTATATAATCTCAGTATATTCATCACTATAGGAGGAAATATGTATTATTAAAGATATTCTTTTGAGTCGAGGAGCAACGAACTCTTTACTCAGAAACAAATCGATAAAAGGCTAGCTCTTAATGACTTCAATTCAGAAGCTAACTCTGGTACTTTTTATTTTTAAAAAATCAAACCAGCATTTTGGGTTTAATGAACCTAAATCCAGACTCCTCCTATAAAATCAAACAGTTTACCTACAGCCAAAGCAAACTCTTTATTTAAAAGAACATAGTAAATTTGCTAAGACCTTCTCTTTAAACCAAATCTAACACACCCTCTGAGTTTTAGAAAGAATTCCAGCATGTAAGCTATAAAACAGAATCATTTTAAGAGTTGCTTCTTTTGTATGGGATGCTAATAATATCCTCTCCTTGCAGAATCTCACCACACACAATTTCAAAGGCAGGAAGAAAAAGGGAATACCTGAACAGCTAATTACAGAGCTGGATAGATACATGATAAAGCATTAGAATAAATGAGATAGATAAATTATCAGAGAGCAGAGCTGAAGACTGATGAACCATATTTAGTACACTAATCCCAAGTGTTTATTTTGCATTCTTCTGGCCTTTAAAGATGACAAGTTGTGATCGATCGCTTCCCTTGAAGGCTGGCTGCTTTCCTGCCCTAGCATTTAAGTTTTGTTTGATGTTCTTCACTTTGTGTCGATGTATGAACTACTGCTAAGATATAGAGCAGTGATTAAAATAATTCATCCATCTGCTTATAATTAAAGACCAAGTTAAATGTAATGACAACTTTATCTAGCAAGCTAGCTATCATCTAAAAGGGAGGCTGGCCCCTCAACAATTTCTCCAGCAGATAAATATTCTAGTTAGTAGTAGTTCAAAATTTTTCCTTCAAAGAACAGAGATTTTAATCAGTGATGTCACTGCATAAGTGAAATGGGAGGAAATGTAGAAATGTCTTTCTTTTCTGTACTAGAGAAAAATCAAATATCTTGGTGACTAGCTCAAGATTAGAGAAGAAAAGTCGCTTTTGAATTAACAATTTTAAATTAGTCACAAAGAAGAGAAGCTACTGGGAAAAAAGCAAGTATCCTAAGTTAATTAAAAAAAAAAAGAATGAGACCAGCTTTATGGAGAGGTGAATACACAGCTATTTTAGAATGAAGAACAAATCTCCCAGAGTGCTTTTTAACTTAATGCCTTCCCAGAGTAAACAGAACACTCTAGTTATATTTTTAAATAAAATTTTAGACACAGAATTTGGGAGGGGTGGTGTAACTAAAATATTCACTCACATTTCCCACTACGCTGAAAATAAATAAAATTATGGTTTATATTTTATTTAATATTCTCAATTAGATATATAGACATACATGAATTTACCATAAAATTAGAGCCGCATTATCACATTCTGTTTTGAAAGCTGCTTTTTTCATATAGTAAGACATTATTCATACTTTCAATATATTTAAAGGATTTTTAAAAACCAAGTCCAGCAATTTTATATTCAATAGAATATGAAAACCAAAATCTGATCTCAAATGCCCTTTGATCATTCTCTGATAAGAACAGTTTGAGTAGCTACAGAAAGAACAAAATTAAAATGTCATAAAAATATATCTGGAAGAATATTTTAACATTTTTTTCATAGTCATAATTGACCATCATAAACTTAATAGATAGCACACCAGTAAATGGCTTATAAATAACCTCATTCAAAGGACTTCGCCAGGTCATTTGAGCAAATTGTTTTAGATTTTAAATTCACTTTTCTATTTAAGATGATGCTCGAAAGCACATCTGGTGGCCAGGAAATCCAAACCTGGGGAACCCACTAGGAAGTATTATAGTTTAATTCATCAAAGGAATTAATATAAGGGTATAAGGGTACTTTATTCAGAAAAGTAAAAGCTAAAAGTACTTAGTATAAAATAATTATGGTGAAATCATGTCTTATGTATTGCATCTCCATCAAACATGACAGGTAATTAAGAAATGTTTATTGATGATTAAGATCTGCCTTATGGGGCATCTGGGTGGCTCAGTAGGTTGAGCATCTGACTCTTGGTTTTGGCTCAGGTCCTGATCTCGGGGTCATGAGATCAAGCCCCACATGGGGCTCCATGCTCAGCTCGGAGTCTGCTTAAGACTCTCTCCCTCTCTCTCTGCCCCTCCCCACTGTGCATGCTTGTTCTCTCTCTCTCAAAATAAATAAATAAATCCTTTTTTAAAATTGCCTTATTTTTGCTTCCAAGTATTTTCTGTTAATGCATAGGGACTAATGTAAGTTATCTCCAAGAACTTAGAAATAACTGGTTTTCTTTGGAGATAAATAGTAAGAACAACATACCATGAGAGAGTTCATAGATACATCAAGTTACCTGATTGGCTTTCTGGCCAATAGGTTTGACTATAAAGAGGTGGACACATTAACACATTAGAAAAGTGAATAAATGTGTCCATCAAAGTAGGAGTTGATCAAACAGGAAAGTTTATTGACAGTACCCAGCAAAGCACAGCCCAAGAGAGAAGAAGGCCTAGCCACTGGAGTTTGATATGTTTCTAACCCTAATGGTCAAGTTACTCCTGGGGCAGAAATGGATGCAGCATGAAGCCAACAAACTTGGTTGTATCTGGCCCTACTGGCAAGGCTAGCTGTGTTATACACTGGAGGCATAAGGCCACCTTGGACCACTGCTATCAATCATTTGTTCTTTTAGTCCCCCTTGTTCTGATGACCTAATCCCCAGACAACCTTCCAATTCCCAAGTCAGTCAGTTACAGAGAAAGAGAGGAAACTGACCCCTGTGAATGTGAGCATTCCTGGTCACTGCAGTGATTTCCTACAGGAAATTAACAAGGGCAGGAGCCTCATATCTTGATGATAGAGAAAAAATGAGCTGGTCATAAATCTCCATTGTGCTGGTACATGTGACAGCTCTATTTTTCACTGTGGATAAATAAATTATCATTCTTAGCTTCATGAGTTTTTAGTAATGAAGAGTAAATGTCTTAAGCCTGATGTTCTCTAAATAGATAGGATATCAGGTCATTCAGAGGCCTAGGCAGACTTCCCCGGGACACATGTGACCTCATTCATCATCACTCATCTAATATCAACACATATAAATGCACATGGAGACCAACTTACAGTGACGAAATGAGTTTCTTGAGAAGACCAGAACCAGGACCAGAACCAGGACATTTTAAGAGTCCTCCAGCATTAAAATTGGAGCATTTTTTTTAATCACACATGAGGTATTCTCTCTTCCAGTTACACGGTAGAGGGACAAAATTGAATTCATGCATAAATTTTAGGTTTTGAGTTTTGTAAACTCCCAATATGTACTGGCACTGAGAGGACCAGCAGGTTTTCCAATACTCACAGGTGAAAGTTCACACCTGACTCCCAGGGAGCAATTCAGGGTTCCATGCAGAAGCTGAAATTTCCCCGAGAAACTAGATGTCTGTTGGCTGCGGAGACCCTGAGGGACAGCTGCCACAATTAATGAAGGAAATGGGACACACAGCAAACTGGGCCACCCTAAGTGTCAAGGCCACCCTGAGGACCTTGAGAGGAACAGGTCAAGGACACTCCATGGGTGTGCAGAGGCCTGAACCCAAGACAAAGACAGCAATCACTCTGCAAGTTTCCACCGCTAAGAAGCAACCAAGCACCTCCAGGCCACACAGGATGCTCTGTGCCCTTGGAGGAGAAAGACAATAGAATGAGTTGAGTTGGTCAAAATACCAATTTGCTTCCCTCATACCTCCTTTGTCCACACCCCAAATACTAAGTTCCAGTGTGAATTCAGTGAGATTCAAAGGCTCCCCTGAGGACAGTGAAACTCACTCCTTCTGTCTACCAAAACCTCACACTCTCGGGTTTCATTCTTCAATTTAAGACTATGAATCTTCTTACAATGGAAACGTTTTAAGGCTGCATTTGAACTTAAGCTGGTATCTTCAATATGGAACTCTAGGGGAATTAAGGTCAGCAGCTTACTAGAGTAGAATTTGATGAGTGATAAAGAAAAGACTTCCTGTCAGTTGAGGACCTGAGGGTCTCTCAAGGAGGAGTAGACAGTGGCCCCTGAAATCACCAGACACCAGTCTCTCCTTCACGATGCTGTGAAAAGCATCCTACTTAACACTCTGATTCCATTTTCCAAAACAGCTTGTGACAGAAGCTACAGTAGTTCATTATTTTTCTGCTGGTTGAGGCTACAGTGTAATGATATTCGATAATAACACTAATCTTCCCTGGTTGCACAATGAAGTATTTTGTTCCTGTTCTTCATGTAGTAGAATGAAATGCTAGAATATTTTGGAACGGTTTCAGTTTGTCATAATTATTGTTCACGCTAAGAACTTGGAGAGGGGCAGGTGACAAGATCAAACTTGTTTTCACTTAGACTCAGCCAGGTTTAAACCAAAGTCCCCAAAGATGAAAGGCTAATGCCTCAATGCCTTGTTCGGTTTCAAAGACCAATAGATGTTTAATCATTTTTTAATGTAAAAGCCACGTATAAAAGGAAATAATTTTAAAGTGTGAGCAATGTGAGAAATGTACATAAAGCAAGAGGCACTTTTTTTGTCCAAAACAATCATTTCAACAATAAGTACAAAAGTACTAATCCAACAGAAAAGTGGATCTTCCGCATCAGAATTCTCAACGTAATAGATTTTGTCTCCTTTCTTACCTCAATAAAGTTAACTCCATTTTCCCAAATGCTCACCAATAATAGCAACTAAATCAGAAGTTTTAAAAGGGATAATAAATCTTAACCCAACATAAGCCCTGTTTTAAGTGGGTTTTTAATGATAGTGTGCTCTGTATTTCTGATAACGCTAAACTGAAGTTTGGCTAATGTCCAGAACTGGGAGATGGGCACACGCGTGAATCATACTGCTGTTTATAGTCCCATCCCAAAGCTATGATTTAAGCAGGGGGTTCTGCCTTAATCACAGACACTTAATAAATGAAAGTTGCTCTTATTTCTCAAGTAAGTTTGAATCTCTTGGGTTTGGCAGAAAGTCAAGCTTACCAAATATTTTTATACAGACCCGTCTCAAATCCTACAAAAGGTATAATTAGACAATCAAATAAAGGCGTATGAGACTATCTGTGCAATTTGTTAACTAGTTGATATTTAGTCCTTCAGTTATAATACAGATTTTAGGTGATATACATTTTATAACTAGTACACGAACAATCGCACTACAGCATGTAATGTTAAGGGTTTGAAAGACAGGATCACCTGGCTGACTCAGGGGAGCTTGTGACTCTTGATCTCAGAGTTGTGAGTTCAAGCCCCACAATAAGTATAGAGATTACACAGAAACAAAAACTTGAAAAAAAGAGTTTGCAAGATAATAACGATGGCATATTCATATTCTTTCATCACTAAAAAAGCTATAATATCGATATAAAAAAAATCTCAACAAGCTGTCCTCATTATTGTTTCCTATCTCTTCCAAAATTAAGCTAACTAGTATTAGATAGGTTTGGATAAGTTTTCAGATAAGCATGTAGATCTGAATCTCTGAACTAAACAATTTCCACCATTTTTATGAGCCTGTCAGTATATCCAGATACTCAAATAAGATATGGCTTCCTGATGCCTAAACACAAGTTACATAGATGCAGAAAATAAGGGGGGTGGGGGTGGGGAGGCACCACGAGATGACACAGATCATAGCAGAAACTGATCCATGAGGTATAACTGGAAAGTTGAAGATGGTTTATATTTTTAAAGATTGCATGATTAGAAATAGAGGGTAAGTTTTATTTATGCATTTATTTATGAGAGCATTTCCTGAACAACGTAAATTTTACATTTCAAGTTAGAAAGGCAACTATATAAGGAGACTTTTGAATCTTGAGATTCAAAAGTCTCCTTAGGCCCCAGTTACAGAATCAAGGCAACACTGTACTAGATTATTCCCTCAGGCTAAAGCCAGCGAACCTGGCCTGTGCCATTATAAAGCCCAGACTAAGATGGCAAGGGGAGTATCACTGACGCCTTCCTCAGAGCCAGCGCTGTGGACATGACATGGGGAGTCACACAGAGTCCCACGTGCAGAAGGGCCTTGCGCTTGGTTTAATGCTCTGTCATCACCATCATGAAATCCACCTTTGTCTCTGGACTTCTGATTTGTAAGTGAATCCGATAAGACAATGGAGCGTGCGTGTGAGAGGAGGAAACAGGCCAGGCCGCAGTGCATGCACACACAGGACCAAGCCCACGGGGGACAGGAGCCGTAGTGTGCTGTGCTCTCGGCCTGGCCTCCTGGTGCCCAAGCACAAGCCCGGGGCAGTCTGGGACCCCGCAGAGCTGCGAGGGGCAGCTGGACTGAAACCCAGACCCGGACTGGCGCTGGCAGCAGCAGCAGTGGTGGCAGAGGTCATGAGCGGAGAGAGAGGAGGCGCTCTACATGGAGCAGCACTGGGACCCTGAGTGGGAGCCCAGCTCATGGTTTACCCTCGGAGCCCAACCCTGAGGTACTGGTATCCTGAGGTACTGATGCAAACACTACTACTCCAGCCTGAGGGCTAGGATGGAATGGCCACTTCTCCGGCAGCAAATCTGGTCAAACAATTACAAAAAGCACACACAGACGTTACACCATAACGTACATCAGGGAGTTGTATCTTCAACAGATACAGCTAACTTTGAAAATTGCTGCAACACTGCAAAACAAATGCCCACAGCCTTAGAAATAGAAATTAAATGTAAAGATTGCCACATTTAATGAAAAGAACTCTATTTTCACATGAAGCTTCAGAAAACAAACTTCTCACAAGGAAGACAATTTTCTAATTTTTTTCATAAAATTGTAAATACATCCTGTCTAGCAACTTGGAGCTCAGCCACCATCATGAACAACACAGTAACTATCTGGACCAGGAAGTTCATGACCAACCAACTACTTCAGCATAAATCAATGGTTATTGATGTTCTTCACCCCAGAAAGGCAACAGTAGCTAAGACAGAAAAAACTAGCCAAAACATACAAGACCACACCAGAGGTCATCTTTGTATTTGGATTCAGAACCCTTTTAGGTGGTGGCAAGACAACTGGCTTTGGTATGATTTACGATTCCTTGGATTATGCCAAAAAAAAAAAAAGAACCCAAATATAGACTTGCCGGGTATGGCCTGTATGAAAAGAAAAAGACCCCAAGAAAGCAGCACAAGGAATGCAAAAATAGAGAAAAGAAAGTCAGAGAGACTGCAAAAGCCAATGCTGGTGCTGGCGAAAAATGTGCCGGAGACTGGACAACAGAAGGAGTAAAGATTCTGCAGGGACTTTATCTGTGGTGATTGTGCAGATTTTTCACGAGAGGATTAATAAACTAAGAACTTTAAAAAATAAGAAAAGAAATTATAGATGCAGTGACAGAATGCATAAAAAGACATTTTGAATTATAAACAAATCACGAAGCTGCTTTCTTGTGCAACCTCAAGTTCAGGAAACAGTAGAGGAACCATTAAAATGCCATTGTATAAATTTTCATTTAAAGTTAAGCTGATTTGTACAAAGAGTTAGATCCATTAAGAAAAATTGCTTTTTAAGAATCATCAGCTATAGGTGCACAGAAATTTATACTTCAAAATGCTTTATCAGTAGTTATCCCAATGTCATCACAGCATTAAATACTCGTAACAGGTCCAACAAAATATCCTTCTCAAAATGAAAAATTATCAAAAATTATTTGCAATCTTGCATTTGCTAACAGTAACCAATGTTCCTTTCAATTATGTCAATAAAATTTAGAAGTATAAATTCTGATGACTCAAATAAATCTACAGAAAAGTTAGAAAAATGCTATGCTCAGTAAGAATGTCACATTAATAAAGTGCTATTATCTATTGTATTACATAAAAATATGACACCTATATTAGTTTTCCAGGGCTGCCATGAAAAATTACCCTGGGCGTGGTCTGTTACCATTTTATATTTAAGCTTCCTTATTCGATTCAAGAAGCCTCACCACTCCTCCAGATTCACACTGCTGAGTTTGGTGCCTGCCTCCACTTCTTTCTTGAGGCATTTTTAGTCTCTAAGCCAATGCCAGCAAGTGGAAATAAGCTACCAAAATGTGCTTCGTCCATATGAGATATGGTTAAGGATAATAACAGCTAACAGAAATGCTCCCAGAGAACAGGACTAGACAGCCTGGAGGACAAGCGATAAACAGAATGTTTTCAGAAAGAATCAGGGCCCGCCTTATTGGCTAATCAAGGTAATCACCCCAATGCCATACTATTCCTGAAAAACAGGTAATAATATATGCAATTTACCAGTGGCCACTTCATTGTTTCCCATCCTTTTCTTTTCTGGGAGTTTTTACCATAATTATAATGTTCTCTCTACATTACTGTCTCTACACTAGTTGCATCGGTATGTATATCTCATCATTAACTACAGGTCTCCAAACCATAGGGAGACGCACATGGTCCTGATGTAGAACACTGCATGTCAATTACAGATCCTGGATTCAGAGTATGACATAGCCATTGGAATAGATTTTGTATTGTTTTCCTGCGGGAATGGGTTGAGTCCATTTTATGTAGTTGGATATAAATAGATGTTGGGTAACCAGGGGGGAAAACCACAGTGAGAACCTCTTGGTTACCTACCCAAATCCTTAACTCTCTCTTTTCTTGGGAGTTTCATGTAATTCGGGTTAAGTTCATTCTGCACATAGAGCCAGGTATGGAGGGCCTGTCCTAACCTAAGCCATTCGGAATTTTCTATCTCCCCAGTCATAGGACTTAGTTGACAGGTTGACATGTGGCCTAACTTAGTCTAAGTGGAGTGAATTTCAGGATGTTCTCAGGGAATTCTAGGGCACAGACACCCCTCCCTTCCTCTAAATTGCATGGTTTCCAGATATGAGACTTAAAACCACTGAATCTCTTTTGCTAGCACAAGAGATTATTCAGCCTGAAAATATGGCCAACACACAGGAGACAGCTTTGCCGAGAAATTTTCAAATAAAAGGAGTTGAATTTCTTATCTATTTGGTATAATTTAAAAGGTAGAACAAGATAGTACAACTCCCACACGTTAACTAAAACCAGTTAAGTGTCTACCAGACTCTTGTGAAAAAAAGACCATCATTATCCTGAAGTCTCCATTCTGGGCTTTCCTTAACTGAAAATGTTGACCCATGATGAAATAGAAATACTTCTGAGAGAGACAGACCTTTAAACTAGCAATTTTAACAAGGGACCCCAGCAAAGGTTGAAAAGAGGGAATGTTTGAGAGTAGTGTATGGAAAAGGAAATTCTCATGAAGGAAAAACAAGGAAAGTAGAAAATAAAGATAGACTGCCAGGATCACAATTTGTCCAGAATCTGCCATGTTCTGTTGACATATTTCTTTTAAAACAGTGTAGTTAACAATGTAGACTATGCCAACAGCACTGTGGTCCCTGCAAAGAACTAAGCATGCCCATGACACATGCTGGGATGCATTGATTCAGGGTTCAACATCCATCATCTAATCAACTTCAGGAAGAAATTAGTTCTCAACTAATACTTTCCTCAAGATCTGCTGTCTGACTTTTACGAGAAACTGTAAACTCTTGGGCAAAGTCTTGTCTTTGACAGAACATGAATTATATCTTATTTCTCCCTCTCTTAGCATAGGACAGTAGCTTTAACATCCCCAATGGCTACCAAAAGGCTTTTGCTACATAAAAGAAACACAAAACAATAATGAAGCTGATTTTCAACTTTTGTAGTGGATTCCATCAAAGCCAGGAGACTTACCCCCAGAGGTCCCTGAAATTGTGGTTATTTAACATATTTCTCAAAATACAATTCTGGAATGAATACACAGACTACGTGTGTCCACAGGTAGACGGTGCTTGTATTCAAAGGTATCATGGAAGCATAACAGGTGCTATTACTGTTGGCAACAAAGACAAGAAATGACAGAAAGAATCTGTTTCATTATTTGCTAATCAAAGACACAAATAAATGCCAAAGCAAGAATTTTAGATCTTAAATCACAAAGGCAAAATCCAACATATCTTGAAAAGGAGCCAAGGGGCATCTATAAAATGATTAAATCTTTTTAAGTCTGCACAGTCATAAACCATTTTGAAACTCTAAGTTTCGGTCTTCTAACAGATAATAATATGTCTTTAAGGACCAACTAAGTTGCTTTCTGATAAAAAACAAAATGAAGAGGCCATTTTTAATCTTTAAAATGGCTATCCTTTTTTTTTCTTAATTTCACTAAGCTAACAGAAAAAATCATGGATAAGAAAAGCATAAGAAAACTGATCTCTGTATATAAACTGATGCTAAACTGTTTTGGTGCTTTGAACAGTGACCCACAAATAGATGCTCTCTGTGCTTAAACAGATTTTTGCAGCCTTTAATGAATTTTGGGAATCTGCTTTTAAAAAAAATAACACTTTAACCGCTAATTGATTAAAAATTGCTATGCAATTTTAAGCATAACTAGAAATGTCACTATTGACCCTCCTGTGGTGGCCTCGTTTCCATATCCAGCAAAGTCTAGAAATAGGAAAAAGATGAAGTGCACATAATTCCTCTTAAACTTCAAAAGAGAAAGCTCACATCCTTTTTAAACTGGAACTGCTTCTCATTTCCTTGAAACAGATTCATTTATCTTTAACACAAAAATTTACAGAATGTAGATATGCTAGATCTTTAGCTAAGTGAAACCAAGACCCAATACTGGCAAAGAAAACCCTGAGAAGCATGAGTATTGGCCCCATGCTTGACTTATCATAGTATTTCCCCCAAACTTTCAAAATTATAAGTTCCACACCGTTGAGAAGAAGAAAAACAACTAAAGAATTACCATGATAGGGCTGCATTTTTTTAAAAAACAGTTCTTACCACGTTTAATGCTTGGGCTTGTTTGATAATTCCCTTAAAGCCAGCTCAATTGAAAAGATGCTCATAGTGGGCATTTCATTCAGAAAGCTTGAAAAAGAATTTACTAGTTCCAAATCTTAAATTTTGACCTAAGAATAATTCACAGTAACATGTCATTTCAATGTAAAATGTTTTCTGATATAAAAAGTAACTCTTAAGTAAACTGTCTTGGTAAATGCCTGCCTGCAAAGAAGTTTCTCCTCCAAATACTCCCTAGAATCTCTTTAATCACGACCAAAAGAAGTCGTATAAGAAAAAAATAGTGCCAACAAAGGAGATGACCGCCAAGAGACACAAAGCTTAAGTCCACAAAATAAGCTGTACAAGAATGTTCAGAGCAGCTTATTCGTAACAGCCCCATATTGGAAACAACTCAAATAGCCATCAGTTGAGGAACGAATAAACGAACTGTGGCAGATACACATAATGGAATACTACTCAATAATAAAAAAAGAGCAGACTACTGATATACCCAGCAAATCCTAACAAAGTTATGCTAAGCAAAAGAAACAAGACACAAAAGTGATTCTAGTTATATGAAGTTTTAAAATAGCCCAAATTAATCCATTGCAATAGAAATCAGAGAAGTGGTTGCCTTGGACTGGGGAATGGAGGTGGGGATGACAGCAGGACAGCAATTAACTAAGAAGGAGCTCCAAGGAACTTTCTGAGATTATAGAAATTCTCTAAATCTTGACTGTGATGATGACTATATTTGTCAAAATTTACTGAACTATTCACTAAGATTTGTGCACTTTATTATCTGTAAATTGAGCCTCAATAAAATATTGTTAGCACAAATACTCATGGCATAAAAGAGGCTAGATGAAACAAGGAGCATGGAAATTTGATCGTTTGTTGGAGCTGAATTTGAATATATGGGGTATATTACTTACTATTTGTACTGAATTTTAAAATTCACTCTTTTAGTGATACTTTAATAATGTTAAAATAATAAAATGTAATAAAATTAGAAGCTAAACAAAAATGATGACAATGAAACAATCTTTTCATTACCTAAAATCATTAACTCTGATATTTATAGAACATACAACATAGTGAATTCCAACAATTTCACAACTTGAGGTTATATAGCTAATAAAGGAAGCATTTATTTAAATTTGCACAATATCATTGAGGATACACAAAGTATGTAGCGCTGCTGTTAGGAAGCACAATAGTAGAGTTGATCTGAAATAAAAAGAACTAGTCACTGGTTCCCTTCCTGTAAGTATTGAACCATCACAGAAATATCAAATGAGTAAGGGAAATGAATCTCAAGAAATCACTTCATTAGGCCCTTCCATTCAGGCAAGTACAATGCAACCATCCAGGATGGGATATTCACATTGTCACCACAGGACAATCGCAGCATGCAAGCTCTTCCCTATGTCTACCCCAAATCCAGCTTTAATTCAAGCCCCTATGCCACTGTTCTACCTTCTTTTGGGAAGGATTTTGAGATTTTGCTCAGATAAATAAACTATGGTAAATTCAAATAATGAATACTGTTCAATAATATGTTCAATTTACTGTCATAGAAGAATATTTAATAATATGGAAATGCAATCACAATATGCCAGTGGAAAGGCATGTTAAAAATCAGCAGCCTCAAAAAATTGTTTTTCTAATTATAAAATACATACCTAGGGGCGCCTAGGTGGTTCAGTCGGGTAAGTGTCTACCTTCAGCTCGAGTCATGATCCCAGGGTCCTGGGATCGAGATCTGCATCAGGCTCCCTGCTCCACGGGGAACCTGCTTCTGCTTGTGCGCTCTCTCTCTGTCAAATAAATAAATAAAATCTTAAAAAATAAAAAAAAAGAAAATACATACCTATATGTGATACAGTATGTCTGATACATAATTTCTTTTTTTTTTTTTTTTAAAGATCCTATTTATTTATGTGACAGAGAGACAGCCAGCGAGAGAGGGAACACAGCAGGCGAGTGAGAGAGGAAGAAGCAGGCTCCTAGCGGAGGAGCCCGATGTGGGACTCGATCCCGGAACGCCAGGATCACGCCCTGAGCCGAAGGCAGACGCTTTAACGACTGCGCTACCCAGGCGCCCCTGATATATAATTTCTAAGGGAAAAGAACATGGAAAATATAAGATAAATGCTAACGGTGGTTATCTCTGAGTGAAAAGATTATACATGGTTTGTTTTTTTCTCTTTAGAGCTTGTTATGCATTTTCTAAAATTTCTGCAATAAACATGTTACTTTTCAAATTTAAGAAATATATTTACAGTACAGAATAAGTCTAAAGTACTAGAAATCTAAAATTTCTGCAATAAGTTCATGTTACCTTTGAATTTTAAAAATATATTTAAAGCATAGAATAAGTCACCAAGTTCTAGAAGGAGGTGCCCTTATTAGTCTTTGAAATCAGAGAAGTTCTAAAGGAAACACAAGTAATTCCTATATTTTAGGATGACACAAATGCCAGCAAATTGAATACTAACTGATATTACATGTACACCTGGTCTAGGAGGGTTTGGAAATGCCAACTCTATTAGTACTTACTTTTTTAAATTTCTTACATTGGTATTATCCATAGCATAACCATATAATCTGTCATCTACAAGTGAAAGGACATGTTATCAATAATGATGTTGGGATAATAGGCATAAACCAGGGCTGTCTCAGGCAAACCAATGCATATGGTCACTCTAATTATCAACAATATCTTTTGGGACACAGAACTGTAACTTTACTGGTAATGTTCACTGTTTCCTTTTAGAGAAATTAGAAAGCATATATTTTTTAAATGTATGCCACACATACACTTCTTGAATCTCAGTAGGAGACTGGTTTTTGAGAAAACTAAGAAAAAAGATAACATTCTAATTATAAAAATTTGTTTCCATAGAAGAGATGAGGATTTTTTTTTTCCCCTAAAAGCAGAAGAGAAATTCCATGTAGTGAGGTTACCAATATCCAAACAAGATGAAACAGGGAGCACATCTCAAACTGAGAAGCCCATAGCCAAGGGCAAAGAGGGAGAGCCCCATAACAAGAGAAAGGGATAAGAATCAAACAAAAATATCATGGAAGCAAACAGTGCCAAACTGGAAAGGAAATCCCAGAAGGGGTTATTTATTCAAAAAGATGTTCAATTACAAGACAGAATTCCTGAACTTTGATAAGACAAGAATTTTTACAGTAGCTTCCACTTTCGTCTAAGTTAACAGTCAGGTAAGTCTGGTGTGCAGGAATTAGCATGTTGTTTAATTTATCTTCCAACTCGTTAGTCTCCTAGAGGGTTCTCCCACCTCCTGCCTGTCTTACTGAGAACCACTTCTCAATCAGCTTCACCTGTCCTCAATCTAATTACCCCAGACCTAACTCATATGATACGTTGATTCATTCTCATGTGCTTAATTAATATTTAATTTTGTTCAATGTCATACCCACGTCAATTTTTAAAGGGAGAAATCTACATTTGAATGCAAATAGATTCATCAACTAAAGTTAGAACATGAAGGCTGGGGGTGGGAGGTGTCCTTGGCAATCCCCAAGTTACTGATTTCCTTTTCCCCTTACCAGAGTACCCAGGCTATGAAAATCAGGCTCAGTACAAACCCCTGACAGAGCAGAATCTCCCACATGCTTGGAAGCCTGAGAAACCACCAGCCACACATCTGGGAATCTGGAGTCTAGTCCTGCCTTTGTCACAGACAAGCTGTAAAACCTATTCCCAATCTACTAACGGCCTTGTTTGTTTTAAAAAGACAGGTGAGTGGGACCAGAGAACTGCCACTAAATTACATAAAGCAAAAATACATTGTCATAGCGTAGAGGCAAGCATATGAGCTACTTAGCAGTTATTTGCCAATGATAACTGATAACAGTACAGTGAATCCTCACTATTCATGGGTTCCATATTTGTAAATTCACCTACTCACTAGAATTTGTCTGTAGCCCCAAATCAATACTCACAATGGCTTCACTGTCCTTCGGGGATATGCTCAGAGCAGCCACATATTTGAATCATTCCATCCCCACGTTCCCAGCTGAGGTAGAAAAAGGCAACACTCTACCTTCTTATTTCAGCTCTTACATCGTAAGCTGGTGTCCTTTTCACAGTCAATGGAGTGCCGTGTTTTTTACATTTCTGTGCTTTCTGTTGGAGACTCCCTATTTAAGATGGCCCCCCAGCACAGTGGGGCAGTGTTGCTTCCTATTCCTAATTGCAAGAAGGCTATGATGTGCCTTCTGGAGAAAATGTGTGTGCTAGCTGAGCTTTATTCCAGCATGACTGATAGTGCTGTCGACCATGAATTCATTGGTAATGGACCACCAATGTCTATTAAATAAGTACCTTTAAACAGAAACACACATAAAAACAAGGTTATGTATTGACGGGTTGATGAAAATATGACCAGAGGCTCCCAGGAACTTAACCCTGTATTTCTCTTCAAAGTAGTTGTTCCATGTTTGTTAATTTGGTGTTCATGGAGACTTTTATGGAACATAACTACCAAGAATGAAAACTGATAGTGCTTTATGGGGAGAAAACTAGAGAAAGGACATAGAAATCACAGTGGAGAAGAAAGTAGGAAAGAGCTTTTATTTTCTTGTTCAAACACAGCTGTCTTCTAAATACTTACCACTGGTATAGCTATTATTGATTCAGTTATTTTTCAGGGGTGTGGTCTCCCTTGAAACTGAAAGAACCAGATTTGAGGTGGTTTTTCATGTCATCGTTTAAGCAAAGAGGATGTAGGAGATAACATGTCTTCACCTGCCCTTGAAGGGCAGAAGTCTAGGAATCATGCTCAGGTAATAGAAGAAGAAGAAGGAGAAGGAGACAGAGACAAAGACAAAGAAGACGAAGAAAAAGAAGAGGGAGAAAAGAAAAGAGAAGAGAAGAGAAGAGAAGAGAAGAGAAGAGAAGAGAAGAGAAGAGAAGAAAAGAAAAGAAAGAGAGAAGGAAGAAAGGCAGGGAGGGAGAGACCAACAGTGGAAGGAAGGAAAGAAAGAAAGAAAGTGTAACAGGGCTGGTAGAGAGTTGTGCCTTTGAATAAGCAGTGATATCCCAGAAAGCAGTTGGAAAACACGTCACCCACCTGGCAATGTTGCAGTTAGAAACACTTGGTCAGCGATATAGCGTTTAGTAGGCTCCCCTCAAATCTTGACCAGCTCTTTGTGGACTTAACTTGGTGGCAACCAGCCCCTTCCCACACACCATCTTTCAAAACCTCAGACACTTAAAAGATACAATCTCTATTTAATACCAAACTGCTTGACATGTTGCCTCTTCTATAACTCACTTCTCTTAAACCCTGGCCGTATTAATTAGGTAATGCTTGAGATAACACAAAATCAGGCATGAAAACTATATCAGATGCATAAGCCACAGGCCTCCTCTTCAACCAAGCAAAGAAGGATTTAAATAAAGAGGGCAGCTGATGTGATGAGCACTGGGTGTTCATATGCAACTGATAAATTACTGAACTCTACATCTGAAACTAATGATGTATTTACTATATGTTGGTTAATTGAATTTAAATTAAAAAAATTTTTTAAACATGCAATGTGACCCATGCTTTCCTACTCCACTACCTATATTATTCATATTATTTGATGGATGCATAGTAATTTTCTAGGTCTTAACATTTGCATTACATTACAGATAACAAATTCTTAAAATGTTTTTTTTTTTCCCCAAGACTTACCCTTAAAGAAATAACCTCAAAGATTGAATCTCATAGTTACAAGTTTACTTTGGTTGCTACTCTTTAGTCTGGTTGATATGTGTCCAGGAAAGTGTTCCTTATTTTTACAGAGGTCATGCTTTCTTAAAGCTGTTACATTACCATTATTTCCTAGGAAGGAAATCTCAATCTGAATTTCTAAAATCTATGGTTCCATCTACTGGCAACCTCCAGTACTGCTTTACATTTCAATCAAACTGCATGATTTTTACATGTGCTACCCTTTAAAAGAAGAGTTTCATTGCCTATCTATGAGCCCAGACTAAAGCAAAAGCTTTGAGTATAAGCATTCATGTATACTTGGTATGACAGACACAGAATACGTTTATATCTTAATGAAAATCACTCACACCATTAAAAATGAAAACCTTACTAGTTCAAAGGCTTCCCCGATTGCCATGGTTCTCCATTTATCTACTTCTTTTACCAGTTCTTCAACAACTCTGCTACTTATTGACTAATCCAAACGTGTTATGCACAAATTTAGCTTCTACTATATATTCCATCCACCCTTTTTGCTAATCACATAGTATGAACTAATTTCTCAGGGATTAAATTTATCTGGTTTACCATAGAGTGAAACTGTTTTCTGCTCTGAACATAGTTCATATTCATTTTCTCCTGAGTGCCAGTACTGTATATCGAACTGCTTACTGGACCTTTGAAATATATCACGCCACACACTAAATCCTAGATCCTTTCCTCTTCCAAAGCTCAGCAAATGACACTAACAATCACCCAGTTGCTCAGAGCAAAAACCAGAGTCATCCTTGATTACTCTCTTTCCATTACACTCCACATACGCAGCCAGCTAGTCCTTAAAAATGCATCCTTAATCTAACCATTTCTTACTCCCTCACTGCCACCACCCTGATCCCAATCACCATCATCATTTGCCTGGAGAACAGAGATAATCTCCCAATGGATCTCTGTATCTCCAATTCATCCCCACCATCTCTTCACCAAACAGCAGCAAGAATATACATAAATAGAATTACATGTCTCCCTTCCTAAAAATCCTCCAGTGGCTTCCCATCACGCAAGAATAAAATCCAAATCCCCAACCCATCAAGGCTTATGATCTCCCATCTTTATGACTTCATCTCCTACCACTCTCCACCTTGCTCACACTGCTCTGCTGTCACTGGAATATCCTCCTGCTCCCCAACCACACCAAGCTTATCTTGACCTCAGGGCCTTTGCAGTTGCTGTCTCTCAGCTTGGAATGCTCTTCCCCAAGATCTTTGCATGGCCTCTCTTCAAATATTATCTTTTCAGAGAGGTTTTTCTATGATCTTCCTGTAAAATAAATCCCAATTCCCTAGACCTTTTACCTATTTTATCTTTATAGTTATTACTACCTAAAATGATACTTATATATTGTATTTTTGGTCAAGAACATTCTTTGTAAATAAACCATCACCAGAATTTCTATCCAATTAGCACAAAGACTTGAATTAAAATACCTGGCTGAGCCTAAAAATAGGAGAGAAAAAAGTTCAGGTGCCATAAATAAGGAGGAAAACTCATATCCAAAGCCACTAGGGCTGAGCAAGAGTTGAAACCACGTGGCTTTTGAAGATATATGCGTTGAAAGATGCTTTAAGGTTTCTAGGAGCCAAAAAAGACACCCCATCCTTGAAAAGATTCTTAGAAAACTCAACCACTGCCTAAGGTTATGGTGTAGAAGTGAGCCATATACTTCCGGCTCTGCTGGGAAAGTTACCAGAGAACATTTTGAAGCTCTTGGCCATGCTACACACATGTAAACTTATATGGTACATAAAACCTAAGTGAATACACTAGTATAAAAACTAATTCAGAGCCAGTAAACCCAGCAGAACCTTATCAAAAAATATGGTAGGGGCGCCTGGGTGGCTCAGTCGTTAAGCGTCTGCCTTCAGCTCAGGGCGTGATCCCAGGACCCTGAGATCGAGCCCCACATCAGGCTCCTCCACCGGGAGCCTGCTTCTTCCTCTCCCACTCCCCCTGCCTGTGTTCCCTCTCTCGCTGGCTGTCTCTCTCTCTGTCAAATAAATAAATAAAATCTTTAAAAATATATGTACATATATGGTAAAAGCATCCAAGGGACATCTACACAATTTAAGGCACTCAGGGGACTCTGGAGTAAAATATTTTCTACCAAAAATGAGCTTACTCATAAAAATAACAAAGCACACAAAGGAAACACATCACCATGCACAAAAAAATAATCAATAGATGGAACACGTGGAGAATTTACCCATGAAGAACTAGAGATCATAGAGCTAAATCTGAAAGAGCCTTTAAAATAAACACATTTTAAAATGTTTAAAGACAGGGGGCGCCTGGGTGGCACAGTGGTTAAGCGTCTGCCTCCGGCTCAGGGCATGATCCCGGTGTTGTGGGATCGAGCCCCACATCAGGCTCCTTTGCTGGGAGCCTGCTTCTTCCTCTCCCACTCCCCCTGCTTGTGTTCCCTCTCTCGCTGGCTGACTCTGTCTCTGTCAAATAAATAAATAAAAAATCTTTTAAAAAAAATAATAAATAAAATGTTTAAAGACATGTAGGAAGGGATATAGCTCATAAAATAAGAATAGGACTTTTTGCCCATTCCACAATAGATACACTAGTTGCTCTAACTTTCATTTATCATTCTGTCCTCCTCCTATATCTTGTATCCTCCAAATAGTTACCATGAAAGTAAACATTCATTGTTCCATATGTATGTGGGACACAGTGGTTTATCAACAAGGAAATGGTGGAATTCTATGGAACAGATGTTTATAATAGCTGTCAGATTGATCTCATCAGATTCCAAGGTTCATGGGACTAAGCAGTACATCCACTCTGCTTAGCTCAGTAGAAACCACTACATTATAAGAAATAAAATATGTAACTTTGAAAATACTATTATTTTTAAAAATGAAACTTAGAACAAACATTAAAATTTAATAACTGCAAGAGAATTTCTTTCTTAGTTGTAAGGCCTGGTATCCAAGATCTACAAAGAACTTCTCAAACTCAATGCACAAGAAACAAATAAACAAATCAAAAAATGGGCAGAAGATATGAACAGACACTTTTCCAATGAAGACATACAAATGACTAACAGACACATGAAAAAATGTTCAAAATCATTAGCCATCAGGGAACTTCAAATCAAAACCACATTGAGATACCACCTTACGCCAGTTAGAATGGCAAAAATTGACAAGGCAGGAAACAACAAATGTTGGAGAGGATGTGGAGAAACGGGATCCCTCCTACTGTTGGTGGGAATGCAAAGTTGGTACAGCCACTCTGGAAAACAGTGTGGAGGTCCCTTAAAAAGTTAAAAATCGAGCTACCCTATGACCCAGCAATTGCACTACTGGGTATTTACCCCAAAGATATAGACGTAGTGAAGAGAAGGGCCATATGCACCCCAATGTTCATAGCAGCATTGTCCACAATAGCTAAATCGTGGAAGGAGCCGAGATGCCCTTCAACAGATGACTGGATTAAGAAGATGTGGTCTATATATACAGTGGAATATTACTCAGCCATCAAAAAGAACAATTTCTCAACATTTGCTGCAACATGGATGGGACTGGAGGAGATAATGCTAAGCGAAATAAGTCAAGCAGAGAAAGACAATTATCATATGGTTTCACTCATTTATGGAACATAAGAAGTAAGAAGATTGGTAGGAGAAGAAAAGAAAGAAGAAAGGGGGGGTAAACAGAAGGGGGAATGAACCATGAGAGACTATGGACTCTGGGAAACAAACTGAGGGCTTCAGAGGGGAGGGGGGAGGGGAATGGGATAGGCTGGTGATGGGTATTAAGGAGGGCACGTATTGCATGGGGCACTGGGTGTTATACACAAGTAATGCATCATGGAACTTTACATTAAAAACTAGGGATGTACTGTATGGTGACTAACATAATATAATAAAAAATATTATTATAAAATAAAATAAAAAATAAATAAATAAATCAAAGAGTGCAGTCCAGGAGTCTGCTGACCTGAGCTAACTCAAAATGTAGACTTGATTATTCACCATGTTAACAGTTCTCATCAGAAGGCAAACAAAGCCAAACCAGGGCATAGTTTCCAACTGTAATTCAATAACAATTGTATACATTACTTGAGACTACCTACTATGTCATTTCTCAGGATATTATAAAAAAAGAAACAAACAGAAATTCTAGGATAAAAAATAAAATACTAGAATAGGAAATGGGGCTGTACAGTAGATAGACATAGCTAAAGAAGGACTTAGTGAATCAGAAGATAGATATGAGGGAATCACCCAAAACATGGCACAAAGTTGTGGAACACAGAAAAAAAGGAAGAAGCTGATTTATATCCTTAGAGGCATATTTTTAGAAAACGAGAAAGTTGGGAATTAAAAAGCAGAAAAATTCTGTTAAGGGAGCTAGACAAACTAACAAAAACAAAAATACAAGAGTAAACAAAGAAAATAAAATAAAGGAAATAATAAAGATAAAAAGCAGAAAATAATGAAGTAGAATACAAAGAAAACTCAGAGATCGTTGACATAACCAAATGCTAAATTTTTTTAAACTAATAAAAATATTTCTTGGACTAAAGAGGATATACTTTCTGTTTGTGAAGTAGGACACAAAGATTTCTACATATCTCTACATCTATTAAATTGAGCTTTTGACTATGATCTTCAAATTTTTTTATGCCCTTTTCACCTGTGATCTTATTTTATCTATAAATATCTCACCATAATCCTGTTACAAATATCTTTTTTCTTGTGTTTTAGGGGCTTTTATTTTATGCCTTTTGATGTCATATTTTTGAAAAATAAAGTCATAAACATGGTCACTTATATCTCTGGGTACCAGTGTCTTCATTGATGGAATTGGGCAATTTAGAATCTCAGATCCTTTCTTTTTTTTTTAATGAATTCTGATGGTACACATTCTCTTCATTTTACTAACAGTCAGACACACAGAGCTAAAACTATTTAGCTTCAAACACCATCACAATTTCTAACTAAAGCACAAAGTTCAAGTTGGGAAATTAAGGTATTGCCTCCTCTTACTTATTCTTTTTTTTTAAGATTTTATTTATTTATTTGAGAGAGAGAAGAGCAAGAGAGAGAGAAAGTGGGGGGGGGGGTGGTGGCAAAGGGAGATGGAGAAGCAGGCTCCCTACTGGGAGACTCCGAGTTTAATCCCAGGACCCTGAGATCATGACCTGAGCTGAAGGCAGACGCTTAACCAACTGAGCCACCCAGACTCCCCCTCTCTTACTCAATCTTGTCCTTTGTGGGAACTACAAATACAGATCATGAGTACAACTCATTAATATAGACTTCAGCTTCGTGAAACATGAAATGAAAAACTATTAAAATCCTGTTTCCAGGTGGCCAATTTATTAATGAACAGAATTTATCAGTGTTATCAAGTGGCAACCTTTTATTTTTAAAAATGTAAAATCCTTGTGCATATTGATCACTAAAAATGGCATCAATTCTCTACCCCTCCCTGATCCATGTTCTTTCCAAAAGGTTGTTGTGTGAACTCCCATCAAGATGTGCGTCTCCTTCCCTACCCCTTGAATCTGAATTTGCCTCATGATTCACTGTAGCCAATAGAATATACCAGCAATTACACTGTGTTGGTTCCGAGGCCCCAAGAAGCCTTGTGTGCTTCTATTATCTCTTAGAGCCCTGCTTCCACCATGGAAACAAGCCTAGATTAACACACTGGAGGAGAGACACGTGGAGCAGAGCTGAACTGCCAGCTGACTGCAGATGCATGGACACACACAGACAAAACCACCCAAGCCAATCACCCAGCTGTCCCACAGACTCAAGAGAAAAATAAAGGGGCACCTGGGTGGCTCAGTCAGTTAAGTATCTGCCTTCAGCTCAGGTCATGATCCCAGGGTCCTAGGATTGAGCCCCATGTTGGGCTCCCTGCTTAGCAGGGAGCCTGCTTCTCCTTCTCTCTCTGCCTGCCAACCTCCCTGCTTGTGTTCTCTCTCTCTGTCAAATGAATAAATAAAATCTTTTAAAAGGAGAGAGAGAAAAATCTTTATTGTTATATGGCACTGAAGTTTTGTGATTGTTTCTTTTGTAGCATTATAGTGACAATAATTAACTGGGAAAGTAGTCCAAAATATTTACTATGCTGACTGTAAAGTCACTTTTCATGAAACTCATTTATATATTTGTTTTTGACATCAGCCTGTTTCCATTTTGCTGAGTAAGATCTTTGCTTTATTGACAGTTCTATGCACTTGTATTTAGTTCGTTTATCTCTGTGTCAGTGTAAATAATTTTTCTTCCTACTTTTCTAACAAGTATTATGTGAAGACTTAAATTGAGGGGACTGTGGTTACAGGACACACCCCTATCATCTATGTTCTCAGACACCTGATGGCCACAAAGGCAAATATAGCTTCTCTCCTTGTTATGCAGATCAACAGAGTCCAACATAACCTTAGGGACCTAGTCATGCCCCCCACAAATATACCTTGGACTAGTAAAAAAGCATCCTCTTTTGAAAACACTCATATCTCAAAGAAAGAACACATACATCACCATTCAAGCTCTACGAAGGAGCTCAATCTCAAAAAATACAGTGGGAATACAATCAAGCTGGCTGATCTCATGTATGATTTCCAAAAATCAGTGAGCACCATGTCATTCTCTATTTCATAATAGATACTGGCCACAAATTTAGATGTCACTTACCCTCCATGGGGTAAATAGTATTTTCCAAGCTGGAAAATGGAAAAAAAAACTGGCTCTGAATAGAATTTTTAGAACAAAAGTTCAAGAATGAACACTGGATTTACTTCAGTGTTGTTCCACAAGTACCTACAATGTCCATCATTTTGATAATCACACACATCTCACGTTACACTTCCACGAATAATTTTAAGTGGACATACGGCAAAACGGAAGTACAAGTAGGCTTGAAACTGACAACATCAACTACTTTGCATGTCGCTCAGGTAGCTTGTTTTTATATTTTTGAAAATTACTGCTGAAAAAGGAATGCATGTTGATTGTAGAAAATTTATAAAATACAGGCAAGCAAAAAAGGAAATTAAAAATTACCCTTAATCCCACCACATAGATTGATTTTATATAAATCTACACTTTTTCTAAACACAAATTCTCATATATTGCTAATTAATTATTTCACCAAAATTGAATAAGATTCTATATGCTCATTTTCCCACTTAACATTATACTGCAAACTCTTCCTGTGTCATTAAAAGCCATCTGACAAGATCATTCACTATATGGACATATCATCATTGCACAAGCAATTTCCCATTGCTGAATATTGATGTCATTTAAATTTTTTCACTATCTCATCACAGTGCTGTGATGATCAAACCTCCTTATAGCTAAGTCATTGAGAACATCTATGATCCTTTGAATAAATTCCTTGAAGTCATCCCTATTAATACATTTTTCCAGTTAGTCTTAACAGCATTTATAAAACAATCCTTATCTCGCTGGGTTAGATTACATTTGTCATTGATAATCACTTCGGTGTTGCAATATTGATTCAAGTATTGCTCTCCTTGGCCCTCTGCCTTTCATGACTTAACCTCCTCTGAGTTGTTTACATTTCAGAAGGGCACTTTGCGAATCACAGGAGCAGTAAAAGTTTCCTCTCAGCACCTCTCTTCCTAGTCGCAGCATTCTTTCTCCCCCAAAATCCCAAATCTTGCATGCCCTCATCAACCCCTCCCCTTAGCAGATTAGAAAGTTAGGTTATTAACTAATTTAATAAGAAAGGGATAAAGAAAGGGGGGATAATCAGAAGGGGGAATGAAGCAGGAGAGACTATGGACTCTGAGAAACAAACTGAGGGCTTCAGAGGGGAGGGGGGTGGGGGAATGGGACAGGCTGGTGGTGATGGGTAGTAAGGAGGGCACGTATTGCATGGTGCACTAGGTGTTATACGCAACTAATGAATCATCGAACTTTACATCAAAAAAAATAAAAATTAAAAATTAAAAAAAAAGAAAGTTAGGTTATTAACTAATTTATACTAAGCTTAAAATGCCTAAGGAAGTTTAAAGTGTTGTCTCTCCGGTGGTGCAGATTTTATACATGAAAAAAATCTATTATCTGATAGAAATGTAACTTCTAAGCATCAGAAATAGGCTTATTCAGGAAATTCAGGTAAAAGAGAACTTTCCCTGATATGTTCAAATTTATAGTTGTGTAGCATTAAGTAAAAAAGATGCAAGAAGAAAGTGTTAAACAGCAGGTACAATATGCTCCATTTGTACCAAACATGGGGGAAAGGGGCGTGGGGCATATGGATGTGTACTTTGCTCTTATCAGCATAGAATAACTCTACAAAGATACAAGAGAAACAAATAATACTTGATTTTAGAGAGGAAAACTAAGTGACTGGTAGACAAGAATAAGCAAAAGATACACCTGAAATCTGAAATATAATGGAATACATTTACATAATTATGTTTCATCATATATTGAGATGAAATAGTCAACATTTCTTGCCTTAAAAATTCTATGCCTTTGCAAGGGAAATAAAGGCAAAAATAAACTACTGGGACCACATCAAAATAAAAAGCTTCTGCACAGCAAAGGAAATAATGAACAAAACTAAAAGGCAGCCTACTGAATGGAAGAAGATATTTGCAAGTGACATATCTAATAAAGGATTAGTATCCAAAATATATAAAGAACTAATACAACTCAACACCCAAAAAACAAATAATCCAATTTAAAAATGGGCAGAAGACATGAACAGACATTTCCACAAAGAAGACATGCAGACAGCCAACACATACAAGAAAAGATACTCATCAGAGAAATGCAAATCAAAACTACAATGTGATATCACCTCACACCTGTCAGAATGGCTAAAATCAAAAACACAAGAAACAACAAACGTTGGTGAGGATGTGGAGAAAAAGGAACTCTTTTGCACTGTTGATAGGAATGCAAATTAGTGCAGCCATTGTGGGAAACACTGAAGTTTCCTCAAAAGTCAAAAATAGAACCACCTAATGATCCAATGATCACACTACTGGGTATTTACCCCCAAAATACAAAAACACTAACTCAAAGGGATACATGCACCCCTGTGTTTACTGCAGCATTAATTATAATAACCAAATTATGGAAGCAACCCTAGGTTCCATCAGTAGATGAATGAATAAAGAAGATATGGTATAGAGAACAAACTGTTGGTTACCAGAGGGGAGGTGAGTTGGGGTATGGGTAAAATAGGCAATGGGGATGAAGGAGTGTACTTGTGATTAGCACTGAAATTGCTGAATCACTATACTTTACACCTGAAATTAATATAACACTGTATGTTAACTATACTGGAATTTTAAACAAAATAAAATAAAATTATCTCCTCTGAAAAGAATTTTAAAAAGAAGACATGTGTATGTGTGTGTATATATATATATATATGTAGGAATATTATTCAGCCATAAAAAAGAATGAAATCTTGCCATTTGCAATAACTTGGATGGAGCTAGAGAGTATAATGCTAAATGAAATAAGTCAGAGAAAGACAAAAACCATATGATGTCACTCATATGTGGAATTTAAGGAACAAAGCAAATGAGCAAAGGAAACAAAAAGAGAGACACACAAACGAAGAAACAGACTCTTAACTATAGAGAACAAATTGATGGTTACCAGAGCAGAGGTGGGCGGGGGTGAAATAGGTGAAGGAGATTAAGAGTACACCTACCATGATGAGCACTGAGTACTGTATAGAATCGTTGAATCACTATACTGTACACCTGAAACTAATATAACACTATGCATTAACTATACTGGAATTAAAACTAAAAACTTACTTAAAAATTTTTACACCTTTGAATGTATTATATACGCCAAATTTTTTAAATTAGATTTAAAAACAAATTTCATAACATAAACTGCTACTTACTTTATGAATAGACAAATTCTACAAAGGCTTGAGAGGAATTTTTATGATAAACTATGTAAACCTATTCCCCATGCACCCAAGAGGAAGACCGGAACCAAGCTACTTTGGCCAGAGTCATCTGACTTACAAAAAAAAACTCATCAAATCGAAGTCAGTAAATAAAAAGGGGGGGGAGTGACTGTTGGAAAAGAAAGGGACAATGGGATGAAGTCCATTCTTCTCAAACATGGAGATCACACACTGTCTCATTCCAGTGATTAAATAAAAACCCTTGTCTTTTGTCCTGTCTATAGCAGCAATGCTCTGTTTATGATGGAGTAAAGGGAAAAAAGACAAAAAGACTAACTGACATATTATTCTGGCAGACAACCATCAGTATAAAAGAAGGGAGCATTCAGAAGATCAATTTTCAGCTCCCAAGACCATTTATTTCACACTTCTGTCATCTCTGGTTGCCTTTCCAGCGATCTGTCAACAGTTTCTATCTGCCAAAGACACACATTTAGCATCCAAAAAGAATGATAAAGGATATCCAGCTCCCAACCTACGGAGTTTAGGTTTGGCTCTAAAAATAAAACTATTTGTAAATTCTCAAGGAATGACAAAAGCTAATCAGACCATTTTTCAATGGCGCAATTTTCGTATTTTACAAAGCAAGTGACTAGTATGTGAAGATATCTGTTGATGTTTTACACATCTCAGTTCATAAGATTCACGCATTTCTTCATTTGTGCATTGACCTCCTACTAAAGAGGAGCGCTAGGGACTGGGGACAGAAGGAAGGGTGAAGCAAGGGTCCCTGCCATCAAGAAGATTTGGGGCTGATGGAGAAAGACAAAGCAAAAAATTGTCTGTTACAATTTAACGTAATCCATGCCCTAGTAAAAGTATACTCGGGACCTTGTGAGATCACAAAACAAAGGATGACTTCAGGCCAGCATGGTAGAGAAAGCCTTCCAGAAGTGCTGCTAAGCTGGATTCTAAAGGCAAGCAGGTATAGTAGCAGGACGCTATGGTGGCTATCGATTACATGTGGATATTCATCTCATACAGTCCACAACCAACCCGTTCTCTGTGATAAATGTCAGGCGCTGGCCCCTGAGGACTGTATTTCCCAGACTCTGTCAGTCCCTGAGAGTCAGAACAGAGAAAAGGAGGGCTGAGACCTGGCTCAAAGGGAAAACCAGCCAGAGGCTATCCCAACAGGTACACAATATCTGCAACAGAATCACTGGGTTTGCTCAATGGAAGGCAGAGGCAGGGAACTGAAAATCAGACAGAAAGGAGAAGCCGGAGTCTTTCTCCTCTGCCTTGGACAGTATCTCCAGCACAGCCAAGACCTGCACCAAGGGGTGCCTAGGTAGCTCAGTCAGTTAGGCATCTGCCTTCAGCTCAGGTCATGATCCCAGGGTCCTGGGATCCAGTCTTGCACTGGGCTCCCAGCTCAGCAGGAAGTCTGCTTCTCCCTTTCCCCCCACCCTCTGCTTGTGCTTGCTCTATCTCTCTCTCTTTCTCAAATAAATAAATAAAATCTTAAAAAAAAAAAAAAAGAATGGCAGTGATTCCTGCTTCCACTGAAGAGACCATCTCAGGTTCTAGTTTCTAAGAATTGATCCATCAAAAGCCAACACCCCATCCTCTCTACCTCTCCTTCCCACCAAGTGATGGTGAGGGCTTCTTGCTATTACTGATCTCTGGTGTCTTCATGGACCCCCGTTTGGCTTCTCAGCTCTTCTGTAACCTGTGCCTGCAATTATTCCAAGTATCACTAACATCCCTCTGTTTTAAATACTCGAGATGTTTCCAGGTTAAATCCTGAGAGATGAACTATCCATCTCCCTGCAGAATTTGAACTTCTCAAGGATCAGAATGGCCTTTAAATCATTTTGTCCCCCAAACCTAGAGAATCTGATACACCAAGAAAAGAAAGAAGCACATGGATGGAGCATGATATAGAGGTAAGAAAGAAATGAACAATAAAAGTTAAGGATGCTCTAATTTTCAGACCAATGGAACAATAGCCTTTAACAGCCATATTTATTTATGTGACATCTTGACCCATCATAAGCATCAGTATCCTGCATGACTGAGGAATGCCTAATTAGTGGTGAGAGGCAGATGTGACCTTGAAAGACCTTGTCAGTTGATGGGTCTTTCTGTGATTGTGGACACCTCCTACCCTATTAAGAAATGGAGGAAAGTCCCAGATGCTCTTGGTTGACCAGAACTCAAAGTAAAATCAAGCAGCTGCTAAAATCTGGCCTTTTCCTTATGTTGTGTATACTTCCCTAATGTGAAGATAAGCTCATCTCCATCATCCACACTCTTGATGACAAAAATGTACCTTGTTTATCAAGCCAGGCCAGCCAGTCACTAATCAAGTTCAAAAGTCTGGTACTTAATACACATATTCTGTTCATCCTATTTCCATTCTGCCTCAAGAAGCAGAGTAAAGAATAATCAAACTAAACTGACAGTTTGCAATATGAAGTCACATTAAGATACTGACTCTTCTGAAATGCAGGACTAAAACATAAGGACCATGGTTATCCCACATCGGTTTCCTGTCTACACTGTTTATTTTTAAGCAGTAAACACGCTTGGAGGTAGTGATGTAGCCTCTAGAAGAATTACTAAGAAATCAGACACAATTTCTGTAAATCTTCAGAGGAGTATTGATGTGAAATTCCAGACACATTGCGCGCACACTTTTTTTTTTTTTGGTAAGGGGGCATATTTTTGTTGGTTTGTGAAAAATCCGTGGTAGTTTCTGGTGACAGATTTGTGGTCCTTGTCCAATATTAGCAGAGCCAAAGTATGAAGATTTTTGTTAATTTTGACTAACCACATCTCCAGTTGTTGTAATGGAAGGTTTTTAAAGTCTTTTCTTGGTCATAACCAAGAAAATCATTTATTTTTTTCAGAATCATTTAACCTCTCTCCCATGCATCTTTTTTCCTATCTCTACTTTGTATTAAATGATGCACCAATGGACTGCGGCATCATCTGGGGCTTTCCCAGAACTATAAAATGATCCAGGAGTTTGGAAGCCTACAAACATTTCTGGAGCCACGAGACTTCTCAGTGCATCTCAAGTCCAAGTCAACAGAGGATAGGCTGGGACCTGAGCTCACACCAGGGCTTCACTGTCAACACGATTATTGGAAAGGCCACCAGATTCAACCTACATTAGGAGCTTTGACTCCACACCCTGCTGTGACTTCCACCAACCTTATATGACTTTCGGGATTTAGATGATATAAACCTTTATTGCCTCATCTGTAAAATAGTTTACTCACATCAGTGTAAAAAAAACAAAATGAAAAGGTAATTACTGAAGAGCTCTAAAAAACTAAGTATATTGTACATAAGGAAGATATGATAATTATACCAAAGCCATCAGTCACCATTAATGATGTCGGTCATGTTACTGTACTACTCTAGGCCTTGGGGGTTTTTTTATCTCTAAAATTGTAATAATACCATATACCTCATGGATATACATGGGACTAATTGAAATACTATACACAAAGCTCTTTGTTCTGTAAATGTGTACAGTAAGCCATCAAAAAAATGCTAGCAAAGATCATTAGTAATAATAGTAGAATGACTGACTCATATTTTTGAGTACTTACTATGCGCAAACCACTTGGACATATACAAATAAATATTGGACACAGCTCTTAGCCTTGAGAAACATACACATACTTAAAAAGAATATCATGTGTGCATCAAGGTCTAATAATTTACTGCAATATCTTCTGGGTGAGGCAGATGATAGAGCATGAAGAATTTTAGAGCCACCAGGATGCTTGTTCTATAGGGACCATAGGGCACCTAAGCTGAGACTTGAAGTTGTCAAGATGGAGCAAGGGGATAGGGCCTTTCTACCTCCATTTCAGTCTTTGGTTTTGGGGCACCTGGGAAGGGGTGTGGCCTGGGACAGCTCACTTCAACCAAGGCTCTGAAAGGGTTCTGACCACTGATGGCTACCTCAAGGCAGTTCTTCCAGCAGCTTAGGAATAAGTGCTTCGTCCCTGTAAGTGGATCTGAGAAGCTCAAAACAGCACCTACACCTGAGCCCCAGAAATGGTTCAGAACAACTCAGAGTGATTCAGAAGTCCTCCTGACTGGGATACAGTTGGCCCCCAAAATCCTTCCAGGGCAGCTCCAAATTGGACGAGCAATGAGAGACCCCTCAGAACCATCCAGAATACCCATGGCACTCTAAAGTCTGCTGTGCCCAGAAAAGTCCCCACCTCCCCTAGGAGTGAGACAATCAAAGATGACTCTGAAGGCTGGTATGTCCCCAGACAAGCCATTGTAGATCAGCTCTCTGAGCTTAAGACAATCGGGAATTCAAATCCCAGCAGCTGCAGAAAATAACTCCAAAACTGAGGTTCAGTACAAGCAAATTCCCTGAACATCAAGTCACCAAGTGAGCAATTCTTTAAGTTCACCTTTTCTATATGTTATTATCTAGTTATATTTGACAAAATTGTATGTTGTCTCCATATTGTCATTTTAAAGGATGTTCAATTTGTCTCTACTTCTTTCCACCACTGCAGCAGAGAGCTGAGAGATAGAGGAGAGACTGTGGACCAAAAATGGAGCAGAGAAGGGTCCTGAGAGGTAAGAATCTTTAATATATTCTTGGACATATGTTTGAATATGTAAAATTATGAAAACTATATTCTTCTAATATTTCTTCCCAGGCATCTATGGGTTTTGTTCAATTGACTCTTAACAAATTGGCCTGCCTGCTTCTCCCACAAATGTATGCACACTGATGGTGAGTCATGGAACCCTACGAGTCAGAGTTGGAAGGGAGGTCAGAATCCTCTCACCCAATTAAACCAACTGCAGCATGAGTCATTGAGCCCCTCCACGGACACCCTTGCTGAGATCATATGTGCGCTCGAGGCCACCGCTTCAGCCTCTGGGCAGCAACAACCTTCAGAACACCCCTGGAGCCTGGCAGAACACCCCTACCAAATCCAGATGCTGTTCCCCAAAGTGGTGGAAGAAGCTCTCCTATGCTCCTGGGTCTCCCTGACACCTGATTAAAACATCCCAGGCTCCTCCCAGAAATCCCTTGTGCATGGTTTCCTATCCCTTCACCTCCCCAAATGTTCATCTCTGAATTTCTTCTAGGGTATCTGCTCTCTCTCACAGAGCTGGTGCTCTGCCATATCTTTTCTTTTTACTATCAAAATAACAAAATGTTTAAAGTATTATAAAATATATAAATATATGTAATACACATAAATACATAAAAATAATTTTAATGTTTTCTGAAAAAAATTTAGAAACTACAGATGAACAGAAAGGAAAGTATCCATGATCCCTAACAGTCATCTGCTGGTTTTGACCTCCCACCGCCTCTCCCCCTTTCTTGGCTAAGAGCACCAGTTTCCCACCAAAGTGTCCCACCCTCCTCCAGCCAAGAAGGGTCATGTGACCCAGCCTAGGCCAATCATATCCTCCTCTTTAAGGATTCTGACTCCTAAAGGAAGGCGTGAAAAATACTTGGAGCGAGTACATTCCAGCACCAGGGCTCTCCTTACTTTCTCACTCCCCATGTCTAGAAGTTCCCTTAGATAGTAACCTTCCCATGCTGTGGTGTTGGGCCTTTACTCAAGCCTGTGAGATGCTCCACAGCTTCCAGAACACTCCATATTTACTGAAGTTCCCTCAACTTATTGCTTGACTGAAGCACAATCTTAACAGCCAGAGATAACCAGCAGTAAACATTTTGTGGCTAACATCCTGGCTTTCTTCTTTGTAAGGTTTAAAAGAGAGAGAGAAACAACTAGTTAAATGAAACGAAAGGCAGGAAGGCAGATGCTATAGAGATACAACTATCCCCCAAAGTGGGTGGAATAATATAAACTACCTGATATATTCATTTTTTATTTAACAAATTATGACGACCATCTTACCATGGTCTCTCTCTGAAGTCTTTTTTTTTTCTAAATCATGGCCATAAAGTAAAGGTATAACCCAGTACTATCATAAGTACTAATGTTAAATAGTAAGGTGCACCCTCTTGACTCTCTAGTAATTCACAATTTGGTTAAAGAGTTACTCATCGGGGCACCTGGGTGGCTCAGTCGGTTGGGCGCCTGCCTTCGGCTCAGGTCATGATCCCAGGGTCCTGGGATCAAGTCCTGAATCAGGCTCCCAGCTCAGTGGGGAGCCTGCTTCTCCCTCTCCTGCTCCCCCTGCTTGTATTTTCTCTCTCTGTCAAATAAATAAAATCTTAAAAAAAAAAAAAAGTTACTTGTGCACACAAAGAAATGTCTACAAAGAGTTTTCCACCTGAACAATCAAGGCTTTAGGTGCAAGCTTCCTTGCTTGAGAAGGCGGGAACGGGTGCTTCCTCCAGGAGGCCAGACCCTGCCACCGGCCTGCCATGGGCTGTGCAGGCCTCACCTCATCAGCCCACCTCTCAGCCCCTCTAGCAGCAGCTGTGCTGTCAGGTCGGGCCCCCCTCTGATCTGTCACCACTGTGAAACGTGGAACTTGCACCTTCTGAGATTCGAGTGAGATGAGAGGAGAGAACATTGAACTTTGGCCCTTCAGAGCTCCCTGGCCCCACAGGCTATCTCTAGAACAAGGGAGATTTCTAGGAGAATCAAGTCGCACCTTGTCCTGACACTCAGCTCACAAAGTGCTGGGGTGCTGGCTCATATCCAGTATGAAGAGAAAACTTCGATGCCCACAGGCGTCCAAAAGGGAGGAAGACAGAGGTGGGGCAGCAAGGACCAGGACCAGAACTGGGAGGGAGAGAGTGGCTGGTTATAAGCAAAGGTCCTGGGCATGTAATATAGAATCTCCTATAGAATTGTCTTAGGACCTGCCTCTGTGTGACCACCCACCCAAAGCATGCCTCTAACACTTGAGGGTATCTAGGGTGGCTAGAACAGGTCAAATCATGCCTTCCAAGGACCTTTAGTCTCCAAACCACTTTTTGTCTTAAGTCGGAAAAACTCCAGAACCTTCTATAACCCCCCATCAAGCTGATACTCAATGAACTCCCGGCTTTTGTTCACTCAAAGGACCAGAACACTGAAGTTCTAGCAATTTCTAGAAGGTAAGTCTTCCTCTAGCTGGATCTGGGAGTGCACAACCGAGGCACCTGATCCTAGGCCAGAAGAGTCTTCCCGTCTCAAGCTCTCACTCCAGACAGCTGCAGAGTTTCAGAAACACCCAAACTGTCCTAGAGTCGAGGTGTCGAGAAGCAGCCCAGACATGAGGCTTCTCACACTGGCAGAGGGCAGTCTGGTTGGGAAGTAGGGAGGACAGGCTCGAAATCTAGTTGTATGATCTTGGGAGAGTTACTCAGCCTTTCTTATTATCATCTGTCAAATGTGCACAATAATAGTCCCTACCCTGTAGGTTTATTTTGAGGTTTCAATGAAGTAGGATGTATAAGGTGTTAAGCATATTTCCTGGCATGTAGGAAAAGCTAATACACAAATAAGGCTGAATAACTCTCAGCTACTATAATTATTTTTTTCTACATTCAGACGGGCAAAAGGTCCAAAATATGAAGTGAGGAGCTATTTCTCCTACCTCTGCCTTAGCCAGTGGGAACGACATCAATCAGCTGCGTCAAATAAAAAACAATAATGGGATGACAACAATGTCCTACATCTGCATTGCCCGGTACACCAACCACAAGCCACATGGTGGTTAGTGGAAGTGAGAAACTGAATTTTTTACTTTAGTGCATTTTACTTCATTTAAGTTCCAACAGCCATGGGCCTAGTTGCTACCTCATTAGACAGCACAGCTGTAAACGACCAAACGAGACACGACAAGGCTTTCCAAGTCACAGTGACAGGGATTGCACTCCAAACTGAAGTTAAAAGAGACAACCAATGGCTTAAGCCACTGATCAATCTTTAGCAAGGGCCGGGAAGAAGCAAGGGTGGCACCAGGTGTCTGGAAGACTGTGCAGGGAAAGGAAATGGCCAGAGGGGGCAGCTGGAGCAGCCATCCTGGATCCAGTCCACAGAGGGCCTGCCTTGCAGACAGCTGGCTGGTGCAGGAAAGATGGGGTCTCTGTGTTTCCACATGTGGTTAATCTCTTGGGGCCAAGGTGGCTGTTCTCGCTATCAGGCAGATTAACTGTATATTTATGGCCCTGCCTGGAGAGTCCAAAGTAAGTCGTAAACAGTTCCAAACAGCACAGTCAGATCCTGTGGAGGGCCTGCTTTTTCTGTATACAAGAGAGCAACTTGTTATAAACTGCTAACGGGGTGGAGGATGGGGGAAGGAAACTGAAAAGGCCCTCTCTTCCTGGGATGCAACGTCGGAGTGATAAGGTGAGTGGGTCCCAGGCTTGAGAACAGACGCCCTCTTGGCTCTGCACTTCGGACAAAATGAGGAACTCGAGAGGATGCAGGTGAAGGAATGAGGGCTGGCGAGGAAGCAGCTGCCAGCACCAAGGCACTTGGAACTGCTCCCCTTTTATCAGGAGCGGCTGTAAGTGACGGATGCAACCTCCCACTGATGTGTCTGCTTGTCTTGCTTTGACTTGGGAACTAAAAAGCAAATCATTAAGGAAAAAAAAAAGTCCACTCTGGTTTGACTGGTGGAGAATTTTGTTCCTGAGCTGGTCTCAAACAGCTGCAAGAACGCTATGATGCTCATTACGAAATTGTGTAGGACAGCTATTGTAATACCACCTCTGACAACAAAACGTGACCCTTTTACTGACCCGACCATCAGATGCCATTTCTAATTAGTGGAAACTCAAATTCCCCTTTTTTATCTCCCTGGAGAAGATAGAGGGGGTCACCTTAGAAAAATGTGTGTATTTTTGACCAAGAAAATCAGACATGTACACAAACGTCAATGCACATACATGTTTGTTACACTGGTATTGATAACAAAAGAGACTCTGTAAATAGCCGAAAGAGGGATTGGTATATTCATACAATATAATCTTACTCAGCCATTAGAAACTCTCCACCCCAGAGATATTTAGTAAAATAGGGAGAAGCACATTTTTATGGTGTTAAATGAAAAAGGCAGAATTGTTTATAATGTGTCATCCCAATTTTCTTAGACATGTGGTTTTAGCTGTGGGGATGGCTATTTAGAAAGAAAATGAGAAAATATTTCAAAGTATTTGTGGAGCTAATCTTTGGTTAGTGAAATTATGAATCATCCTTACCTTCCTCTTTGCTATTTTTCTGAAGTTTCTAAAATTAGCATAACATAAAATCAGAAGCGTTCCATATTTCATAGCCTCCCAACAATCAACAGAATGAACAGGATCTAAGGTCACCTAGACTGATGATAACGGCTTCTCGGAACTTCCTGGTCTGACTTTTCTTTTCTGACCCAATGAACACACAGTTAATTTCATTTACAGCCTCCTGGCAAATTTAAAGTCACTCCAGACTTCCAGAAGAGTTCCTCAACATTCACCAATAGATTTTATTTTCCCCACATGTACAAAAGAAATGGGTTTCCCCCAATGTGTTTATGTGCTGGTTAAGAGGCAAGTATTTCTTCTCATACCATTAGAGTCCTGCAGACATTCTTTTTCTATTCCCAATTCTCATTAGTCATAACTGTCCCTTTGCCTTGTTCTGAGCTACTTTGCAACTAAGAAATATGGAGGACGTAAACTTCGTAAGCCAAGGGACTTTGTGCTGCTCGATGCTGTAACTCTACCACCTAAAACAGTGTCTAGGGCATACTGAAGCGATGGATAAAGGGATGGATAGATGGATGGATGAAACCCTTCTTGTCAAAATGAACAAAATTTTAGTTACATTACTGAGTCAAACTCTGCCCTTAGAGCCCTGAAACAAAGTGAGTTTTTTGAGCAAAACAGATGCCAATCAATCAATAAGACAAAGGTACACAGTAAGATCAGACTAAAAATAAGGAACTAAGCAGCCCTTGTTCCTTTAATTTAGCAAATCACCGTAACACTTTGAGACAATCAATCGTCCTTTGTAGAGTCCATGATCTCGGATTTAAGTCACAGTTTTTCTTCTTTTCTGCTTCATGACCTTTCCGTTGCCTGTAATGGTAGATTTTACTTTCCAAAAATGCCTGCAACAGTATCTCCCATTCCACATCGTCTTCTGAAATGTGACCTTGCCCCTTCCCCACCTAAAGGGAGAGCCTATTACTCCGTCCCCTGGAATCTGGTCACGCCCTGTGACTGCTTTAGCCAATAGGCTGTGGAAGCGATGAGCTGCCATGTCTTCACGTGGTCTGCTGGAAAGACCCCCACCGAGAGGCCCTGAGACCACATGGAAGGAGAAAGGGACACAGCTGAGCCCAGCCTTCCAGACCTTCCTGCCAAGGCACAGGCATGTAAGTGACGCCATCTTGGACCTCCCAGGCAAACCCAGACACCAACTGAATTTCACAGTGTGATTCTAGTCAACACCCCACTGAGCAGAAGAATCACTCTGCTGAGCCCACCCAAATTACTGACCCACAAAGGTCTGGTGTAGGTGCTTACATTGCAATAGGTAACTGGAACATTTAACCTTTAATTATATGGCTACACTTCCACCAAGATATAGCTTTAATTCATTTAGTCAAAGTGGCAGGATAACTTAATGGAGAAATTAACTTTTCTCTGGTAGGCTTATTAGAGTGAGAAATCAGTGGTCTTCTCTCCTCACAAATGCCTCCACCTTATCTGCTTCAAAATAAGAGTAGCGTGGGGGAGCAAACCAAACTTTGCATCTTGAAAATCTGTTGTGTCCCTTGCCTACAGAATAAAGAGGCTTTTATTTCCATCAAAATGTAAAGAGTTTGTCCCCTCCTTTGAACCTGGGTGGACCTTTGTCTCGCGATGCCATACTGTTTTGATTACTGTACCTTTGTAATGTGTTTTGAAATCAGGGAATGTGAAGCTTCCAGATTTTTTCTTCTTTCTCAAGATTGTTTTTGTTATGCAGAGTCCTTTGCAATTTCATATGAATTTAGGATTTCTTTTCTATTTCTTTTATTAAAATGTCATGGGGATTTTGACAAGGATTACCTTAAATCTGTAACTCACTGTGGGTAGTAGCATGCACATTTTCACAACATTAAGTTTTCCAATCCATGAACTGAGATGTCCTTTCATTTACTTGTGTCTTCTTTAGTTTGTTTAAGCACTGCTTTATAGTTTTCAGTGTATGAGTCTTTCACCTTCTTGGTTAAGTAAATTTCAACATATTTTACTGTTTTGATGTTATTGTAAATGGGATTGTTTTCTTAATTTCCTTTTCAGATGACTGTTAGTCGTTATAAAAATGTGACTGATTTTTGACGGAGTGGCCTGGGTGGCTCAGTTGGTTAAGCATCTGCCTTCAGCTCAGATCAGGATCCTAGGGTCCTGGGATCAAGCCCCACGTTGGGTGCCCTGCTCAGCAGGGAGCCTGCTGCTCCCTCTCCCTCTGCCACTCTCTCATGCTCTCTTGTGCTATCTCGTGCTCACTCTCTCAAATAAGTAGTCTTAAGGAAAAATGCAACTGATTTTTGTATGTTGATTTTGTATCCTGTAACTTTGCTGAATTTGTTAGTTCTAACTGTTTTTTTTTTCTTGGAATCTTTAAGGTTTTCTACATAGAAGAGATCATATCATCTGTGAATAGAGATAATTTTATTTCTTCTTTTCCAATTCAGATGCATTTATTTCTTTTTTTTTTCTAATTGCTCTGGCTAGTACTTCCAGTACTGTGTTGAATAGAAGTGGCAGGAGTGGATATCCTTATCTGGCATGAGAGTGACGCCATCTTAGAGGAAAAGCTTTCAGCTTTCCACCACTGAATATAAAGTTAGCTGTGAACTTTTCATATATTGGCCTTTTTATTTTAAATTGCCTGTGACTTCCTTGTTTTGTCCTACTTGTGGACATCCGGAATTATGAAAAGTGGCAGAGTTTGGTCAGTGCTTAAATTCAGTTATACTCACGGGGTTCAGTCCTAAGACCTTTCTAATTTCCAAGTTTGGACCTTTTGTCAGTGGATGTTGATATGAAAGAGAAGGATTCCAATCCCTTTATTATTCTCTTTGAAAATTTTTTGAAAAATATGATATTTAAGAGCACCATATTATTTTATAGCCCAATTCTATTAAAAATACAGAACAGGACACATTAAGGAAGATGCCATCTAAATTGGCATAAGTTTGCCCTGACACCATTCATTTCTTGGGAGCTGGTCTATTTCTTATGCAACCCAAAAGACTAGGCTAATTGTTGACCTATCAATAGTGCAGCTGCAAGCTGAAAAAACACTCAGGTCCCCAAAGGACAGGATAAAAAAATATAGAAGTACATCATTTGTAGGAGGCAAAGTGACTAAATTCAGCCCCATAGGAAAAATCAAGAATTTGACCCATTTTTTTGAGGGAGGGAAGCACTTTTCCTCTTAACAGGACTATGTCTGCAGGTTTAATGGGCAAACATGATTAATGTAATTCCCTGAATACTAAACAAAGAAGAAAACTGGTTGATTAACATTATGGTAAGGACCCATCTTTGTCCACATACCTCATGACTTGGGATCTGCATTATCTAGAAATTCACTGTTCAGCACAACACATAGTGATTAAGCCTTAAACTACGGCTATTAGGAGTGAGAAACTGAGTTTTAAACTTTATTTCATTTTACTTTATTTAAATTAAAATTTTTTATTTACGATTGACTCAATTATTGGAAAACTTTTAAGTATGTTATAAAAACTTGGTGTGTGAATCTACTTTTTCAACCCTAAATTTTTAAAAACTCAAAGCACAGATCATATATTTCTGGTATGAATTTAGGGCCCAAATTGAAATGCATTCTAAGTGGAAAATGTATACCAATTTCAAAAGTTCAGTATGACAAAAAGAATGTAAAATAATGCATTAATAATTTTTAATATCTATTACATTTTGAAATAATATTGGAGACATACTAACTTAAATAAAATATACGGCTGAGATTAAATTTACCCATTTCTTTTTACTTCTTTTAATGTGGCTATTAGAAAATTTTAAATTACATGCATGGTAGTCATTATATTTCTATAGGACAGACCTGACAACAATTAAGTTTTGGAATGGGAATCCAGTCAAAGAATAAAAGATTCGTGTCTTGTTTTTTATTAACCCAGTTTTGTCAAAACAGGCATCAATTGATTTTTTAACTCTTTTATTCAAACTTTTTTATCTGTGCCTGACATGCTCCAAGTACTACGTAAGTTACTAAGTGTGTAGAAATAAATCACAACCCCAGCCTTCCAATGTCTTAGAGTCTGGTAGGCAGTGACCAAGTAAACCAAATTTGGAAGTGTGGTGAGTTAGGGAAGATATATCATGGAGGATGTGGAAATGCAAAGAAGACTCATTTGACTTGGCGAGCGGGAAGAATGGGAGGAGACAACCTGGAGGCAAGGACCGTCAAACTAGGAACTGCTCGTGCTACTTGTTTACTGTCTTCTTTTTTATTGGTAGTCTATGGACGGAGCCCGTGCTGTAGGCGTGTTATAAAGCCATGTTTCCTTGATTCTTCCTCTCTGAATAGATTCATATCTATTTGGGCATACAATTTGTTCAAGTATAATCAAGAGAGCAGATGGGAGCATGCACTGGTGTAGCCTAAAGTTTCCATTTAGGTTTGTTCTCTCAGAAATTCATTGTGTTCTCTGCTCTTACAGAGAGGCATCTCCCCTCAGTGTTCAGGATTTCCTGCTTAGGGGTAAGCAAAACACAGCAGAAAGCAAGAAAGCACAATCAAAACTATTAAAGTCATATCCAGAGCACTTAGGAGCTAACTTGAAGAGGTGCTCTCTGGCCAAAGATGGAACAATTTGAGGACCAATAAAGATAATGACGATAAAAGACTGAATGAAACACAAGTGCTTAAATAAATGAGAGTTAAAAATACCTAACAGACTAATTAGTCATCATTAGAGGATGCTAAATCAAGGAAAAGACAAATAAAAATAAATGAAAGGAAACACTTATCCTGTCTTTTCTATATGAATTATAGCAGCAAATAACCAAATAGCAGCTAAAGAACTATTCCATCTAAGAAATGAAGAATGGGTGGTACAATATCATTGTTTTGCAAGCCCTGATAAATTAATGGATCTGGTCATTGAGCATCATGGCAGCCAGTATCACAAAAGAAGAGATCACCAGACATTTGTGCCACCTGAGAAAAGAACCATCATTTCCCATGTAATGCCTTGGCAAAAATGCCAAACTAGAGCTGATTAAGCCCGCTGATGTAACTTCCAATTTCAGGAAATACAAGGATATAGAAACCTGTTAAACCACACCATGGAATACAATCAATAAAATCTAGACAGTCAGGAACTCCACAGAACAATCTGTTTCTTTCTACAAATAAATTTTAAAGGGAAAGAGAGAGAGAGAGAGAGAGAGAGAGAGAGAGAGAGAGAGATGGAAGGGGAGCTTACAGATTAAAAGAAATTTATGACATATATACACAAATTGCAGTGGTCTTATTTAAATCTTGTTTTTAAAAACTGCCCACTTTTTTCTATAACTGCCTTTGCCCTAAGATTTGGAAAGTGTTTCTGGCATGAATGGAGAATTGTACTCTAGTCAAATATTCAGATTACAGTAAAATCACTAGACAATTGGTTAACGTATTTTAAGAAACAGTCTGTGATTCAACATAGATAACTGAGCACTACCCACAGCTAAACTGAACCTAAGTTAATCAGTTTTTGTTGCTGTTGCTGTGCATTCCGTAGGCATTTGTGATTTTGTAATCATCGATAGGATTACTATCGACTAGTATATAGAGGAGGCCTTCTACACATGCTTGTTGAATAAATGGAAATAAAGCCAGAGTTTTCCTACTTAAATGCAGGGATTCCATAGGGAAAAAATTAAGTGCTCTGTGAGCCAAAACAGAAAATCATATAATAACAGAACGAGGAGAATAAACAAACAAAAAGAAAATTTAATTTTGTGTATAACATGCACATATTGCCAGTAAACAAAACTTCAAAATAGAGAAATGGGACAGCGGGCGGGGGGGGAGATAATGTAACTTCATATGAGTTTTAACAGGGAATTCAAGCCTGGTATTTCTTGGGGTTACTGATCATCAAACTTCTTGTAGGAGAGTTTAAGCATAAGAAGGGGAGGGGGGTAAGGGGCAAATTGAAATCAAATTAAAGACACAGACTCTGCCAAAGGTGGCTAATAACTGGCCAGCTCTGCAGTGAGGAGGGACCTGTGGGTCTTCTTCCAGCAATCTCCCACAGCGACTTTTTTTTTTTTTTACTTTTTATTTTGCAACTGTGGTAAAAAAAAAAAAAAAAAAAAACAAGAACAAAGCAATCACACAACACAAAATTTACTACGTTAACCATTTCTAAGTGTACAATTCAGTAGTATTACGCATATTCATATTTTTGTCCAACCACCAGAACTTTTTCATCTTGCAAAACTGAAACTCTACACCCGTGAAATAACAATTCCTCATTTTCCCCTTCCCAGGTTCCCCTGGCAACCACCATTCCTTCTGTTGTCATGAATGTGACTACATTAGATACTTCATACAAGTGGAGTAATACATTGTTGTTGTTGTTGTTGTTTTAAAGGGGGTGATGGTCTATGCTAACAACAATAAAATGTGGTTAATGCTACAGCTATATAAAATTATATAAGAATCTCAACAAATTAGAAGTCAGTTTTGTGGTGCTGGAAGGAATGAGCTTGTTGGCAGGGGTTTTTCAAGATGTACCTTGGGCTGAGGAAGCAGTGGACGTATGTAGCAATTCTCCAGGTAACAGAAGCCGGGAAGAACATTTTAGTTCATATAGCTGCACAGGCACTGAACACAGGTTAGGCTGCTGTGGCAAAGCAACAAAACTATCCTGACTTAAAGTATATACAAGTGTACTTACCCTTAATTAAGAGCTGGTTTGTAGACAAAGGCTTTGTAGGTGATTTAATGATGTTAAAGAGTATTTCTTCTATCTTGCTGCTGTCTCGGTCAAAATCAGGTTTCCACCTTGCGGTACAAAATGGCTCTTCTTTGTACCATCAAGTGCTCTTTCCAGGGGGAGAGTCAAATAAAGCACAAATCCCATCCATCTAAGGAACCACCCTGAAAATCAGTTCATAATTTCTCTACTCCCATGGCTAGATCTTAGCCAGATGACTACATTTAGGTACAAGAGAAGCTAGGAAATGTAATCTACTCTGGTAATCCATGTGTCTCACTAAAATTCTAGAGGGTCCATTATCCAAGAAGAAGAAGATAGTCATGGGAGGAAAGTAGCAGTCATTGCCACAGTATGGGAATGAATTTTCCCAAAATATTTTTTCCAGCGTATAGATCTGCTTATGTGCACTGTCTCTTGTGACTGGCTTGTGTCACTTACCCTAATGTCCTCAATGTGCATCCATGTTGTAGCATGTGTCAGAATTTCCTTCGGTTTTAAGATTGAATAATATTTCATTATATGTATATATACCACATTTTGTTTATCCCTTCATCCTTTGATGGACTCCTGGGTTGCTTCTACTTTTTTTTCTCATAGTTTTTCCTTGAGTGCTTTGGTTGTGGTTACTTCACCCTGTTCCAATTTTTCATTAAAGTTACTGCTGGATGTAGCCCAGAGTCTGGAAATACGGTGTTTGTACATAAGACAAGATGACTGACTGTAACAGCTCAGTCATAGATCTTTATCTTCCCATGTGGTTTCAAAGACAGGTGGGCCTTATGTCATGTAAACAGAAGGTAGCTGTATAATTGGTTGCACAACCATGATTTAGAGTCACACACAACATCAGCCACTGTCCTATCATCTACCATCTTAACCTGAAGCTTGAGAATAGATGGGCCACCCTAGTGGTTCGGTCAGAGGAATTCTGTTGGACTTTTTCAGATCATGTTACAGTAGCCAAGAGTCAATCTCAGTTTCCTCAGCCATAGAACAAAGACACTGGGTGAGCTCTAGGATCGCTGGCAACCTCTCTCTTTGAAAAGGTTACTTTAAAAAGTAACCTCATTGGGTTGTTGTGAAATGGAAGTTAGTAACAATGGCAGCAGTGGCGTGTAACAGTCAGCTATTACCGTGTAACAACCAACCACAAAGTCTCATAGAATTGTTGTGAAGGGAAAATGGATAGTAATGGTAGCAGTGCTATGTAAAAGTAAGCTATTGCTACATAATAAACACAAAATCTCAGATGCACACAACAATAAGCATCTGTCTCTTGTTATCTACCTTCAGGTTAAGCTGATCTCAGTTGGGCTCAGACTGGTTTCCAGTTCTCATCCTCCTGAGGTCAACAGATTATGAGGTGGGGAGATAGGGCTGTTCTTCTCACAGCTTTGGCAGAAGTGCAAAGGAAGGCCATCAGCCCAAATACATCTCAGGCCTCATATAACATCCCATTGACCACACAAGTAAAAGGGCCAAGTGCAAAACCAAGGCATCAGATAATCAACCCACTCTGCCCACCATGAGACCACGGTGAGGCTGTGATCTAAAGCATTACCGCAGGGAAATAATCGACTATATAGGGGCAGGAGGCATAGTATGCCAGTCGATCAAATGTCAGAAGATCATTTATTCTATTTGCATCTTCAGAGTGCTCTTTGTCTCACATGAAGTCTCTGTTTATCCTATTCTACCCTGTTAGTTTCCCAAAACTGTTCATTCTTTGTTTCACGCATACATTACTAACACTCCTATTACTGAGCTTGGCATTATTTTCAGTCACAACCCAATTCTGAAAGAACATAAGGATGTAATCACCAGGAGAGGGGACATCCTGCAGGTCTTATGCCCCTCTCCATCCTGTCTCCATTGCCCAGGAGAGGAAAGAGGCTCAGGCAGTGTGCATTGTTGTTCTTCTTACTTAAAGGCGCCAAGGAGACTGGAAGAGTATTTGGATTTGGATTACCTTCTAGTTGGTTGTCCAAGTTAGAGGTCAATAAAATCTGTGATACACCAGGATACACCAACATAGGGCCTCAAGGGGTTGGAAGAGGAAGAAGAGCATGTAACCTCACAATGAAATCTGAATGAGTCCCAGGCCACTTCCCAAGAACTCTGTGGCTGATTTCTGTTCTCCCTTTCTTCCATCAGGGAGGAAAACTTTCCTAGCAAACACACTCACCGACAGAGACGCACACCCCTCAGGCTAACACCAGGAAAACTGCAAAGACGAGGCTTTGTTGACATGAGAGGCTGTGATGGAGTGAGCCAGGATCACTGCCTGCCGGGTCGAGACAACAAGGCAGTGTTAAGGGGCTGTATTTAGACAAGCATTTGAGCCCACCAAGAGCAAGAAAAACCCACCACTGTCAGCTGGCCCCGTAGATGCACCCGACTTCCCAAACAACAGTATCCCCCAATGCAGCCCAACAGAAATGTTGATTTAAATTATTCGTGCTAATGTGAGTGCGGGATAAGGTGATGTGATTCTTGGCTTGCTGACAGCAAGCTGTGAATGATGTGGTAATGGTATATATATATCCCAGCCTGGATGCCCGAGAAGAAAGGCAGGACTGTGAAATCACAGCAGGACCCTGCCATTTGCTGCCCTGCTGAGTGCGACAGACACACACAGGGCTGTGTCCAGGTCTGTCCGGAGAGGTAGCCAGACAAGCCCCGGGAGGCCAGAAAAATCCTCAAGCTCCGCCCAAAAGATTGTGTGGGGAATACCAGGCAGAGAAAAAAAGCCAACTCTGTAATTTAATTGCAAGAGACAGAAAAACAGTAGATAGACACTGTCTTATCAGGGTCCAAGGAAGAGTCTGCAAGATGGCCATAATATGTGGGTTCCCACCTTTGTCACTCTGTGTGTGACCTGCCTTCAGTATCTCCATCTTTACGCTATTGTGGGTGATTCTGAGACACTTAGTTTTGTGAAGCCAAAAAGAAAAGGAATTGCACATTGAGAAATTATGGTCATTAATCTCAGAATGGTTATAATATAAAGAGTGTACTTAAAAAAAAATTAGACTGGAAAGTGGAGAACAACTGTCCCTCAAAACGTCCATACTTTCCATCATAAGAAATCTGAAATGGTTCACCAGAGACAGGGGGATTCATTTGGGATGGAACTAGAAGATACCATCTTAAAAACTCACATCTGCTTAGCAAACGACATGGCATGAAGTCATACCAATATACGGCATTTCTTTCTCCTCTTTTTTTTCAGTCACTTGATCCTTTGGCCGTAGAGCCTACCCCAGTGTTACCAAGCTATTAACATGTGATGAGTTGACCGATTATGTAACCAAGAACTCTACTTTCTAATTCCTATATAAGGAATATAGTCTGATATTGAACTCACTCGTGGTCACAACACAAGCCTTCCAGCAGTTCAAAATAAGACCCAGAGATGCATTACTCCATCCTAACACATCTCCTGCTGTACCCCAATGGCCTCCCACCCAGCCTGGCACAACGAGGACACACATGTTTCTTAGGCACTGAGTGAAATCAACGCTGTTCACTCTACTATTTTCAGAATCACATTAAACATCTTCCAAAGGCTCCTGCTGTGGGATGGGTTTAGTTTAAATCCCACACGCAGCGTTAGGATTTGGAGGCAGCCCCCTGGTCTGTGCTTTCCTGGTCTTAGGCTGATGAGGCAAGGAAGACGCCTTTGTCATACAACACAGGAATAACTCAAGTTCTGTTTTTATTTTTAAGTTTGACACATCCAACCCTCAGCACTTTCTCACTAAGCGTGTTTCTTTCCACTCCTTTAGAAACCTCACAGCTATTCTCAACCCTAGCGGTAATTCAGCAGGGCAGAGAAATGATCCCTGGAACTCGGCTTACAGAGAAGGTGGAAGAACGCACCATGTTGATTTGGAAAGATTTCTTAAACTACTTAAATGCCCCTGAAGTACCCCCATCCCTCTCTCACACCTATGGTCCCAGAAAAATCCATACAAGAACACGACAACAACACAAGCTACAGCCCTGGTGTTTTCTTAAAGTATACATTTAGTCTGCGGATTAGTGGGGGGAAAAACTGTATGAAACTAAATCAAATTTTATAGTAAGGTGGTAAAAAACAAATCCATTGGGACTGAATTAACTCTGGTGAATTACAGAAGAAAAAAAAATCAGGTAAGTCGTTTTAAATTTATACCCGAGCAAACAAATTAATTTTGTTGTGATTCCAGACCACTTTTTGCCCTCATCTGAGGGGAAGAAGTAGCTCCTTTTTACAGCTTGAGATGTAACAACTGCTGGTCTTTATGCTCTGGATAATTCCTTGAGGTTGCTTTGTTTTTGTTTTTGTTTTTGTTTTTTTTAACTCTAAAAATGTTTGAAATTGAACTACACCCTCATTAGCTGGAAACCTTAAATTGGTAGCAAGGCCCAGCTTCTCTCCTAGAAACATTTTTTTTCCTAACATCTGACCCCAGCAGCTCCTCCCCACACTACCAGTCTCATTCGATCCCATAAAGACAGGCACCCACAGCTGAATTTGAGTCCAGACACCATATTTTGGGCAATGACTAAAAATACCAGCCCACCTATTTTTAGCATGGAGAATAAACATTATCTGTGTGTTTCTTTGGCTCCCAGGAGATTGTTTTTAGTCACAGAATTGAATACCCCTCCTTCCCGCCATGGATTATTTTTAAAATGCGGGCTCAGAAATAACCCACATACACAACATTGAAGGCCTGACTGCCCTTAAAACTAGAAATATACTGTCCAGAATCAAAGTAATACGTTAAAAATGTGATCAACAAAAGTTAGAGGCCTGGGGAACCAACACATTTTTATTGAAGACTTGTGACACTCTGATACCATGCTGAAGACCAATACTTCTACTTGTAAAAAGCAGAAACTCATCCTCCATTATGTGACCTGGATGAGAAGTTGCCATAGGAATTAGGGGGGAAGAGGGAATGAATTGATATGGTAGACTAGGCTGGAAGGACTATTCAGAGGATAAGGAAAAGCCTTCATTAACGTGGCCAACTGGGGAAATCCGAGGAAAGCTAAAGTTCATGACCTTTCTACTGCCTTTTAAACTGTTGGGTCTTCCCATGTCAAAGACCACAGTGATACTGGTGAAAAAGAATTTATACTGAGGGATGCCCGGATGGCTCAGTTGGTTAAGCCTCTGCCTTTGGCTCAGGTCATAATCTCGGGGTCCTGGGACTGAGTCCCACATTGGATTCCTTGCTCATCAGGGAGCCTGCTTTTCCCTCTCCCTCTGCCTGACAATCCCTCTGCTCTTGCTCTGTCTCTCTCTTTCTGACAAATAAATAAATAAAATCTTTTAAAAAAAAGAAAAAAGAATTTATACCAGGCACTTTCCGGGGCGGGGGGGGGGGGTTCTGCNNNNGGTTCCTGCCATAGACCAAGATTTAGAGACTCCCACTCTGGATCTTGTCCAGCTACAACCTTCCATATAGGAAAAGAAAAATCCATGAGACCAAGGAGATATGCCCACTGCGAGCCCATACTTCCCCACTGTTCTGGGTTGAAAAGTGTCCTCCAAAAATTCATGTTGAAGTCCTTATCCCCAGGACCTCAAAATGTGTGCTTATTTGGAAATATGGTCTTTGCAAATGTAATCAAGTTAATCAACCATTGGAATGGGCCCTAGTCCAATATGACCAGTGTCAGATAAAAGGGGGATATTTAGGGGCACCTGGGTGGCACAGCTCTTAAGCGTCTGCCTTCGGCTCAGGGCGTGATCCCGGCATTGTGGGATCGAGCCCCACATCAGGCTCCTCCGCTATGAGCCTGCTTCTTCCTCTCCCACTCCCCCTGCTTGTGTTCCCTCTCTCGCTGGCTGTCTCTGTCTCTGTCAAATAAATAAATAAAATCTTTAAAAAAAAAAAAAGGGGGATATTTATACAAAGGGGATATTCGAACACAGGGAGAACGCCATGTGAAGATGGGGGCAGAGACAAAGGTGATCCATCTAGAGGCTAAGAAATGCCGAAGTTTCCAGCAAACCACCAGAAGCTAGGAGACTTCATGAAAAAGATTCTCCCTCACAGCCCTGCAAGCCACCAATCCTACTGACGCCTTCACCTCAGACTTCTAGCCTCCAGAGCTGTAAGACAATAACTTTCTGTTGTGTAAGCCACCCAATTCATGACACTTTCTTACAGCAGCCTTAGCAAACTAATACACCTTTCCTTCTAGAATACACGCCAGTGCCCAGGGCCCCATATTTCCTGAGTGCCCCGTCCGGAGGCCCGCCCTCCTAAATGCAGAATGTGCCCCTGGCGTATGCCCCTCTAGGCCCAAGAACAGGGGCAGTGGTGCACGCAAGCGTCTACATAGCAGCTCTTGCTGGGGAGGCCTCTGCAGCTGCAGGAGCTGGAGGTGGGAAAAAAGGGCTGCAGATGGCAGGCCTGGGGCTGAGGGCAGCTCTCTCCAAATAGCACAATTCAACAGGGAATCCAAGGATTTTAAGAATTCTAAATTTGAATCTTCCTTCCAGGTAAAGATGATCAAGAGAAGAGACTAAATTGTTTCTTTTTAATGGTTTGTTAGCTTGATTTCTAACTTTTTAAATATTCCAATATGGAATACATGGGCTTCCTTCTATCTCCTGGCCTCAGTCTCACAAGGGAGGTTAGGGGAAGGTGGGCCTGTTGAATTCATATCAGGACGCCACTGTCCATTCCCTCGATATGAAACAATCCCCATCCAGCATCAGCCTAACATTTGGAAATGCAATCACTGTATATCCCAGGGTAAGCCCTGTGCCCTCCTGCCCGATGAAATTTTATTTGCTTTGCCAGAAAAGACATGTTGAATGCAAAGCCTAAAAATAAAAATTCTTTAGCTAAAATTTCCCACCAGAACTGATTATTTTTTAAGAACTCACAAGATCTAAGTGAAAAAAAATGAAAAGGCTTTGGGAAGACTCAATGTTAGACAACAAAGCAACCTGGGTCCATCTAGCTCCATGGAAGCTAAGCTCCTTAGAATTATATGACTCTCAGTGCAGGTACACTTAACCTCCATTTCAGAGGCCTGCCCTCACCTCACCCAAAGATCTGCCAGGCCAAGACAATTTGTGGAAAACCATGTTAGACGTTATAGTATAAATATACATTAACTGATACCATGGCCTGAGATCTTGAAATTTGGAGGAAACTGAATACCTGGGACATACAAATCTAAGCACATAATGGTACCAATTGGCTCATATTTTCAGAGAGTTGGGACCTGATTTCAGGAAATTTATAACTAAAACAGAAGCATTTTTTTTTTTAAGGCGACCCTTAAGAAAATTATAGAGTAAGGATAGTTAGGCCAAGGGCTAAATCAGGTCTTACATGGCCCCCAAGGATATGTATGAAAGGAGAACTGCACAGCAGCATTAACCAGGACCACAGTAATGGTTTTTTTTGTGGGTCACATGCTTAGGCAACATTCAGAGAGCAATAACTGAGAATGTTCTGGATCCAACACAGGGCAAAAATGGCTTCATAGAAAATGTTTTGAGACTTAACTGAAAGACCTCAATCAGCATTTCAACAAGAGACCTGGTTCTGCTGACAGGTAAGTAAAATAATCCAAGTTCAGGACAAAATTTTGTAGAAATAGATGTAAGGATCTCAAGTCTATTTGATTATTTGTTTGGTTTTTTTTTTTTCTCCCCCACAAAAAAAGTAAAAGAAAAAGTTGTTTTCTGACCTAGTGTTCTGCCCATGAATAGTCTGCTCAATTGCCTTGGAGAGCAGGAAATGGTTAATAAAAAAAGCAAGCAGGCCAGTTCATAAAAGTGGGCAACAGACTCCAACACCTCATATTCTCACTACTTTCCCTTATAAAATAATAGAAAAAGCATCATAAAATCAATATTAACTTATTTAAGTAGCTGTAAAAGAGCTCTCTGGTCATTTGGTCCAACTATAAAATTATCTCACTGTCTCAGTGAACTGCCGATCCTTTGAGACTATCTACCATGGCTGCCTCTTAGTCCTTAATGATAAACACGTTGATTACTACCGGCATTTCTTTCTTAAGTTTGGAGAGGAGTTTTTAAAGCAAACATATCAAGTATTGCAATGGAACTCTTTCCAAAGTACCACAAGTTACTCTATATATTCATGAAACACACAGTGAACAGCAGTAAAACTCAAACATCTTTTCCCAAATAAAACACCACAAAGTGTTGTATAGCCAGTGCAGTACCTACAAACTATTTTCTTGTACTTTCCTTTCTATACTAGAAATATTAAATCATGGGTTCCCTCACAGGCAATTTTGGGGTCAAACAAGAATGCATATACATGATTTTCCAGCTTTTATGTTCTATTTTTGCTTGAAAAAATAGCTCTCAGGTTCTCTTAGCTGGCTTGTACTGCCAAGATTTTTTTTTCTACTTATTTACAGTCCCTAAATCACACTCTCCTAATTTCACAGACCCGTGTTAGAAATTTCCATCAGACCTCATGGTCAGGAATGGCTCTGCTTTTCCCAAACAACAGGCTTGTTTCTTATATTATAGACACTGTCATTCTTAACAACTGATGGTACTTCTCTCTTGCCTTGGCCACCAGGCTACCTGTTAATCTCTCTTCCTCCTGCTAGACAATTTTCTACCTATATTTCCTCCTTCACTCCAGTAATCTTCAATCATTCATTTCATATTCTAATTGCATGATTTTTTGCCTTAATTTATTTACATAAAAAAGTAGTCCTTAAATTTGTCTTCTACTGCATTAAAACTAGCATATTAAATTATTTTCTTTAAATTCCATCCCTCCCTTCAACTTAGAGATTTTTCTAGGCAACCCTTCCAGATAATCAGACTCATATGCCTCTAAAAACATACCCACTCCTTAACTCAACTTCTTTACCTTCATGTTAAATCAGCACTTAGAAGCACACATCCCCAACAGGTGGCTAGATCTCTACATTGTTATGGGTGGTTCTGTATAGTTTATCTCATTCTTCCATATTTGTATGCAGTTACAGTATTTATTTTTTTCTCTCCTGAGAGAGGTAAAGCTCCTTGAGATTAGACATTGTACCCACACAATCTTCACTTGCTAGTTAACAACTTCCTAATTCCTGGGTAGTTCCTCATTAGTTAGAAGGTTATTATGCACACCATTAGTTTTTAATAGTAATAGTCAAGATAAGATAGGTTATGCCACAGTAACAAAACAAATCTCAGTAGCTTTACACACCATAAAATTTTTTTATCATTCAAAAAAGTAAATTTCAAGTCCAGGTGACTCTCCAGGGCAGCCATCCTCTATATGGTGGCCCCTGCCATCCATGCTGCTTTGATTTGTGAAACAAAGGCATCATTACATGAAGATGTATCCATGATCAGACAGAGAGAGGAAAAGAGAAACAGGAGAATTGCAGAGGGGCTAGAAGCCATACACTTCACTCATGCTTATGGGTCATTAGTGAGCTTAAGTCACATGATCCTGTTTAATTGCCAGCAGGCCAGGAACATAGTCTCCTATGTGTTCGGGGAAGAAAGGAGAGCCAGATGTGAGTGAGCCTGAATACCACCTGCTACGTATGCCTACTTTAAAGAAGAAAAGCAAAGAAAAAGAAAATTCAAGTTGCTAACTTGTCACGAAGACTTAGGAATAAATTCAAGAAGTTTTTACTAGATGGAATTATTTTAAGTGGTTAATTCCAGTAATAAGTGTCAGGTATTACAAGACACATTTTATAAAATCAAGTCCATGCATCTAAACAAAAATGACTACTTCAACCAATCAACAAACATCTAATGATCACCAACTGAATATGAAAGTCAATGTCAAATACTATATACCATCTGACCTAGCATGCTTATTGGAAAAATAATTGAGAAGCCAATTTGTTGTCAGCTCTAGAAACACGGAATAAGATAAAACTAAGATATCTGACCAGCCCCCCGCAAATTTTGAAGCAGCCAAGATATAAAAATTCAAATAATTAGTCATTCAATATAAACATAATGGGTATGTACCCAGGAATGTAGATGATTTCAAGTTATCAGAAACTTTTTCAATATTGAAGGAGGACACATTTAAGTTGAAGAAACACAACTAAAATATTCAAAACAGAGAAGGCAAATGAAGAACCAGACTCATGCAATAGATGTTCAGAAAAGAGAGATATCAAATACAGATTGAAAATAGCTTTAGAAGGCTTCACTGGGAACATGATAATAGGTCACAGTGAACAAGAGTAAATTTAAGATAAGGAGGGACAGAAAAATACAGCAAGAAAGACAGGAAATAGGTCTCAAAATATTGAGAAAGTTAATATTGTTTATCAGTTATAGGATACCACTTTAGAATCTGGAATGTTGTTCTATCTAATTAACCTTTCTTCCCGGTATTTTCAATTTTCTTTTCTGTAGTGCCAGCATTTCTTTGATCTAGCCCTATCTTGAGCTTAATTTCTTATGCCCTGTACCACCAAATTTCTTGTTTCCTGGCTACCTTTCATCACATCTACTCACATCTCTACTTATTTCAGCTGCCTTCTTCTTTACCCCTGCGTTGAAACTGTGCTCTTGGCTATGACTAATGACCTGGTCATTGTCAGAATACCCACTCATTATGGAAATGCCCTTCTTCCTTGGCCTCTGTGACTCTTACCCACCTTTGTTCCCTATTTTTCTCACTGCTCCTCCTCAATCTCCCGTGATTCCTTGTCCACTTCCTTCCTCCCTGAATATAGCATTTCCCAAGCTTTTCCACTCTTCCTGCCTCTGCCAGGAAATCCATTTCAACCTATGACTTCAAACATCACCTCTCTAATGATATCAGACTAAATCACCAGTCTTGATGCCCTTTCTGAGCACTTCCCAATGTTCTAAAGGCTTCCCCCTGGGTGTTCTATCAGCATGTTCAAGCTGAACACACTGTCACCATGGCTCGTCCCAAGCTCTCTTATATTCACTCTCTTTTAATGGCATCAATGTCCATGCTTCCCTCTCCTTTGACCCCACATTCAGGGTTTCCCCAAGTGTTTATCTCAATTCTAACTTTTCAGAGGTTCCTGCACTCAAATTCTGTTTTCCTCTTATCTAATCTGTTGCAACTGCCTCCTGCTTTAATATCACCCCATCCAACTCATAATGCAGTAAGCACAGGTGCCTTCACACTGTGGTTGACTCCCCCTCCTTCTCCAAACCCTTTGCTGGCTTCCCATTGGCTCAGTATGAGCCTACACCTCTCACCTAAGCAAGCAAAGCCCTTCCACCTCAATTTCTCTTTCCAGCTTTATCTGCAAGTACTCCCCCCAATGAACATTTTGCTCTAATCAAGAGAGATGATTCATGGTTCTCTAAATAGACTTTGAGCTTCACATCTTGAAATTCCATTCGTTCATTTAAAGTTTTCACAGAAACCTTTCTCCCAGTGTCATTTACTAGTACAAAACTTATCTATCCAACTTATAGAAAACAATTTAACTCTTTTTTTAACCTACCTCTAATATTTTAAATAACTGTCAAGAATTATTCCCTCCTCAATATGAGAAACACTTCAAGACACAGGACGGTCTCTTCTAGAATGAAAAACAAATTTAAAACAAGTTTGAAATGAACAGTCAAGACTTTACTTTTTGATTTGCTAGTCTTAATTTTTAAGATTATAAAAATAATAAATACTTGTTTCAAGAACTTCAATCATTACAGAAATATGTAACATTAATAGCTAATATTTATTATGTGTCAGATAATATACTAATTGCTTTATGTGAATCATGTCACTTAATCTTCACAAAAACCTTATGAGATAAAAGCTAAAATTATCTGCATTTTATTAATGAAGAAATGGAGCCTTGAAGAGGTTAAATAATTTGACCAAAGTTGAAAAGCTAATAAGCAATACAGCTGCAACTTGACTAAATCACCATCCTAGGAATCAAAAATCCTTATAATCCCACCCTCAGATTAAAATCCTTTCCTCAGTTAAAAATTTCAACTTGGAAAAAGAAAATTTCACTTTGGGATTTTAGAGAATAAATAAGATAGAATGAACCCCTTCCAGTGAGGACGCTGACCTATGAAAGAAAGAACTGGAAAGTCCCTGGCTCACTCAACTCTACAGAAAGGTTGAAGTTTTGAGAAGCACCTTCAACATTATCCTGTCCATTATCTTCTCTCCTCCAGACTGACTCTCCCACTGGACATTCCTCTTTTGGTTTAAGGTACCAATCTTTCTGTCAGGTGAGAGTACATTCCAAATGTTACTTGCTCATATTATCATTAAGAAAAGTAACTCTATTGGCTGTAATGGGTAACACAAGTAACTACTAAACCACCATAAACAATGTTTTACATATTAGTTCAGGAGGTTACTGGACTCAAAATGAAAAACCAATATTGTCATCAGTAAAAAGAAAGAAAAGGGACAATGCCCTTCTATAATATTTTCTATAAGAAAGTCTCTGAACTTTGACAGTGCCAAGGGGAGGAAAAAAGATTCATGAGCTCACTTTTTATCTTCCTAAGTGTCTGGATTAGAAAGAAAGAAGATTGATAAGTAAAACAGACAATGCAGCCACTTCTAGCTGGTAATGCTACTTGGTACAAAGCAGAGAAAGTGCCCCCTAGACCCCTCTAGACTCTTTACTACCTACCACCTGCCAATTAACTGTCATTGTGATTGTATCAATCTATAATGTCTACATGTGAATGGTTCCCTCTGGGGTTGTCCCAAGGACAATCCACACCACCTATGTAGAGCCTGGAAGATCATTAAATAGCCAGGAAACAAGACCCAGGAGGACAGTCTAATTCAAGTGAGAAGCATGACAAGCATCTCTTATACAAAAGGTAACAACCAGTGTGTTTGTCCACATGAACCAGAAACAAAGCAAAAGGAAGAAGGCTTCAGATACAGCATGAAAATTTTAGGCTACTGGGAGAAAGAACTGCCTAATAAGAGTGATGGAAATACTCTGGCTAGAGTTGTGTAAGGTGATCTAGCACTTCCTTTCTTGGGCTTCAGAAACATTTTCATTTGCATGTGCATATCTGCACTTGAGTAGGCATTCACAATTCTCCCTCAGTTTTGAGAAGTAAATACCAGACCTTCTTTGCCTGACACAGCTTAGAACTTCTAAGCTAGGATAAAGATTAGTAGATTGGAGTAAAAAATACCTGGGTATGAATCCCAGCTCCAGCCCTTACTTAATGGGCTTAGCCACACCCATTAGGTTCATTAACTTTTCAGATTAAATGTCACCACCAGATAGAAGGCTGCCTTATGAAACACCTAAGTAGGTTTCCCACTATCTCCCCAGTATGTTCCATCTCAGCCCCCTTATCAGTTTCCTTCCCATCGCTTACCGCAACTTGCACTTTTATACTTGTCTATTTCCTTGCTTTGTTTGCTGTCAACCCATTAGAATGTTAAGAGCCATGACAGAAAAAAAATAGCCCAGCCTATGGCAACTGCTCAGTATCTGATGAACCATTGAACCTTTCTGAGCCTCAAGCCTTTTTTTCTCGTCTATAAATGAGAAGTGTGCTGCATTTCCTGTGAAGAACACAACATAAAGGATGGGGCTGGCTGTCCCAAACTGCTCTCCAGTCATACAGCTCCATGGTTACTCTTCTCCCAGGCACAAGTCATCATCAACAGCAGCATCTGGAAAGGCTGAAGGCAGAACCGCCTGGGGTTTGTAACCTTTTATCCATCAGATCCTAGCAATGTCTCCCCTTTTATCTCATCACTACTTTTGTGTCATAATCGAGTGAACAGGGGTAGGCAGGCTGGACTCAGAGACTCAGTGTTTCCACTGCAGTCACCCTGTGGCTTTCTACACAAGTCCGGGGCAATGGTGCACCTGCAGGTACCATCATTTCCTTGTGGGGCTCTTCTGAGGATGGAACATTGCAATGGGATCTGTGACAGTTTATTTTCTATATCAACATGGCCAGGCTATGGGGACCAATTGTTCAAACACTAGTTTAGATGTTGCCGTGAAGGTGTTTTGTAGATGTGGTTAGCACTTACACTCAATGGGTGTTAAGTAAAGCAGATTACCCTTCATAACATAGGTGGGTCTCCTTCAATCAGCTGAAGCCCTTAAGAATAAAGACTGAGGTTCCCAGAGAAGGAATTCTGCCCCAAGACTGTAACATAGAAATCCTGCCAGTTTCCAGCCAGCTGGTATACCCTATGAATCCTGGACTTGCCAGACCCCATGATCACATGAGCCAATGCCTTAAAATAAATCTCTCCCTCATCTACATATGTAAATTACATATACAAATATATATTAAATATACATTAAGTATATTTATACATTATAGCTATAAATATGTATTTATTAAATATATATTAAATATGAATATATACAAAATTATATGTGAAATTTTTTATGTGTATTTTTTTCTGGGGTTAGGGTCCATTACTTTCATCAGATTCTCAGAGCAATATTCCCTAAAATTTTATATGAGAGAATATATATAGAATAAGAGGGAGAGAGAACCAATAGTATATATAATAAGATGTATAGAAAAGCATTAGAGCATTTCTCAGAGTCTGTGATTTTTACATGCAGAGAATCTACCTTTTTCATAGTGGAAAAGCTGGTTTTTTTATCCTGTCTCAGGGAATGGTCAAGAACATCATGGTACCCAGCGAGAGGAATGACCCTTGAGAGTGACCTGTTTATAAGTGCCTTCTGGCCTCCTCAGAATCACTTAACCTAGGCCACCCCTCCATAATTCAGAGAAAATCGAAACCACAGTTTAGAGCCTCAAAAAAGTTCATGTAGTGGGGAAATGAAGAGCTCCTCAGAGTTCTGACGCAAATGGAAAAGACTTTTTTCCACCTCCAGTTACCCCTCTGGGCCCTTTCACCACCTGGAAAAAAACAGTGGTACATGACCGAACAGAGTAAGTACTGCTCCCTCCCTCTTGAATTCCATTTTTTAAAGAATCTCTTTTCTAAAAATACAAGGAATTCTATGAATCTTTTTTCTGCTTCTGAAGTATTTTCTACAGAATCTCTCTAGTACTTGCAAAAGCGGTGATTATGAATGACTAAACAGTCTTGCATATATTTCTGGAATACTTGGAAATGCCTCTGTTATTTTTGGAAATATGTGCTTGTTCAGGTTATTCCGGCAACGGGCAGCTACTGAAAAAATTCTTTCGTGATAAAAAGCCTGTAGCTCCACCTACTGCTTCCTCAAAGATGACAACCAGGGTTTCAGCACTGAAAAATACACACGGAGTTCCAGCGAAACAGCCCTATTTTCCATACAAAGCTCATCTATATAACTGCTTTCGGTAAAAGTTAGCTAATAGCTTCCCACCACTGGCAAAGCAAATAGATACAGCCCATACATTATGCATTACAAGTAAAAGAGTCTGAAATAAAAGCCGGCAAGGAATGAATTGTTTGAGGGTTTTGAAATACCTATCAATGTGGTTGCCAACATCTGCTGAAAAGTGAGACAGATGGGAGAAGTCCTCGGGGAACACATGACTTTGGGGAAAGAACAGACGTTAGATATAGGCAAAATATTCCCAAGCACGAGGCCTGATGATATCGGTGCATCGTCTTTTGCCTGCGTTTGAAGAAAATGACACGGGAGCTGGAGGCAGGAGAGAAGCGAGAGCATCCAAGTCTTTAAATGAATGTTCCTTTCAAAATGATCCAACTCTCCCCTCCCCGGTCTTTGCTCATGGCTCACTCACACAGGATCTGATCCAAGAAACAATTTCCGATGGAATTAATTCTTTTGTTTCGACTTTTTCCACTGCTACCAAACCCTCCAAATCAATGCCCCTCCGTTACAGCAAACTTTCTTGTCTAATTTCTAGAACCTCAACCACAATGGATTATGCTATTCTTCTCTCAATATGCCATTATGAAGCGCCAACAAGGAAATTTTTTTTTCCTTCTCTACTCTTTTATTCTTCTGGTGAATCTTAGATGCTTTCAGGTAAAATCCAGTTTCTCTCTACCACAGCTAAAAAGAAATACATGTTTCCCATTTTCTATTTGAAAGAGTGAGGAGTGGCTGAACTAGAACACAAAACCAGGGAGAACACGAAGAACGACGATGTCAGTCATGTCCAGGCAGACAAGTTTTTGTTGCTTAATCTAGAGGGTTTTTCGTTTTTTTCTGCTTTCATTAACTGGACTTAGCTGCTTAAAGGTGTATCCAGCTTTGGTTTCATGTTAACACAGTGTCTTCTAATTATACCATCCATAATATTTTATTTTGTACCTTTACATTTTGGGGTACAGTTCTGTTTGGACAACTTTTAATTTGGTATCATTTTAACCCTCCAGAGAAATTGCCAGATTCATACCAGTACCTCCTATGTACCCTTTACCCAGATCCAAATTGGGGAAACTGTAAAAATTCTGACCCATTCATTTTATCACTCTCTATATATGTCGTTTTTTCCAACCCATTTGAGAATAAATTGTAAGCATCATGCTCCTTTACTCCTGATAAGTTTGTGTGTACTTCCTAAAAGAAGGGCATTCTCTTACATAACCCAGTACAATTATCAAAACCTAGGAGACTTAACACTGGTGTAATTCTACTATCTAATCCACACCCCATATTTAAATTTCACCAATGATCCCAAAATGTGTTTACAGTTTTATTTTTTATTCCAGCCAGGATCCAACACAGACTCACACCTTTTGCTTCATTATTCTCTCTCTTTGATCTCCTTTGTTTTACTGTGGTTTTTCAGCCTCTCTTTATCTTTCATGACCTTGACACTTCTAAAGAGTCCAGGCCAGCTCTTTTAGAGAGTGTCCTCCATTTGGGGCGATGCCTCTTTTGCCTTCTCCTATCACAGAAATGACGTGTTCTCAGTGTATCACATTAGGAGAGACATGATTTTGGCAGTGCTAACTTTGACCACTGTATGAGATGGTGCTCACCAATTTTTTTCCCTCCATAATTAATTAACAATTTGTGGGGACACACTTTAAGACTATGAATATATGTTGTTCCTCATCACACTTACTAGTTTAAGTATACATTTTTCCTGAATTAATTATTACTAATGATGGTTGCAAAATCATGATTTTTCTAATTCCATCATCCTTTCTACATTTACTAGTTGGCACACTATTTTTCACCTACCTTATTTCAATGTCACCTTTTGCAATTTGAATTGCAAACCAGAAGCCTGTTCACAAAGACCTGGGCTGCTTCTTGATCTGAATGAGAATGCTGAAAAGTTTGTGGGTATTAAATCCTAAGGAAAAATATTAAGCATTCCCCCCCCAAACCTTTAAGCAAATTCTTCCAAAAACTATGAATTACAAAATCAAAACAAAAACAAAGGTGCACCTACATTAATACTGAATGATTTGGGAAACCGAGAACCATCAAATTTAAAATAGAGTACGGTACGGTCTTCACTTTGGATTCATGAGATAAAAGACAGTAAAAAGAGAGATGGTCTCACAGAGGCCAGGAGACAGTGTCTCCTCCCCCTGAGAATCGAGGGAACCACTCGTCCTGAAACATTGCTACCCAAGGCCACTGTTCAATCTATCCGTACTTGAAGGAATCTGGGGAGATCACGTGACTCATCTCTACCCCTGCCCCTTCATGCCAGGGGATTCCCACTGAACAGTCTCCTCAGGTGCAGAAAGAACCTCCCTTGAAGATTGGCAGAAACCTCCACTCTCTACCAAAGAGCAATGCTTCCTGCCGGAGAGGTCTGTATAGATAACCAAGGCCCTTCGAGCCCCCTTCCTTTCAGGATTATCCTCAGCGTAACTCTCCAGCAACTAGCCCAACAGCTGGTATAAGAAAATGCAATCTCTTGAATCCTGTGAGAGTTTGGTTTACTCAGCAACTGGACACGCTCTTTGTTTTTATGTGGGTTACGTTTCCTTCTCTGTTCCACTGACATCGGGTGTGGTCATAGAAGTTGCCCTGGCCAATAGGATGTTAACAGATAGGACACAAATAGAAGCCTTAAGTATGCTTCCAGTTTGGCTTGGCCTTCCACACCTCTGGAATAGCAGGCAAGAATATGCCCTGGGCAGATCCACTCCTCTTACAGCCTTGTCTGTAAGTTCCTTTGCTTTTTAAACCTACCAACTAGCATCTGGAGTGGTCTTTTTCTTAGGTCTCTCCTTGCCCTTTGTGTGTGGGGTCAGTGAAATGGATTTTACCCAGGAAACCTCTGAGGTTGCAACCCCAAAGAGCTAATCTTGGATAAGGTTGAATTTATAAATAAAAATAATATGAAGGGAATGGGCAAGTAAAGGTCATTGCCCTTATTTAGTAATGTTATCCATTTAGCATTGTGTTGGGAGGGCTACACCAAAGCCCCAAGACTCCTCTGGAAAACAATAAAATCTTAATGTAGGAAGAGATGGATAATTGTGCCTCACCGTGAAACAACAATAAAAGTAAACCAACACATTAAAAGATGTGGCATTATTCTATTCAGTCCTAGAATGGACATACTGGACTTTCAGTTGAATAAGACAATATACGAACCTACTCTCTTTTGAGAAGTCTGGGGGCTCCACATAATAATAGCCCACTTAAAGTTAGCATATTTATCAAGGGCACCCAAAGATAGGCATAGTTTCTGAAAGTCAAGCAAATTTCATTCCATTTGCAATAAAAAGATGATCAGAGCAATGTTTTAAGGATACTGAATATCCAAAAACAAAACAAAACAAAACAAAACAAAAGACTATTCCCTGGATACTGACCCTTCAGCCTGAGTCCCCACAAAAAAATACACCTAGAGCAGACCTGAACCCACCTCACAGCCTGGATCTAAGACCAGCCAGTCGTCAGACTGTAGCAGAGTCACCCACCTGAGCCCACTGTAAACCAACTAAACCACAACTCCCCTGCAAACCCACGACAATGAGAATAAATGGTGGTTGCATATCACTGAGCTGGGGGATGGTTTGGTTTTTCACTCAGTATTATTATGACATAGCTGACAGATACACATGCCGTAATGAAGTCCCTCTCTACTTCTGTCTCTCTCCAAATTAATTAACCTCAGTTCTACATCACCCTATCATAAGGCTCTATTTCCATGTTAGTCCATTACCTCATTCTCTCTTTTCTTAACTGTCTCTATAAGAAACTCCTGCTCTGTTTTGTGACTTACAGAACATCTTTCTTCCGGAAAACCTATTGAAGATTCCAGGAAGCCTGACTCTGGGGCATTTGTTTGGACTTATCACCTAGCAGGATAACTCAAAAAAAGATTACATAAGATAAAAATCTAAACAAGTGACAGAATAGACAGAATGAAATTACCTGCAAAATGGGCCCCCCAACCTGTATAATCTTATAAATTCTAAGATTACAACAAACTTGGAAGTAAATAAAGTAGTATTCTACTCAAGGTCAGCTTTAGGGCCCCATGCTTACAAGGGCCCTATGCCTAGTTCAATGCTCTGAACTATTTTCAATTGTTTTAAGAAAGGGCTCCTCAATTTTATTTTGCACTGGGTCCCACAAATTATGTAGCCCATTCTGATCCCACTTATAAGCAAATTCCCAATCTGAAGCCTGCTCCTTCATTTTCCCTGCTAAGGCTCTCATCTCTCCTTCCTGAGAATATCTGAAAGAATTTCTAATTATTCCACTCCCCTTTTTCCCTCCCTGCCCCTATTTTCTCCTCTAAAAATACACAGATCATATCATGCCACACCCCTAAAATCTTTCAATGAATGCTCACTGCATGCGGAAAAAGTTCACATTTTTTAGCAAGGCATAAATGTCCATTACAAGGGTAGTGTAACCTCCATTCAGCTTCTCCACCCTTTCCCCTTACCTCCTTCTCTCACCCTATATTATTGCACCAGAGTCACTACTCCAGATTCCTTGTCCTCCCCTCTCCTTGTCCTATCTTTGCTCATTCCTCTACCTAGAATGATCTTCCCCACAATCCTCTTGTCTTGAGGGTACTGGACCAAATGTGACCTCCACAGTCCTCCCCGTCCTTTCTCCTACTCCATACAGATTCCTAACTCCTCATTTGGGCAGCATGTGAACATACTTCTATTATAGCACTTAACATAAGCACCGTAATGGTTTATTTACTGTCCTCCAAACAAACTGTGAGCTTCCAGAGTCAGAAATCATATCCTGTTCACCTTTCTACCCTTAGTTCAGTGACTAGCATGTAGAAGGCATCAACATTAGGCATTCAGAGGATCACTGAATTTGAATGGTCTCATAAGTAATGAGGAAACTTAGATCCAAACGTTTTAGTTATTCATTTAAAGTCATCCAACTAAGTTCATGGCATAGCCAGGATTCAGTCTCAGTCTCAGGCCACCTGACTCTTGGTTCAGGACACCATGCTGATTTCTCCAGTGGGCGGGTTTTCCAGTGAGGTATCAGTCATTTCCTCCACCAATCCACGAAGTAACTCACCCCTTTTGTGCCGTTCCAAGATATGAAGCAGCATATACCTCTCCTAGCAGATGAACCTCTCCTAGAAATTCTTCCAAAATACAGATCGTTAGATCTGGGTGAGTTCTTAAAGACCGCTGTTCCAACTCTTCGTTTCACCCAAGAGAAAAAAGAAGCCAAAGAAGTAAAGACACCCTCCCTGGGTTGTACAGTCAGGTACCAGATATGTCGAGTCTCAGGCCAGTGCTAATCTCACTGGCCACAGTGCTTTGTCATTAGAGGCAAGAATCCAGATTAACATGCTTGATCACTGCAAGTAACTGTACTGGCTCCCTAATAGCTTTCACTGGACTGATTTCCTTTTCCCCTGGGCTGAGTAGAGGACCATCTGAAATTCACACAGTGCTTTGAAGTCTTTCAGCTTTTATCACCCCCAAATTGTAGGTTCTATCCAAGCACATGTGGGTTCCACCCTGTTCAAACACATGGTGGAGGAGCCACATGCCCCAGCCCATCCGTAAAAGCATGTCTGAACTTACCTGATTTCTCCATTCTAAAAAAAATAGCTCTAAGGGAAAGATCTGTATTAATAAAAGCTGCAAGAGGATTCCACATCTATCTCCAAATACTCAATGGGTGTTGTTCAGAAAACAATCATTGCCTCTTTCCCAGCAGCTCTGAAGAGAGAATGAGAAAACTGCTCCAGCTCCAGCCCAAGGTATCCAAAGCAGATACCAGAGAGAAGAGAGATATGGGCCACAGAATGGGAGAGTGGATTAAAATTTCATAAATCAAGGGTTGACAAAGGGTTAAGCAAACAGAATATTCCAAGTAGTCTCACCGGCAATTTTGGAAACACCTTAAAAGAAAACGATGTTTGTTGGTCTCCAGAAATTGCTTTCCCAGAAGATTTGGGATTAAAGCTACTCTGAGGGCATGTAATCTGGGAAGAGGAATTAACTGGGGGCCAGAGCTTTTTGGTCAGCTGGTGCTTGCTTCCTCCTAGTCCCTTGTCATGGACACATTCACTATGAAACAGGAGAAAGACAACTGAGCCACAATCAGAAGGCCTGGTGGAAACATGTCACCCCTCTGCTCCTTTGTGTCCTTATCTGAAATATGAGGATTAGAAAGGAGCAAGGACTTTGATTCTGGGCAGACCAATTCAGATCCCAACTCAACCACTTGCTTTTAATGGTATTTAATGTCTCTGAGTTTCACTTTCCTCTTCTCTAAAATGAAAAATATATCATCTATCTCACAGGAATTTTGTGAGAATTCAAATTAGTTAAAGGCACAATGTCTCCGTTGTATTCAGTTTAAATATATTCACATATTCTTTCCCATCTTTTCCCACATAAAGCTTTCGGGAGGAGTAAATAATATAATATACATGCCTGACACCTAATCATCCCATAATAAATGTCCGCTTTCTCTTCTCTCAAAATTTTCTCCACCGTCATTATAATGAGGGATTTGTAATAGCTGATCCCTCAAAATCCCCTCTCACTGTACAATTCTACTATGCGTGCTCTGCTTCACTGCGTTGCTTTATTTGTATATCTTCAGATCTAGCACAGCAGCAAGCACGATTATATGCCTTAATTAGTATTCGCAGCATTGGATTAAGTTCCCCCGGTATAAACCAGGTTTGGGATAAGGCACGTGTTCTCTGTGTCTCTAGAACTATATGTTAAAGGAAGTAACTCTGCTTCCTAACTTACGAGAAGGTTGTAAGAGATAAGTTACAGTCTCGCCCAGCACAGCATTCACATAACCCCCTTCCACAGAAAAACAGCTCACACCACATTCCTCTTAGCACTTCACGTACGGAGTATTTTCATGAAATCAGAGGAATCGCTAGCAGTTAGTTGCATTTAAAAAAGTACCCTATCAGTGTGCTATTTTTAGACAGTGCCCACAGCTCAAAGGGGGCCATCAAAGATCTCCCTTTGAACCCATATTTGATTGTTGGCCAAATTTTCCATATCCTGTTCTAGGCCGCTTCAAAAACATCTGTTTCGATTAAAGAGTGATCAGGAAAGTGCTCTCACATTATAGAGGAAACGGGCTTCATTTAATATGAATTGCTGGCACTATAAACCCTTGTTTCGAAGCTGAAGGGGCGATCATCAACATCTGTGCCAAATCCAGTAAGACAGGCTGGGCCATGCTGACCACAGACCACATGACTCAGTTCTGGGAAGAATCGCCCTAAAATGTGGGACTGGTGAAGTTACAGGGGAAGGTCTCTATCACTCAGGTTTGGCATATATCACCCCAACTAGACATGAAAAAAGAAAAAATTCATGGAGAAACCATACTCCATCCCACACTGGGGTGCTCTTGATTCCAATTAACCGGCAGTAAGACAATTCTCAGAGACACTTCTTCTCTTGCCATCTCTCTTCTTCAAGTATTAAATACTGAACTTGAGTCACTTCAAAAAAAATTAAAGTATTCATCTTCCCTCCTGTCCAATTTCCAACCTTATTATTGTAAGGCAATTTATAATCTTGACTGATTGCCTGACATCCACACATTTATGTTAACAGTACAAAAGACGTTTATTGTGCACTTACAGTATACGCAGCACTAACAAGCTCAATGTGTGGTCTTATTTATTGTAAAGGAGCCAACAGGTCTTCACTCCCACACAAAGAGGCAAAAGTAAGCATCCTCAGAATGGTAGAACTCAGAGGAAAAAGGATAACTTCCAACTGGGTCAAAGAGTAAAGGAATGACTCTTTAGCAGATTTTTAAAATACTTTTGTCGGCGATGGTTGGGGGGAAGTGCTTTGCAAATAACAGAAATGGCACAAGAAGCATCCTAGAAACCAGAAACAGGACATGAACTTGATCGTCAAAAAAATTCCAACCATACCCTTTCCATAATGAGTTAGATTTCAGGTAAAGACATAAAAACAGCTGGAAAAGCAAGGTTTGCAGGCTTCACATATTCATTAGTATTAGACGACACTGTGCACAAGGAGTTGGGGAAAGGATAACTTGCAGAGGGAGGCAGTGAGCTGGGCACTAAAGTACAGACTAGGATTGGTATGGGCAGCAGAGAAGGTATTTTGGGTAATGAAATAACCGATAAAAGAGGTCACCTCTATGAGCACCTCCATTCCATTTTTCTAAGCCCATTCACTCATTCATTCACTACTTATTGTGCACCTACTGGGTGCCAGGCATTGGAGACCAGAGGTGCTTTGTAGTATTATGAGCCTCCTCGAGGCTTTTACAGTACTATGGAGGGGACGGAATTAAGTAAATGCAGAAATGATTGTAACTTAATTGCAATTGTGATAATTACAGTAAAGAAAAAGTAGAGAGCACTTTGAGGGTCTGTCACTGGAACACATAACGTGGCTGTCTCTTCAGAGGTTGCTTTTCAAATTCCAAACAGGTGCCAGCATACACCATCTTCTTGAAAGGAAGTCCATGACCCACCTATCTTCTCCCAGCGCTCTGAGGTGAGGCTCTGTGGACTTTCCATGTGAGTTCCCTAGTTCCCCTGCCTGTGATCACCTGAAATGGCATACCAATGTATCTTCCACACCTGCTGCACTGGCTGTGTGACTGCCGGCAGGACCTGTTGGTACCCCACCCAGATCCCCTTTACTAGCGAGGTCCCCCATCTGCCAGCTGCTGTCTCTGCTGACAGCTCACAGCAGCTCCCATGTCAGGAAAAGTGCCTTCACCTGACAGGATCTGCCTGGCTCAGAAACGCCTAGAGGTTTCCACACACTTGCGTGCACCAGCTCATGGGCACACAGGGCAGTCCCCCAGGGATCAACAGACACAGGGACGATAAGGCCCAACCCTCCTGCCTCCAGATGAAACAACTCTTGTGGCCTCATTCACACTCTGGAGTTCTCTGTGGGATCAGGCTGAGGCTGGACCCCAGTCCGGCACACCTCCTTGCCCACCTTCTTTCTGTGCCCCAGCCTGCTGCCCTCACTCCCTCCCAGCTTCACCAGAGACCTCTCCCTCAACAAATCACTTGCTCAAGAATCCCCATGTCAGCTCTGCCTTTAGGAAACCCACCCGAAATCTGTCCTCTTCTGAATGCTACATTGCCTTCCAATTGCAAATTTCAGCGCTTGGCTTTCTCCTCAGGTGCTCTGCTTAAGGTATCGATAAGCACTGAAATCAGGAGGCTCACGGGCAAACGAGGAAGAGAAAGAAACAAAAGGTCCTTAGCTAATCAGCCACTGAAATAAATCCTAGGTAACAATACAGCAAGACATATTATACAGGAATTCTCACTATTAAAGGTTTCTCATTTGATAAGTATTATGAAATATTCTCTTTCCTTTCTCTCATAATAAGTTTTCCCCATTATGAAGGTTAATATGCTAATAGTCTTTATTGAGGTATGATTTACATACAGTAGCATTGCAACACTACAACTCAATGAATTTAACCATTTAATCCATATAAATACTATTCAGGTCAAGACATAGCACTTTTCTTGCACCCCAGAATCTCCCCAGTGCCCCTTGCCTTTAAACCATTCTCCAACAGAGACAACTTCTGTTCTGATTTCTGTCACTATAATAAGTTTTCATATAGACAGAATCATACAGTACACATTCCTTTCTTTCTAGCTAATTCTGTTCAACAAAATCTTTTTTTATCTCCATCCATGTTGCTCTGTGTCAGTTTGTCCCATTTTATTGCTGAGTAATATTCCACCAAATGAATATACCACAAAGTGTTTACCCATTCTCCTACTGATGGATATTTGGGTTGTTTCCAGGGTTTGGCAATTATGAATAAGTCTGCTAAGCAACTTCTTGTACATCCCATATTAGAAGCGTTTATAATTAGTTTAGAAAGTCTAAATAGTGGGGCACCTGGGTGGCTCAGTTGGTTAAGCATCATTATCTCGGGTCATGATCTCAGGGTCCTGGGATTGAGCCCCACATCGGGCTCCCTGCTCAGAGGGGAGCCTACTTCTCCCTCTTCCACTCCCCCTGTTTGTGCTATCTCTCACTCTCTGTCAAATAAATAAAATCTTTTTAAAAAAAAAAGTCTAAATAGTGACTCTTCCTTTCCCATTGTGTAGTCAGAAATCAATAAAGCCATTCCACTGGGGGGAAAAGTCAGGTAATAAATCTGCAAACTGAGGTTAAGGGAGGGAGATTAGGCTCAAGTTCAGCAGGCAGTTTAGAGACACCCAGGAGTCAGGAAAGCAGAGTCTGGAAGCCTGGCACGGAGTGAGTGTTCCATTCCAACGCTCCCTCACGCTTAGGGCTCCTAGTCCACCAAATCTTGTTCTCATGTACTTGAGCCCAGCAAGGGATCAACAGCTATCTCTGTTGATTTACCTACATTGCACAGATCCTTCCTCCAGAACTCATAAGGGCATCAGAGTTGGCACACAGTAGAGTCAGAGATTCAAATATATACTCTCAGTTTAACATGAGATCTGATATAGATATCATATCAGGGGAGATCTCTCTAGGGGAGAGCCCCTGCCTAAGGGATTTATTTTCCAGTCAGGGAAATTCTCAAAATCCCATATGAGTTTTTATATAGCCTATCCTAAATTCACTCCTTACTTTACTAATTCCTTTTCAGCAAGCTTCCACATATTGGGTATCACATACTCGTCCTGAATTGTAAACGTACTGACTTAACAAAAGGTCAATCATTTAACCTTCATAGCTACCTTATAAGCGAGGTTTTATTATTACTCCCATTTTATAACTGAAGAAACAGGCACAGAGAAGTTAATTACTCAAGTTATGCAGCCCCCAGAATTGCTGCTTTGTCCATTGGCTTGTTTTGTGTCATTCTTAGCACTAAATCATGCAAAAATGGGTCCTCTATAAAAGAGCAGTTACATTAATCTAGAAGCGACAGCCTCAAGAATCCAGTATACACTAAGACAAGAGCAGAAAGTAAAAACACAGTACATGAGCTTTCCAGGATCCTGAAAAACTGGAGGTGGACCTATTGTTTCACAACCCTGGAGAACCCAGGATGGAGACGCAGCATTGTTGCTTCTGAGGTTGGCTCAAGAACCAGGAAAGTCCCGAATGCCATAAACAGTTCTTATTTGAGGCACAGTTTATTTACAGCAAGATTCTCCTGGGCAACAATATGGATCCCACATATTACAAAATCAGGTGCTGAGGGACTTGGCCTGTGGCAGAGACCTCCAGGCTTGGCATGGAGAGAAGAAGCAATAGCTTCGGGTAGTGTGGTCGGCTCTACTGGATCAGCTCCTACACCGACTGGTCACTTGGCTTCTGATGACATTCCATGTCCTTAGGAATCCATCCTTACAGTGGTGACTGACAGCCCACCAGAGACGCTTAATGAGGGTTAAAAGAAGAGTGAACACCTTGGTCCCTCAGCTAGAGCCTATCTATTCATATTTGACATAAGTCTAACAAACATTAAAGAGAGAAGAAACAAGCCAGATGCAAGCCAAAACACAGCAGAAGGGATGCTTTCTCCTATATGATACTCATTTCGGTTTCTGTGCATCTTATCATACGTGATTAAAACAAATGCCAGGTACTCTTTAAACATTACATCATAGTGCACAGCAGGAATTCATGAATCTTGATAGAGCACGAAGGTATATAATCCATTCTATATAAATGTGATAATATTTCTTTCAATTTTTGTTTGCTTTTCTGCTTTTGTTATGATAGATAAGAGTGACAGATGCTCATAGTGATGGATGGATGGATGGATGGATGGATGGATGGATGGATAGGTAGACAGACAAACAGAGCAAGCTCACATGCAAATAGCAAGACCACATTGTACAGCACAGAAAACTTCTTCTCTTTTCAATGTCAATTTCAGAATCTATTCCTAAATTTCAATGGCTGCATGGTCTCCCCCTGCACTAATACAGTGCACTAGTAACCAGTAGTCACATGGGGCTACTTTAAGTTAATTTCAATGAAAATTTCAGTTTTTCAGTTGTACTAGCCATATCTCAAGTGCTCAATGGCCACATGTGGCTAGTAGCTGCCAAATTAGACAAGGCAGATATAGAAAGGGCATTTCCATCATGACAGAAAGTTCTACTGGACATCAGTGGTATAACCTTTATGCATTTACCATGGCAGAAGAGCTAAGAAGCCAAACAGGAGCAGAGAAGCACCCAGGTACTTGGGACAGCATGAAGCCTCTTCTACCCCTAGGGCAGCAGGGACCTCAGGAGGAAGTGGTGTTTCCAGAGCCCTACGGTCAGGCTGATCTGACAGAAGCTAAATACAGAGGAGACCCATCTATCAGAAGCTGGAGCCGTGGAGAAGACTGCTGCAGGCGCTGCTCAAAGCATAGAAAGGAGAGAGAAATCGACCCGGTTTCTCCCCTCCTGCCTTCCCATCTCCTACCAGTACCTCCCACTGGCTCAACCCAGCAGGCAGCTGGCAATCACAGGAGCCCAGGAAAGACAGCCTGTAAGGAGAAAAGGAAAGTGTGCAGCTGCCACGACACCCAGAGGTGAGACACAGTCTGGTCCATCGGGAGAACCCAAGCACCACGGGGGGAGCAAAGGCCCCATCGATGGACCCAGGGCAGTACACAGGGGACAGACCATGAAGACCCTTGGACGGGGCCCCAGGAAGTCTGCATTTTATTCAGAAGGCTCTGAGCAGCTACTGGTGGGCCTCGGGAAAAGAGCAACATGATCAGATTTGTGTTTTAGGAAGATTATCGGGCTAGGCCTGCAATCCTCAAAGTGTGGCCCTGGAGCAGCAGCATCTACCTCACCCAGAAACTTGTTAGAAATGCACCTACTCAGACCCCAACCCAGGCCTAGAAACTCAGAAGCTCTGGGGGTGGGGCCCAACAGCGTGTGTATGAAGGGGTCCACCAGGTGACCCTGATTCTTACTAGAGCGTGAGGGTCCCTGGGCTAGTGTGGAGGTGGAAAGATGAAGCAGGATCTAAGTGAGAGGTGGGGGAGGCTCTGGTGAAGACTTGGGACATGGAAGGAGCGCTTGGAGAGTCGTGAAAGGGGGAGGCCTGGCAGGGCTGGTGACGGGGAAGGAGGAATCCATCTGGAACAAGCAGAGGAGACAAGCACCGGTGTGATGAGGGACACCAGGCAGAAAGCTTTCGGACCCAAATCTGTGTAATCACTGAACAGCTACTGGTTGCTCAGGGCTCCTCTAGGCGCTGTGCCAGGGAGCGGCAGAGAGGCACAGCCTCTACAGTCCAGTGCCTGGCAGCTGACGCTGATCTCTCCAGCTGGTCACTGATGCTTGTATTCCCACCACCAGATGAAAGCATCTGCCTCCCATTAAAATGCAGGTGCGCTCTGCAGGGACACCCACAGGATCTGTGAGCACCGGGCATCAAAAGAGGAGAACACCCCACAAGTCTGGGACTCAGTCAGAGCAGCATGGTGCCTCTCTCCTTCTTTGCCCCAAATGGTGAGCACAAGATTTAGAGCAGTGCTGTGCAACTGAAATGTAACATGAGCCACGTAGGGAATTTCAAATTTCCTACTAACTTCATTAGAAAAAGTAAAAAGAAACAGGGAAGGGCGCCTGGGTGGCTCAGTCGGTTAAGTGTCTGTCTTTTGCTTAAGTCATGATCCCAGGGTCCTGGGATCCAGCCCTGCCCAGGGCTCCCTGCTCAGCAGGGAGCCTGCTTCTCCCTCTCCCCACTGCTTGTGCGCTCTCTCTCTCTAGCTCTCTCTCAAATAAATAAATAAAATCTTTTAAAAAACCAGGTAAAATTAATTTTAATAATGTATTTTATCTAAGCCATTGCTTCAACCTGTAGTCAATCTTTAACAAGTTATTAACAAGTGATCTTAACACTCTATTTTTTTTTTCACGTGTTACTGTCTTTGGAATTTGGCAGTCCACTCACAGCACATCTCAATTGCAACTTGCTGCATTTCATGTCCCAGGAGCCACATGGGGCTGGTGGCTTCCAGATCAGGCCATGCAGCTTTAGGAGACAGTAATGGCTTCTCTGGGATTTCCTGAATAAACGGATGCATTCTTTCCCGTGGAAAAGACAACTGAGGATTTGTTCTGTGTATTGATATTGTTAGAGCTATGGTTCTGTGGGAGAGGAAGTGGGGGACCAACGACAGTGAGGAGAAAAAGCCAGCTCTCAACAGAGGGGCATGAAAACAGTCCGGAAATCTGTGATGGGAGGGAATCAGCCTAAGAATACCTCCGAGAGAGGGATGAGTGCCCCTGAGAAGGTAAGTGGCCCGTAAAAATATGGACACCTGCACCCATTGTCTGTTGCAACAAGCAGAGGGTATCTCCACAGCAGCTCTGTATCCAGCATGAGTGTCCCCCGGATGCCACAGAGAGCCCGGGTCTACACTATTTGCATGCAAGCAAGGAGCAAGTGATGGGAAATCTTTATAACACTTCAGTGCAGTTGCCAGCCCAGCTTTTCACTTACTGTGTGACGTGACTGTGGGCATGTTTCTTAAATTCTCAGTTCCTCTGTTTCCTCATCTATACATGGCGTTCACAGTCATATCTTCCTTAAAGAACTGTCATGAAGATTAAACAAAATTATGGAAACCAAGTACTTAACAGAACCGAGTCACACGGAAAACATTTTTTTAATGTAAACTATTACTACTGTTTTTGCTAAAACAGAAATATCTGATACTTTTCAAAATGGATCAAAATAAAGAAAAGTATTATTACCATTGATGGAATATATATACAGTCCTTGCTTTTCGTTTTTAAAACGAGAGATGGAATGTAGAGGTCAAGGGCAAAGCCTCAGCCTGGAACTCAGGACTAGGACTCACCACCTTGCAAGCTCAGATGGGCCTGGGCAGGCTGAGAAAAAACACAAGAGGACAGGGCACCCCAGGCTCCCCATGGAAAGAGTGAGGAAACCAATACCAGAAAACGAAACCCTGGGCTGGGTCAGTGAGGGCTGCTCTGCTGGGAACTCAGGGAGGGAGACAGGCCACTCACTGTGCGTGGGAACTGGACCCCTGTGCCCTGCTCACAGGCAGTAGCTTCCCAGCCTCCTCTCTGCCTGGTCTTGGCCAATGTCTCCTGTCTCCATTCCTCGGGGTAGACCCACACCTGTGGCTTTATTTGTATTACAGGGTACGCCTATATCCCATCACACAGGCCTCAGGGCTCTGCCCAATTAAAAAGAAGTTCCCAGTCCCTTGCAAGGCTGGGAACACTCAGCTTCCCATCCTGCCAGGGACACATATCCTAGCCACCACCACGAGTGTGGCTGTGTATTCCAATGCAGCTAGGAGGTGGCTGTGGTGACCACAATTGACTTCAACCCTGCTTGGTGTCTCTGCCCTTTCTCAGCACACAGACACCCACAGAGCCTCCATGGAGACACCCATGAAGTGCCATACGTTCTCCATTCCACCATTTTACCCTGACACTGGAGCTTCTAGGGGGGAAGGCTGAACTTATGGAGTGCAGCTTCAAAGAACTAGAATCAACAACCCATTCCAGACCGTGTATAAACTATGGTGAATTTGCATGCCCCATCCCTTCGCTGGGACAGTAAGGAAGGGAGCAAAAGCCCATGTTACAACACCAGAAAAACAGGGTCCTCCCCACGAGTCCTCCCTCTGAAGGAACAGAGCTGGACCTTTTGGCTGATTCACATAACGTTACCACATAGAGGTACAACTAACCAATAGTAATACAGGTACCTTTCAAGCCAAGATTAGACAGAACCGAACATTGCTTTATTTTACTTTATAATTTTTCTTTCACTTGACTTCAATGACTCTGGGTCTTAACAAAACAAATCTGGAAAGGGGGCAAAATAAATCCCAAAGAACTCGAGTTTCCAGCACATTTGCTTCTATTAACCCCTACAAGTTCAGCAAGGGCTTAGAAGTATATCCATTCAAAAGAAATTAAACATGGCAGAATAACTAGGTCTAACAATGAAGCACCAGTCACATATTTTGTTTGTTTATTTGTTTTAAGTAGGCTCCATGCCCAGCATGGAGCCCAATGTGGGGCTTGAACTCACAACTCTGAGATCAAGACCTGAGTTTGATCAAGAATCAGATGCTTAACCTACAGAGCCACCCAGGCACCCCTCACATTTTTTTATATAAAATATTTAGCCATTATTTTAATCACATTCTCCCACCAAACCTCTGGATCGTGTAACCATCATCACCAACTTGTCTCTCTTCATGAAGCAGTTCTTAGGTGTTAGCAAAGCAGACAGCCTCCTCCCAAACCTCAGCCCCACCATGTTCTCCAGAGCAAACTTCCGAAGGACAAAGCGAATGGCCAACTTGTCCTTGTCAGGATCAGATGTTCCTGAGATGCTGAGCCAGGAGCTAGAAATCATATGGACGTAACTGCTCTCCAGGAACTCATGGCCGAGCGGCAAAGACTGATACAGTCACACAATACACAGGGATAAAGGCTTTCGTGGAGACGTGTCCAAGGCAAAGCAATAATTCTGAAGAAGCCACCACTGGCTGTGGTCCGTGAAGAAGAGAGAAGGTGGGGTTTATTTTGTCTTTAAAACTGTGAAGTCCACAGGTTTGTGCAAAAGTGGAGTGTAAACCCTACCTGTAACCACGGAACACGTGCAGTAGTACAGTGCTCAAGAAGGGTGTGGAGTGGGGAAGCAAGGGCGGGGTGACGGAAGGCCTGAGCAACTGAAAGCCTTGAACCTGGGAAGGAGCAGGATCAGATCTGTCTTTTGGAAAAGTGTCTCTGTCAGTGTTGTGGAAGACCGGTTATGGGGGGCATAGATTAAATGGAGAGACCCATTAGAATGCCATTGTAATTAACTAAATAAGCTACTAAGGATTTGAACTAAACTCTAGAAGTACAGAAGGAGATAAATGAAGGCTGTTTGTTTAGGAAACAGAGTCCAAAAGCAGTCAGTAACCCACTGAATGTAAGGTGAGGAGAAGAGGAGGGCTCCCTGGGGGCCTACTGTATTAAATGCTGCCTTTGTTTGGGTTACCCCCAACAACAGATCCTGAAACAAGAATTTGGTGCAGGTAGCTTATTTGGGAAGTGATGGCAGAAAATCACAAGGAAGAGGCAGGGGCAGGGAGAGAGAAAGAATGAGGAAAGATTGTATTATGCATAGGTTCAAGCCCACTGGGTACCCTCTCAGACATTTTGTAGAATACAGCTCAGGAAGGACCCAGCAGGTGAGCAAACCTGGGTTCATATCCATCAACTCTCTATCCCTCAATAGTTGGGGGTCAATCCTGAGAGTGCTTGATTCCCCAGCACTAGCGCCCTGCCCCAAGCCAGGGTGAGTGAGCGCTCAGGCAAAGGGTCAGAAATACTTGCGGTAAGAAGCCATCGGTGTTACAGGAACTGTCCACCACAGTTGCACGTGGCCTCTAAGGTGGGTGGGGAGGGCAAGAATGGCACAGCACAGTTTGCTCGGTGACTAGGTCATAGACTCAGATTATCTAGCAAGACGACAGTAAATCGTTTCTGAGATATCATGTCAGTTTCATCCCTTTACAAATTTTTAAGTGAGCTGTAATGTATGCTGATTGGGCCACGTTAAGGAAGCCCTGTAGTTTACAAGATGAGTTCCGTCTGATCATCTTGTATGTAGTAGAGCATTGTTCCACAGCTCCAAGGCTCTGTGAAATATATCCAGAATGAGGGGCGTAAAGACTGCAACCATAATACTCTACGTGACTACTTATGATTAGGAGAGTGGATGAGAAACTTGGTGCAGGATCTGAGACTGTCAGTAACTGAAGAAGCTTCCAAATTACGAACTGATTCTGGGTAAATGTAAATGTCTCATGCCTAGAGGGAAGGAAGCCAAGTATTGTTTGATACTCATCTTTTGAGGCTTGGAACTGTCGGATTTGGTATCTAGATCAACCACACTCTGGTAATCTTCTAAGGACGTTTTGATTTTTTTTTTTTTTTTTTTTTTTTTGGCATTCCTATGGATCCCAATCTCTCCCCGTATTAAGGAAGGTGGTTGCCAAGAGGCCTCAAGGGACCATCCCCAAAGAAATACATATGAATGTGAATAGAATTTGTAGCCCTGGAGAAAACTCCACACACTTTTAAACTTATCTTGGAAAAGATCAGACGTTTCCTACCCACAGATTCGAAGCAGCCTGAACCTAAAGTATTTAATTTCCATATTTAGAGCAGTAGTTGCCATTGGTATATAATACAAACCATCCCATGCAACTGGGATCCAGGCATATACTGATTACTGCTAAACTACCCAGAATTCGAGCTCAATTTCACAAGACAGAAATAAGACTTTTTTTTTCTTTTGGTCATAAATGATCACCCAAGGAAGTAGCATGACAAAATGTTTCCTGATGCTTTCACAGGCATATGGCTGAAACTCAACCTCACACACATCTGTACAAAAACATACTGAGCAACCCACAAATAGCTGAGCTTTCTGGCAACATTAACACCCGAGCATCAGCAAGCCTTCTGCCCCTAATTACTTGAGACATCTCCTGCTTTGCTTTTATAACATCCTGAGCTGTTTATCAAAGAGGTCATAACATGAGAAAGTATTCGTGCCATCTTTAATAAAGAAAAAATCTGACTGGACAGGGAGAGAAGGAAAAACACTGTTGCAATAGAGCAACAATCAAATTATGTCTATAATGGGCTTTAAATCTTTAGAAGAAAAGATCTACAGTTTAGCAGTACAAAGCAGTATTATTTCTGTTGTTATTAAAAACTGCCCTCTAATCCTTCACACATATGTAATACATCTCATCCAAGAATCTCAAAGTCCATTATAAATAAATAAGAGGCTACACTTTATAAAATCTGGCCAAGGCCACAAAAGAGATGGAACTCTCTGGTCATGAATAAGCCAACACTTTCAGAACAACTCACCAGTTAATTGTATAAAGTCTCTTGGTCTCACCAATATTTGGGGAAATAACTAGTTCTTGATATACAAAAGGCACTCAATAACTGCTACCAACTACAAAGACTAATAAAAGATCTTCTACAGGACATTGCGAAGATTGGTTATTTCATGTGATTTTTTTAAATAAATCTATTTAATATATAAATGTTACCAGGAAACATGTAAGCCCTTATAAACTCACTGTTATCCAGAGGGCCTAGTAATCTCAGTACTGAAGCAGAGAAATACTAGTTAATTACCTCCCTGCTCCCTGTAGCTTCATTACTTTCTTCCCATAGCTCTGTGGAATTTCTCTCTTGGTAATTTTAAGTCTGAGCCCCAGGGAGGAAGGAGCAAAACTGTCAAAAGTTAAAGCAAGGAAACAGAAAGTTCACAATGTTTAAAAAGCATTAACACTGCAGTTAGCTGGTAAGGTTGGCCCCTTCATTCACTGAGCAAATGGGCACCAAGAGTCACATATTTATCTAAGGAAGAAATGTTCGGGTGTCCAAAATATGTGTCAGCCTTGTGTCTGACACTGGCTTAGAGAAATACAGAAGACTACAATACTGCAAAGGTATAGGGAGGGAGATAAATGACACATTTAAACCGACTGGTGCAATCCAGAGTAACTGTCAATGGAACTTAGAGCACTCAAGCAGGGTTTACTGATTGATATTTGGGGCCAAATAATTCTTTGTTGCGAGGAGCTATGCACTGTAGGATGTTTAGCAGCACCCCTAGCTTCTACTTGGTAGATGCCAACAGCACTTGCATTCACCCCGTCCCAACTGTGACAACTAAAGCTGTCTCCAAACACCGCCAAGTGTCCACTGGAGGGCAAAATTGCTCCCAGTTGAGAACCACTGCCTAGAGATCTCAGAAAATAAGTAACTTTCTTTTACTTACATATTGATTGACATTAACTGAACAGTTCTGCTTAAAACTTAGTTGTATCTTTAGCCAACACATCTCCACCTATAAAATACAAAATATCTGTGGCATCCAGATCAATCAGGGTCCAAGTACTACTTGTATAATGAGCTGTCTTATTTCAACAAGGCATCTACCTTCATTTCTGTATTATAAACTCAGTCTCCAAAAGCAGCATTTATACTGAAAACAACCAAAACAGAACATTTACTAATATTGTCAGAGACTGCATATAAGGTGACAGTAAATCTCCATGATGTCATGTGTCAAAGAATGACTCAGAGACATGTAGTTAATTATCTGCATTCCAAATAATTCACTGGTATGTAAGTGAAATGGCCATTAAACTGTTTTCAGGGAACAAAGACAAAAATAAGGTTAATATTTTTTTAAAAACCATGGTGGAAAAGAAGGATGAAGTAAAAACAGTGAGAACAGTAAGCATTATTTTGCATTTTAGAGGTAAATTAAAGGGGTTTGCCTGGGTCATGTGCCCTTGAAGAGGCCATCTCAGATAGCAAACAAAGCAATTTCAGCTGATGACGGATTCTCCAAGATACCTTGAGCGTTTAGCTGTGGAGTACTCAAGAGAGGCTATCTATCCCATGACCCATCTGCTGGATCCTTCATCAGCATCTCAGGGCAGTCAGGGGGGTCTGTGCCATCTTTCTATTCAGAATAACCCTCACAGGAAGGCTGATTTTAATATAACAGCCTTTTTTGAGCTCTATAACTGAAGAGAAAGGAAGTGCTACATAAAATAAGCTTCAAATTCCCAAGAGCTAGAAATCCTAGAACTGGAGATTTCATTTCAGATGTTGGAATTTCTGCTCTTCGAGTGACGGCTGAGCACGTACGAGGCTTTCCACCTGTTCACCAAGTTGCAGACTCAGCAAATGCTATTTCCTCCTACATTGGAGAAGATTCTAGTCACTGAAAGCACCGCTGGAAAACAGCAGGAAAGAGCTCCTTGAAGTGTTAACTAACTAGTTGATGTTTCCAGAAAGGCTACCCTTTCTTGCTTCACAGTGAATTACTTTAGCGAAGAAGCACCCATTGTGTGGCATCCATATTATCCCTGAGGACAGCTCCTGGCACAAAGTGATCCGTCAATAAATGGCAGATATTGCTGGAGGTTTTTTATTATAGTCACCACTTACTATGTACTCGGTTCCAGGCAGGGGCCCACACACTGTGCATATTTTATTTCATTTACTCTTCACACCAACCTTAGATTATCATAAGCACTGTTACTATTTCCTTTTACTATTATCATCCCCTTGAAGTCGGGAAGGTGAGAGATTCCTATGGTTGCAAGCTCATATAATTGTTTTTAACATTTCAGTAATTCTTTATTTTTCTTTGGAAATGACTTTCCTTTTCTTGACTAAAGGGTCTGTCTTCACCCATCCTACCCCTATCCCAACACCTTTAGTCATAACCTCTTCTTAAAAATGTACTTCAAATTTTTTATTTCTCTGTTGAGTGGCGGAGTCCAGGATTAGAAGTAATTGATTCCATTCTTGAGTGTTCATCTTGAGTGTTCATCTAAGCCATGGCTCTATTTCTGAGCATACTACCTGCCAGACACTGGAAATCATTCAAAGATATGACTAAGATATGATTTTTGCCCTTTGAGATCCTCCCAAAAGGAAACTTAGAAATGCCCAACACAACAATGAGACATGAGCAATACACTAAGGGAGCCAAGAAGAGAGAGTAATTAGCTCTGCCTGGGGCCATGAAGGAAATGGCACTTAAACTGAGCTTTGAGGAGGAGTGGGAATTAGTCAGTGCAGGGCAGGAGGAGAAAGAGAAGAACATATTCCGGTCAAAGGAAAGAGTCTCCTACAAAAGTCACACAATTTCACTTCTACACTATATGTCCATTCACTTTTGTAATAAATATTTGCACAGATAGCACATGCCAATAGGTGCTGAGGATCCAAAGGTGAACAGAAGAGGCAAGGGTGGGGCCCTCATGGACCTAATCTTTTAACGAGGGACAGTGCAGCAGCTCACTTCCAAAGATGGCCATCAATTCCTTCCCCTCCCGAATACCCATGCTGTCCCTCCTTCCTCCCATCAAGAGGTGGAGCGTATGTCTCCTCTCCTGGAATTTGAGCTGAGCCTGTGACTGCTTAGACCAATCGAATGTGGCCTGAAGTAACATTCTAGGACATCCAAGCTCAAGCATTAAAAAGTCCTAGAATTTCCACCTTCTCCCTCTTGGAGCCCTGAGCTGCCGTGTAAGGAGTATAGACTCTCATTCTGGAAAGAGAGGCTACATTAAGGAGTACCAAGGCACCACATACCCAACTCCATACCACCATCTGACTGCAGCTGCCTAAGACAGCCTATTCCAATTATCCTACTACTGTATAACAGACCACTCCAAAACTAAGTGGCTCAAAATAGTAACATTTATTTTACTCACACATCTTCAGTTTGGGCACAGCTTGGCTTTCCCACGTGATGCTTCATATGGCACCCACTGGAGTAAATCCGACTGAGGGCTAGATGATTCACATCCAAGCTGGTTCAACTATGTGGCTGGTTAAGTTGGTGCTGCCTGTCAGCCAGAATCTCAGTCAAGACCAATGCTCCATATGGCCTGGGCTTCTTCAGGGCATGGTGCCTGGGTTCCCAGGGCAAGTGTCTTAAGAGAGAGACATGGAAAGCTGTATTACCTTCAACAAACTAGCCTCGAAGTCACATGGCATATCTTCTGCTATACTCTTATTAGTTAAGCAATTCACAATGGCATACCTAGCTTAAGAGGAGGGGACATAGACTTCATCATTTGATCAGATTCTGGAATAGCATGTAAAATGGAGAATATTGTTATGAATGTTTTTATCTACAGAGTACAAGTAAGGTCAGTAGACCAGCTAAACCCCAGACAAGGCACAGAATCATGAGATACAACAACATACATGTTGTTTTGAGCCACTGAGTTTGGGGTGGTTTGTAAATAGAGCAAAAAGACCACTGGATAGCTGAAACATATAAAAAATTATGCATACATGCACATATGTGTAGGAAAGGTCAGAATTCGAAATATATATATGAATACACATTTAACAGAGTAAAATGGGAAAGATGAGGATTCAGGTCTACTCTAGACTGAACATCAAAGATGGCCTTTCTTATAATTTTTCTATGGTTTGAAACTTTTGCAATGAGAATGTGTTAACGGACAATTTCAAAAGAAAGATTTTTTTAAACATAAGCAGATGGAAATAGGTTAACGTAGAAGACAGAACAGAGAAAAATTCCCACCTAAAACAGAATTGCAGAGGAATGTATATATGTAAAATAAAGTCTTCCCCCCAAAGCCCCAAAGACTCTCTAAGCTCTGAGTTAATAAAGCAGGAGTGGGAACAGGTAATGGAGCGATCCTGCAGAAGCTTAAATAAAGGCCAGCCCAGGTAGGTTGGTCAGGCCCTCAAGGAGGTTGCTGTTAAGGTCATTATGTAAGCCGAAAATTGCCTGCGGTCATTATTGGCCTTGAAATTCCTCCTATCGACACGGAGACTACAGACAGACTGCCACTTGATAAGGCTAACGGTTTTTCCCCCAACACTGGAACAGATCATAGTTTTTCACTTGAGCACCAGATAAAAGTTTGTGATTTGCATTAACTATACACATTGTACAGAAAATAACATATATCTTTAAACATTAGAGTCACAACTCAGCCTGAGTGGCAGGTGGCAATTGAAGCACACTGAAGGGGCAGCAGATTCACAGTGAGTGAGCAGACTGGAAGGTTCATCCCTATAATACTTTGAACGCACCCTCCTCTCTCTTCCTCTCTCTCTCCTCCTCCCTTCCTCCTGCCCTCCCTCCATCAATAGCTGATATGAAAAACACCAATGTACATATGTCCTGATTCCCGTGTACAGAGCTGTTGGCTGTCGCTTTGCCTCTAGGGCAGTTACAATAAATGTCTTCCAAACAAAGTGTGGGGACAAGGCTCCAGTGCAGACATTAGGCCCAAACGGTAACTCCGGAACTCTACAAGAAACATCAAGAGAAAAGCCAAGGGCAGCAATGCAGAGAAACTAAACCACATCCCAAGACTGGAGTGAAGCCTGCTCGCTTGGGATTTCATAGGTTCCCCAAGCCTGCTTGTCATACAAATGGATCATAGATCCATAACATAGTACCATGTAGTACAGATACTGAAGAGAGTATCAAGTGATACCGTCTCATCAAGTGAAAAAAAATTGTAAGTAGAGAAGTAGTAAATTGTACACAATCTCTGAACCTCTCATTTACCCACAGCTTAGGCCAGGCATATATAAAGTATGCACATGGCCAACATTCTAATAGACTGGACTTCAATCCCATAATGTTCCTCACAATAGGGCCAGGGAAAGGAAACACCTATGAGACTATGTTACGTGGAATCTTCTGGCCAAAGAAGGGGCCTTGTTGGAAGAAACTGAGAGAGATTATCTCAGGAGCTAAGTTCCTGCTGTCAACCTGGTGAGCTAACTCAGATATTCTGAGTCACCTCTTTACTAAACTATCAAAAGGAAATGAGACTCCCAGGTTCATCCAGATTTGTCTGTCCTCCCTGCTTTCTGTTCATGCAAATTAAAAAGAAACGTGCCTACTGTGGAAAGAGCTCTCCAGATGGTACCACGCATGATACCTATAGTAACCAATCTAGTCCTCCTTTCATGAGCAGTCACCGTCACCAGATATTTGAAGATACTAAAGTACAAATGATATAAGCAGAGATCAATAATATAAGACATTGATGAGAACTTTTTTAAAAGTTCTAATTATGAGAAGACAGTAGACCTGTAAAATAAGCACAGGCTACTAAGAAAAAGAGGCATTCACAGAACAAAAAGGAACTCTAACATTAAAAACATGATTTCCAAAATAATATATTGAATAAAAGGGCTGAGTAATAGAATGGATATGGCTAAAAATGCCAAAATAGTGTCTTAAATGATAAATCTCTTAGGCCAAAGCACAAAATGAAAGAGAGACAGAGACATAGAGAAAGAAGGAAGGAAGGAAGGAAGGAAGGAAGGAAGGAAGGAAGGAAGGGAGGGAGGAAGGAAGGGATGGATGAGAGGACAGAGGGAGGGGAAAGAAGGAAGGAAAGAAATTAGACTGAAAATGTAAAAATACAAATTGAGAAACATGGAAGAGAGTTCCAAGATACCAACATTCATCTGGTAAGAATTCAAGAAAGACTGAAGAAAGAGAATTGGGGGAAGAAGGGATAATCAAAGAAATAACAGAACTAAAAATTGCTGAGCTAAAGGACTTGAGCCATCAGGCTAAAATGGTCCATCAAAAGATAAGTGGAAATAACTTTAAGTGATATGTTGAGGTCCCAACCAGTAAATATTTATATTAAAAGATAAACTAAAAATCACCAAAGTAAAAAATACCTTGTAAACAAAAGAACAAATATTGATTTGGCATCTGATCTCTCATCAACAAGGAGTACTGGTAGAAAATGGAGCACTGTTCTCAAATTTCTGGAAGAAAATTACTTAGAATTGAGAATTCCATTCCCAGCCAAACCATCATTTATCTGTGAAGACAAAATTAAGGCTTCAGATAGGCAAGGGATCAAAATGTTCAATATTCATATATCCTCTATGAAAAATTATCCCAGTGAAATGAAAAAAAAATCCAAGAAAAGGGCATGGAACATCTAGAATAGAACTAAGATACACAACAAAACCCACAAACTTATTGGGGCTCCTGGGTGGCTCAGCTGGTTAAGTGCTCGACTCTTGGTTTCAGCTCAGGTCGTGATCTCAGGGTCGGGAGATCAAGCCCTGTGTTGAGCCCTGCACCTGGCACCTCTCTCAGCGCAGAGTCTGTTTAAGACTCTCTCTCTCCCTCTGCCCCTTCCCACCCCTCCTGTGCTCTTTCTCTCTCAAGTAAATAAATAAATCTTTTTCAAAAAATCCACAAAACTTACAACTGAATCTACATAACTGTTGGTAATATGCATAGGACACAAAGCAATTATTAATACAATATTTCTTAAATAGTAGAGACATAATAATGTAAGATATAATAACAATCTCAAAAGTATTGCTGGAGCACCAAAAGAAGAAAAGAGGTTAAGTATAAATTTGTTAAAGACCTTGACTTGCTCAGGTTATAGGTTATAAATATATTAATGCCTGATGTAGTAATCTACATAAATGTACAAATGTTTTAACTAACAAATAGAAAAGTAAAAATAAGATGTGGATTCAGTTATCTATTGTTGTCATTCCCAGAGTCTCTGATTCAAGAGTGGGGGAGTGGGGCCAAGAATTTGCATTTTGAGCAAGGTTCCAGATGACATTGAGGCTACTAGTCCCGGGACCACACTTCATTCAAAAACCACTGTTTCATAGTTTCATTTAAATATCCTCTTCAGAGGAGGTCTTCTCTAACCCAGTGCCTGGTACATTCCATCCATTTTACATTACAAATTGCTTGTTTAATTGTTTCTCCTCTAAAAGCATAAAAGATGATAATAAGATGGTGATGATGATGAAATAACAAAACTTTGTAAATACAGAGCAGTTGCCAAATATAGCATAAGTTGTATGAAATCAAGTGCCATGAATGTGAACAAGTCAGTAGGTGTTTCCACATCCACAGCCAGACTTTCCTGTGATGATACAGTGGTTCTCAAACTTGGCTGCACACTGATATCACCTTGGGAGTTTTGATAACAACTGATGCATTGGGCAATCCCTAGCCCAAGGGATTGTAATTTAATTGGTCTAGGGTGTGGCCTGGACACTGGGAATTTTAAAAGCTCCCAGGTGGTTCCTGTATGCAGCCAAGATTGAGAACCACTGATCTGTAACAAAGAAATCAACTCATAGATGACTACATCTTCTCTTACTCTTCAAGGACAATCAAGCTATACATAAGTTTGAATACCAATTCCTGCTCTCTCATGGATTCAATGGGAGTTTTGTCTGCTGAGGAAAAGCAGATACAGCCTTCCAGCCCCTTCCAGCCACAATTTCCACTGAATAGACATCGCTTTATGGTACATTGCCCGCCCACCCCCAACATATTTCACAGCAATTGTAACAACGGTATGAATTACAAGTGATATGCTTTGAATGTTATTATCCGTTTCCCCATATCTTGACATTTGAGATGTAACCAAGATCTTTGCACCCCTAGGAATGGTTGAAGGGGGAGATTCTGATTAATGTCCTTTCAACTCCTATATGAAACACATGGCTTGTATTAGAGACAAGATGAATGAATTGATACATTGGGAACTGCCTTTGCATTAGAGGAACATGACTTACTAAAGCCAGGAATGTCCTAAGGATTAAATCTATCCATGCATGTGAATCAATGTATCTCTTTCGGGGAGCAGCTCTTTTAAATGGGTTGTGTTCACCAGCAAAGCAAAAAGAAAGAGAAAGAGAAAGAAAAAGAGAAAGAGAAAGAAAAGGGAAAAAGGAAAAAGGAAAATCTTCCCCATCACTGAACAGAGAAACCATCATTCATCCACATAACTATCAACATTAGAAATTTAATGAGCTGACAATACAAAAATAAATTTACCTTATTCTCTATTCTGATAACATAAATTTACTCTCCTTCAAATATTAAATTTTTCTATTGCCAAAATTTGTATTTTTACTAATGTTGAACTTGCCAGAAAAAGTCAGGACATCTGGATAAATTTAAATTTCAGATAAACAACAAATACTTTTTTTAGTATAAGTATGTCCCAAATATTGCATAGGACATACTTATACTTAAAATATATCTGTTGTTTACTGAAATTTCAAATTTAACTGAGTGTCCTGTATTTTTATTTCCTAAATCTGGCAACACTAACTGCTGTGGCCTCCACATACTGGAGTCACAGTCTTCAGTTTTAAGGGACTTTGGTGGATATTCGGTCAGAAGACATGGTCTTATCTCTAAATCAATGTATTAAATTTCACTGCTGATAAAAATATCTCTCTATAGACAGACAGTACCAACAAGTTAACCTCAATCTGACATGAACGAAAACCATTTCTAAGTGGTTATAGTTTCTAAAACAGAACTCCATCTCCAATAAATGTAATTATTTCACTAAAATTGTTTGCATGTGTTTCTTTTCTGCACCAGGCCATGTTCCTGTACCATCTTAGTTGCCTTCATCTGTTACTTTGCAGACCTTTCTTTGCCCATATCTTTGATTTAAATTTATCATGACACATTTTTAAACAATAGCAGGAAACCTCACTTATGACTTTAATTATAAAATGGTGTTATAAAATTATATCCACATTTTACTTTTGGCAGGCAGCAGTGCACATTTAACATGACTATCTCGAGTCGGCCTCTGTAGTCCTCTGGTTGATTTCAGTGCTTACTGTACGTAATTGATATAAAAACACAAGTTTAGGAAGCAGTTATTGGAACTTGTTAAAAGAAGTAGCCACATTCATAAATACTTTCATTTTGCTGCATAACATGCCAAGAGAATTAATAACACACTTTTGGGAATATGGGAGAAATTCTGACTTTTTAAGGAAAAACTGATGTATTCTGCTCTTATGTTAATTGTTTGACTATAAGGTCTAGAGCTTTGCTTCTCTTCAAATCTCCACTGTGTCTAATAAGAACAAAAAGTGAACTAGACACACATGCATCTCTACAAGTACCTGTTCGTACTTAAATAATTCTATTGTCTTTTATTAGTGACCAAAGTATATAAATGTGCCCAACCTCTAATAGGTATAGTAGAAAAGACCCCAATAAAATCAGAAAAGGCCATTGTTGGAATGTAAGCTTAATGCTGCCTGAGATAATCTCAATAAATTTTAAAATAGAAACTTTAAAAATAAAAACTAGTGGTGTTTTTCCATTAATGGAGGCAAGTTTCCACATTTCTCTGGCTTGAAGGCAAATATCATTTATAGCATAAAAGGGTTGCTTCATTTGCATTTATTGTTTACATACTACTAAAAAATATATTTCACTTAGCACAGAACAAACAGACACAGGGAAAAAACTAAGAGAATTCAATAAATTGTATTCATAGTCTTAATAAAGAGGGGGGAAGAGTGCATTCATAGTCCCCACCACCTATTTTTATTATACTTTGACAATCACATGAGCTATTACTATATATGCTTAGGAACCTGAGAAATGTGTCTCAGAAAAGAAAATCTGTGACAAGCAAAAGCATAGATTGGGTTGGCATGCACTATGAAGTTTCTCCAAGATATGGCCCCAACTGGGTATGTGTGGTGATGAGCAATGGGTGTTATATGCAACTAATGAATTGTTGAACACTATATCAAAAACTAATGATGTACTAATATGCTGGCTAATTGAACATAATAATAAAACAAATACATAAATTTATTTTTAAAAAAAGATATGGTCCCAACTTTCAAGTTGTTTACCACCTAACTTGAGTGATATAAGCAGGAAATACTAAAGTGCTAAATGGTGTGTTACAAACTCTATGAACAATAAAGACTGGAAAGGGGAGAGAGGGTGTAAATTTAAAAAGTCTTGAGGCTTGGGGCGCCTGGGTGGCACAGCGGTTAAGCATCTGCCTTCGGCTCAGGGCGTGATCCCGGCGTTATGGGATCGAGCCCCACATCGGGCTCCTCCGCTATGAGCCTGCTTCTTCCTCTCCCACTCCCCTGCTTGTGTTCCCTCTCTCGCTGGCTGTCTCTATCTCTGTCGAATAAATAAATAAAATCTTTAAAAAAAAAAAAAAAGTCTTGAGGCTTAAATGATATTTAGGTAAATGTCGATTAGAGAAGACGTTGCACACTTGGGGAGTGGCCATCGGGGGTAATACATCATACTGCTGGTTGCCAAAACAGCAAAAGCAAAAAAGTGGAAAATGGTACTAAAGATGGTCTTGGTCATGTATAGTGTAGTTGTGGCATCTTTAAAGGAAGAACTGTTTAAAGGGGAGGAGAATATAAGCCAGAAAACTCAAGGGTATCATATCAACTACTACCTTTCAGAATTATGGAGTGATGTAAGAAAAAAGATAATTTAGGGATGTCTGGGTGGCTCAGTCCGTTAAGTGTCTGCCTTCGGCTCAGGTCATGATCCCAGGGTCCTGGGATCGAGCCCACATTGGGCTCCCTGCTCAGCGGGAAGCCTGCTTCTCCCTCTCCCTTTGCCCCTCCCCCTGCTTGTGCGCGTGCTCTCTCTCTCTCTCCCTGACAAATAAATAAATAAAATCTTTAAAAAAAAAGAAAAAAGATAATTTAGTCTTCGAACCACCAAAGATTATGTCAGAGAAGCACTGCCCCTAAAAAACCCTGAAGAAGCACTTTCTTTGCTTCTCTTCCTATTCCCATCTTACAACCTCTCATGACTCTCTGATCAGTAACGCCGTTGAAAAGACAAATCCACAGTGGACACCAGCATTGCAGTTAGTGCTAAGTAGCCTCCCTAATAAATTTTTACACTTAACACAGGTAGTAGTAGCTGCCATTCAGAAAATATAATCCCTGGGTACCGGGCATTGTGCTAAATGCTTGACCAACATTATCTAAGGACATCAACATGATCCTTTTAATCCTAATATATTTAATTCATTTGATTTCCTCCTTTAAAAATGAATTTCAGGTACCAGCCCATTTCACCTACACACATTTCAGCATGAATACCATTAATTAGAGTTCAATATTACTATCAACTCTTTATTCTTTTGAGATAAACTGAAATACAATGAAATGCACAGATTTTAAAGGTATAAATCAATGAGTTTTGACAAATCTGTGCAAGCTAAATGAGTCTCAAAATACAGAACATTCCCATCACCCAAAGGATTCCTTCTAGGTCAATCCCCACCCTTCCCCATAGGCAACCATTGTTATTTGTTTGGGTTTTTTTTCTCACATAAATTATTTTGCCTGCCCTTGGAGTGTGTTTTTAATGTACAGCATTGGTCTCCAAAGAGAACTTTCATGTGTAAAGTTTAGAAATCTGTATACTTAATAGGTTCATCCGAAGATTTTTATGCACAGTAAAGTTCAAGAGCCACTGTGCTATGCCAGTCTACCTCTCTGTGAGGTTACATAAACTTCTGTTTTAGGATCTTTCTATGTGTTGCCACGTAAGGGAAACTGTAGTTCCAAATTCTTCTTCTCTCATTCATTTTTATTCTCAATAATCATGCTCACAACAAATTACACCTATTTAAGGTAAGGAACTCTCTGATTTACATAAATACTACAGAACACAAGGGGAAGACCATAATTGTGAAAATGAGTCAGCAAAGCAGTGCCGTCATTGGGGGGGGGGCGGTGGCAGAGGGAGAGGTGATTCTAGATCAATGGAATCTGACCTATGAAAACATGAAGCAATTCTCTCGTGGATTAAACTCTATCATCTACTTAAGAAAAATCCAGTTAGTCAAATATTTAAGAGGTAAGAGAATTGTTTTGGTAGCAAGTGATAAACATCTAATTGAAACTATCTAAAGCAAAAGAAAATTTATCAGCTCATATAACTGAAAAACATAGGAGTAGAAGTGGCTGCATACAAAAAGACAATGTCATCAATACAAAGGCTTTATCTCTGTGTATGTGGCTGTGCTTTGGAGAGGGAGATGTCCTGACTCTGCTCTCTTCCATGTTGGTTCCTTTCAAACAATGGCAGTGTTGGCCACCAGCTAGAACTGCTAACTCACCGTGGCCTTAGCACTCATAATCTTAAAAGAATACTTCCTTCCCAGAAGTTCCAGAAAACCACTCTGACCAAGGACTTGTAGTCATATGTCTACCCTTGGAGCTGGGGATGTGATGAGCCTCACGTAATGAGGGAGGTGACCAAGAGTCAGGAGGTAGTTCAGAAAAGAAAAGTGCTATAACCAAAGAAAGGGAAATGGACAGTGATCAGGCAAAGCTATATGAATTGACTACAGGAAAATCACAAAAATGGCCAACACAAAGTATTAAGTGAAGTTAGATTATTTGCCCTAGAAAAGGAAATACTGAATGACAGGTAAATGTTTTTTTTCTTCAAAAACAGTGAATAAAAAACAAATTAAGGGTAATAACGTTCAGTGACTCCCTCAGATTCAGGCAAGGCAGTCCTCTGTCCTGGCTCTAGAAGGCTCCGCATATCACAAAAGTGAACAAATTTTTCAGAGAACACATGGGTGGCTCCACCACTCAGAATGTGATGCTCAATGAGGGCAGAGTGAAAGAGCTCCAAACATCCATTGTCATGATTAACAATGTTCAGGCCCCAGGAAATGACCTTCCACAACTTTCACCTATGTGCTCAAAAATTAAGGCAAATGCTGTATCCAAATGCTAGACAGGTATGTCCAAGTAAGGGAATGATTGGAAGATCTGAGTGCAGAGACACCTGGGAGAGCAAGAAAACAAGTCACTTTGTCACACTCTTCCTCTGAGAGAAATGCATTCAACAGCACCTGGTATAATGAACAATCATTTCCCATAATGCCTAAGTATTTTTGTTTTTGCTTTGCTTCTCTAGAAACAACTCATGGGTCCAACAGTATTCATGCACTAAATATGGTATTATCAACAGTTGTATAGGCATGAGGAATATTTTCTAATATTAATTTACATTACCCTTGAACTTGTATAGACACAGGTCTAGATGAAATGTGAAGTTTGATGCAGATCCTTTACACTGGTAACTAAACAGTCATTGAACAGTAAACCTAAAAATAATTTTATTTTTGTCAAAAAATTAACTTTTAATTTTCACAAATTAAATAAAGATGATATCCATTAGCTATAATTTAAATTTTGTCTACTAATTTTGATAAGTAATTTTTAAAATATTTTAGAAGAAAAATAACTTTTGAAAACAACTGAATACGATTTTAATTTTGTAATTTTTTACACTTATTTTAATTTACATTTTGCTGAAAATAGTAAGATTTACATACTGACTATAATTATATTTTATTTTTTGATCTTTTAGATCAATTCAATAACAATTCCATGAAGTCAATATCAGTTTTGTGAAAATATTAGTTTTAAAACATAGTGATTTTGCTGAATGAATGCTAGAGAAATAAATTTTTAAAAATTAGCTTAATAATTATGTAGATCTTTACTACTTATCCAAATATAGCTGATCCATCAATAGAATACATGGGCATTAATAAATAATCTGTCATCTTTGACTTTTGATAGCCTTTCAGCCATGTTCATTAAGAGGACAGAACATAATTTAGTGTGCTATTTTGATCTATTATTTCTAATTGTAGCAACTAAACTAAATGCAGATAAAACTAATGCAGATCTTCTCCCACTATAGACACAAAAAGATGTGGATAAAATACAGAAAAAAAGATGCAAATGCAAAGAGGTAAAGAAGAATGAGTACATCTGTTGACACTGGGCCAATTTCAAAACCTTTCCCGCACACTCACAGTGGGAAGGTAGGATCCTATCACCTGTGCGAAGACAAAGTTAAGATCCTGGGCACAGTTGAGGCAGGTACTTCCGAAATATCTGCATGGAAGGGAAGAGTGGAAAGGCTGCTCCTTTTGTAACGGAACTAGAGAAAATTAGCTAGCTCTTCGACCCAGAGGAGCAGGGAAGCTTGCTCCTTCTCAAAACTGAGCGAAATAAAATACAATTTTCCCATAAGAAATTAAAATGTCAAGCCTGAGAAATTCTACAGTTTATGCCATTTCGAGGGTCGCCAGAATTCCAAGCTGACTGGATAATCTAAAATCCCAAGGGCCTTAGGCAGAGGAAAAGCGAAATTCCCATGCAGACTGCACACAACACCCATAAACATACACCCCAAAACACTTTAAACCTTAATGAAGATAAACTCACATTCCAAAATTACTCACCACACCAAATGATCCACCATCAGAGGAAGTCAGCAGATACAACAAACTGGGATATGTATCATGTCGGGAATTTGAAATAATAGAATAAGATGAAGAAGATTAGAAAATCAGTATGTGTCTAATAAAGAGCTCAGAGAAGAAATGGAAACTACAATGAAAGAACAGAATACTCTGGGAAGGAAGAGCTGCAGAAAGAACCAGTGACATTGAAATTAAATCTCAACAGATGGGTTAAAACACAGACTATTTAAGTGGAAAAAGGAAAAAAGAATTAGTATCACAGGTGAGAGAACAGAGAGAATTACGCAAAAATAAAAGGGAAAAAAAAGAGGTGTGGAAAGATAGGGCAGAATGGGAAGATTTAATCTACATAAAACTAGAGTTCCAGAAAGAGAGAACAGAGGCAACACTTGAAAACATAATGGCTAAGAATCTTCCAGAATTGATGAAAAACATAAATCCTCAGAATAACAACACACATGGGGTGCCTGGGTGGCTCAGTCGTTAAGTGTCTGCCTTTGGCTCAGGGCATGATCCCGGCATTCTGTGATGGAGCCCTGCATCAGACTTCTCCGCTGGGAGCCTGCTTCTTCCTCTTCCACTCCCCCTGCTTGTGTTCCCTCTCTCGCTGGCTGTCTCTCTCACCATCAAATACATAAATAAAATCTTTAAAAAAAAAAAAAAGAATAACACAAAAACTTGTAAGCATAAAAAATAAAAATAATTCATACCTAGGTCTATTAAGTATTACAAGCAAAAAAAATAAAAATGAATCCATACCTAGATATATTTTAATAAATCTGAAGGACAGAAAAGACAAAGAGAGATTCTTATAAAGAAAAAATAGGGATGGGGCACCTCGGTAGCTCAGTCAGTTAAATGTTGATTTTGGCTGTGGTCATGAGCTCAGGGTTCTGAGATCAAGCCCCACATCAGGCTCCATGCTCAGTGGGGAGTCTGCTTGAGATTCTCTCACTCTCCCTCTGCCCCTCCCCACTCTAAAATAAATAAATAAATCTTTAAAAAAAAAAAAAGGAAGGAAAAAATAGGGATGAATTAACTACAAGGATTGGAAGTTTCTCCACAGTAACAGGTCAAAAGACAATAAAAAATAGCTTCAAGGTATGGAAAGGACTAACAATGGTCATAAAACTCTATAACCAGTTCATCAAAATATAAAATGAAAATGAAATAGATTTATTTTTAGCTATCTAAAGTCTAAGAGAACATATTATTCAAAGACTTACACTGAAAAAACCACCAATACATGTTCTCCAGTAACAGGTTTCTAAACCCAGAAAGAAAGGGAGATACAAAAGCAATTGTAAGCAAAGAAATTATCAAACATACAGTGACAATAACAATAGTAATGACTAATGTGTATATTCAAACATGAGACAATGTACAAAGGAATCCTGAGAAATTGGAGAGGATGGTAATCAAGAGTTGAAAATACAAGTTAATCATTCTAAGGGACTTGTATTGATCAGGGTAAAAGTGGGAATGTTTATTATGTTGAGACTTGATTGTATTTAGATTTGACCAAATCAAGTATGTAAGTTTAAATTTTAAGTGTAATCCCTAAAACTTTAGAAATACAATCAATAATTTTCAAATCAAGAGAGAGGAAAAAGCAGAGAATGAGGTAAAAATAAAATGGACACCTGAAAAAGAAAGAAAAGTAAAGGAAAACCATGGTATACAAAAAACATGAAGATGATGGAAATAAACTTCAAGTGTAATGATACTCACAATAAATATAAGTAAGTTAAACTTGCCAGTTAAAAAATGAAGATCCTCATATTGGATTTGTAATCATTTTTAATCCAACTGTATGCTGCTCTTAAGAGTTATGATGGCATAGATGACATAGAAATTATGAAAGAAAGGAACGACACAATAGATCAGGACTTCCAGTTAAACAGTAGCAATTTAAATAAATTACGGATCTTGACTCGTCTATAAAGCCCCCGAAAGGAATAAAGGAATAAACCCACAAAGGCAACAGAAGAGATGAGAAACGTCAAGAAAGTTTTGGAAGAAGGAAAGCAGACGGGTAAGTGGTAACTGACTCAGCAGAGCAGAGTAAACTGAAACCCAGCAGCCAGTCTGCAGGAGGTAAGAAGGCAGTATAATGTGTGTGACTCACAGAGCAGAAACCCAGGAGGGCCTGAAATGGAGGCATCGAGTTCCCCTAAAAGCTCAATGAAGGGCAGCATTGAAAAGAGGAAGTCTGGTTGAAATTCTACATAAGAAATTATTTCCCCTCTCCAAACATGCAGGGTCTCTCATCCCAAAAGGTGGTACCAGATAGGTTCATAACTGGAAGTACAGGCACAGCAAGGGGCAGGTGTGACATGCCAAACCGAAACAGGAAAATCATTCAATGATGAAACTATAAGTGCCCTTGTTGTCTTGGCAACCAGAACATTGACCATCAGGTCTAACCTAGAGGCAGGACATTAATTGTTCCACCTTGAGGAAACTGAACAGTCCACAAGAAAACCTACATACATTTAGACTTGGATATCAGACAAAAACCTTAGTAATCAGGTATCTTCCCTGATAATCTACAGTAAACATCACTCTTAACTGAAACAGATTCAATGCATTCCCTTTAACAGGAGAAAAGCAAGGCTTTCTGCTATCCTTGCTTCAATTCAACGTTGGTCTAGACTTCTGAGCTGGACAGTAAGATGAGAAAAGAAATAAGAGGTGTAAATAGGAAGTAAAATCGTGCCACATATGATTGCCTACACAAAAAAACACAAGAAAATACCCAAACTGTTAATAGTTTTTAAATTCAGCAAAATTGCTGATAAAAAAACAATACACAAAAATCAACAGCTTTCTTAAATTCTAAAAGAACCCTTAGAAGACTTAGTTGAAAAAAAATACAAATCATAGTAACAACAAAAACTATCTGAGAATAGAAAAATTTAACAAAAGATATGAAAGTCCTCAATGGGAAAATTAACAATTGTAGTCAGAGGCTGGAGAAGATTACCTAAATTAAAGGGAATACTTTGGAGAGGAAGACAATATCCAAAAAAAAAAAGTAATTTCTCCTCCAAATTAACCTATTATTCCAATTAAATCTCAAAGAGTATTTTTCAAGAAACTTGGCAAGCTGATCCAAACTTCATTTTTGAAGAAGCAAAAGACAAGAATAAAGGTTACTAAGACTTATCGAACAGCTAGAATAATTAAAATTATCTTATCAGTACAAGGATAGAAAAACATCTGGCTTTCAATTAATCTCACTTTCAAGCATCCCACTATTATCTACCACCTCCTATCATGCCAGCTGACTCTCTCCAGTACCCCCAACTAAAACAATCCAGTAAACCTGCTGGGCCCTAGAATTGTTTTTATTTTACCACCTCTTCACTGTCCCTCACCATCCTCATGTCTTCGTGTCTCTTTCGCCATCTTTACTTCCAAGTCCCTTTTTCCTCTGGCTATCCCTTTTAAAAAAAATAATAAACTCACTTGGTAGAACCCCATCTCTTGTTAAATCGAACTCTTCACTTTCTATGAAACTACCTTAGGGTCACCCAACATGGAGAGCAGAAAATGTAGATGGGCTTCTGGTGTGCTAGCAAACGTACACTTCCCGGACCCCCTTCTTGCTCCTACTCTGCCAAATGGCTCTTTCTTATCTTTTCTCCTTTCTTCAAACCTCTGGCACTTCCTCCTCCATCCTCACTTTGTAAATTGCCATGTTTGCTGGTGTCCTGAGGAACCTTAAGTATCAAGTCAGATTTTTTTTTTTAGGTTTTCGACATAGGAACAATAATTTGACTGAAAGTCAACATTGCAACAACTATGCAAATCAGAAGACAATAGCACAATATCATCAAAGTACTAAGAAAAAATAATTCTTAACCTGTCCTACACCTGGCTGTATCTATTCAAGAATGAAAGTAAAAAAATCAAAATTGAGATTATTTACTACTTAGAAGCATTCACAGAAGAATGTACTCTGGAGAAAAGGAAAAGGAATCCATAAGGAGACTTCAGTGCTGCAGGAAGGAATTGTGAGCAAACAAACTGGTAAATATATAAGTCCCTATAAATAGGAACAGTATACACTAATCATAATAACATTGAAGCTGGGAGTTAACATTAAAATAGAAATAAAATACTGGAAAACAATAAAATGTATGATGGTGGGAGTGACTGGAGTGAAAGTGGTCTAAGATCTTTGAATTGTGTGGGGGAAGGTAGAAATACTAACTTTAGACTTTAAGTATGCATGTTAGTATTTTAATAATAACCATTAAAAGAAAAAGCATATATTTTTCAAAGAGTAATGAAAAAAATCTTATAAAGTTTGCTGATTGAAAAGAAGGCAAGAAAGTCAAAAAAAGTAGCAACTTAGAAAAATCAGTTCATACTCAAAATACAAATTAAGATGGTAAAAATAAATACGCTAGTCATCATAATTAATGTTATTGGACTAAATAGCACATTAAGACAGAAGGTTGTGGGGCGCCTGGATGGCTCAGCCATTAAGCGTCTGCCTTCGGCTCAGGTCATGATCCCAGGGTCCTGGGATAGAGCCCTGCATCGGGCTCCCTGCTTGGTGGGAAGCCTGCTTCTCCCTCTCCCACTCCCCTTGCTTGTGTTCCCTCTCTCGCTGTCTCTGTCAAATAAATAAATAAAAATCTTAAAAAAAAAAAAATACAGAAGGTTGTGAGACTGGATTCAGCTATCTGCTGCTTTCAAACGACACATATCAGATAAGGACACAGAAATATTGAGAGTTAAATGATATAAGCAGTTCATCTCAAGTTAACACCAACCAGAAGAAAGCTGGTACAGTGATATTAACGTCAGATGGTATAGACCTTAAAACAATGTATTAGCAAAGATAAGAAGGTGACTGGGCATGTGGGTGGCTCAGTCAGTTAAGCGTCTGCTTTCAGCTCAGGTCATGATCTCATGGGTCCTGGGATCCAGCCCTACATCAGGTTCCCCGCCCAGTAGGGAGTCTGTTTCTCCTTCTGCTTCAAGCCTCCCCACCCCTCCTCAAGCGTGAGCACACACGTGCACTCTCTCTCCCAAATAAATAAATAAAATCTTCTAAAAAAACAAAAAGATAAAAAGGTGATAAGTCATTTACCTAACCAGGAAGTTACATAAGTCTAACCTTATATGCACCTAAAAACAGGGCCCTACAATATGTAAAGCAAAAACTATGGAAGAAAAACAAGGAGAAATGGAGATTTAAACATGTCTTTCTCACTAATCAGTAAACATATATATAAACATAAAGTATATAAAACACACAAGCAACCCAATTAACAAGTTTAATCTAATAGACATACGTAAAACTGCATTAAATACACATTTATCTAAAACACATTTGGAATATTTACAAAAACTGACCACATGCCAAGCCCTAAAGCAATTTCCAGTAAGTTTCAAAGCATCTGTATCATACTGATCATATCCTCTAACCACAATATCTTTAAATAGAAATATGTAAGAAAAGGATAAATAAAATGTTTTGGAGATTTAAAAACACATTTCTAAATAATTAATTTTCTAAAATGAATTACAGCAAAATTTTGAAAATACCTAGAACTAAACAATAATGGGAATACTACATTCCAAAATTTTGGGAATATATCTATTATGATGATATAAGAAAATTATTTCCTTGGCTATAATTGTTTAACTTAGAAAAGAAAAAAATTTTGAAAATTAAGATAAGCACCCAGTTTAAAAAGTTAGAAAAAGAGTAAAATAAACCCAAAGCAGAAAGAAATAATTAAGCAAAGAAAAGAAACCACTGCCATTTTTAAAATGAACATATAATAGAGAGAACGACTTATCAGGAAAAGAAGAGAAGGTGAAATGATCCATTTAAGATTTAAAAGTTGGCAAACCTGTGGATAAAACAAAGATTAACAAATCATAAATATTACGTAAAATTTATGGCAATAAATTTGACAACTCAGATGAAATAGACATTTCTTAGAAAAATGTAACATACCAAAACAGACTAAAGAGTAGAAATAAGAATAAAAAAACTGAGCAGTTCAAAAAAAAAAAAAAAACCACTTGTGAAAAAAACACCACATCCAGATGGTTTTAGATACAAGTTGTACAAATAGTGAAGGAATATTTCATTCTACATTATGTAAGCTCTTCCAGAAAATAGAAAAATTGGAAATGATCCCTAATTCTTCTTATGAGACTATCAAAATCTTGAAAACAAAATCAGACATGGAAAGCAAAAGAAAGGAAAGCCGCAGTAGAGTGTCCCTTACGAACATCGAGGGTGAACCTAATAACGCATTAACAACAGACAAAGCGTGACCAAACCGGACATGAAAGAATGGCTTAACCTTTTAAAAAATGGAATGGGCTCTAATTCACTACATTAGTGAATTAAGGAGAAATCCCATAGGATCACTGCACCATGTCTTATTGAGTGACTTTTCTGAATATAACATATATTTATGATTTTTTAAATAAACTACATCTCTTAAATAAAAGAAATTAAATGGAATGGATTCAACCCCATAATAGGAAGCTCTCCCAAATCCACAGCAAACATCATACTTAAAGGCAGAATATTGGGAAACATTACTTCTAAAATCAGGACCAACACAAGTAAGTTACTATCACTGCTTCTGTTCAATTTTTACAAAAAAGAAATGAAAACTGGAAGGACTGAATGAACTGTATACTGTATGTAGAGGCCCTGAGCATTAGAAAGAAAGAAAACTGTCTTTATCATAAATGATATAACAGTATTAGTTTTCTATTGTTGTGTATCAAATTATCCCAAAACTTAACAGCTAAAAATAACAAACTCCTATTAGGATCAGGGTTCTAGAAGCACCTTCGAGACCCAGCATCTCTGAAGACGTCATAATCGAGACGTCTGCCGAGGCTACAGTTGTCTGAAGGTTTGACTGGGACTAGAGGATCCACACCCAAGTTGGCTCACTCACTTGGCTATTGGCAGGAGCCTCAGTTCTTCTCCATGTGGACCTCTCCCAGGGCTGCCTGTGTGTTCTCATGACATGGCAGCTGGCTCCCCCGGACCGAATCATCAGGCAGAGACCCACAGAGGGCAAACTGGAAGTTTCAGTGTCTTTTACAGCCAAATCTCAGAATGTACCATCACTTCCACATTTGTCTATTTGTTGGAAGTCACTGACCCCAGTTCATGCCCAATGGAGGACAATTAAGCTCCACTTCTTGAAGGGGGAAGTAACAAAGTATCTGTGCACATTTTTAAAACAAGTAAAATTACTGGGGAACCCCAAATAATACGCATATAATTCCTTATGATTAATAAGAAAGTGTGCCAAGGTTGCCAGAAACAGCATCAACATACAAAATTCAATTACATTTTTATGCAGGAGTAATACAGTTCAAAAATGCACATTTTAATTAAGATATGATATTGATGGGAAGACTTAATTTTTTAAATGTAATAGTCCCCAAATTAATCTATAAATTTTCACTATACTTGATACACTGATTCTAAAAATTTTATAGAAGAGCAAAGCTCCAAAAATAATCAAGAAACATTTGAAGACAAATACAGAAACCTGCCTAACCAAATATTAATGATTACGTTAAAGCAACAGAAATCTCAAAAGTGTGTTTGACATAAAGATAGATAAACCGACTAATAATTCAAAACACAGAGCCCAGAAATGGATGTACACGTACATAGAAACAATATTTTACAGAAATGGACTTGTAGATCAATACGGGAAGAACAGCCTATTCTATAATTTCTGGGATAGTTGCCAATTTTTTTAAGCAGATTAGATTTCTACCTTATATAAAATGAATTCCAGTTGAATTAAAGACATAAAAACATAACCCAAAACTTCTAAAAAAATTAGAATGAAAGGTAGAATGTCTTTATAACCTTGAAGTAGGGAAGGGTCTTTTCAAACAAGATATAAAACTGCACAATACAGATAATAAAAGATTGACACATTTACTACATTAAATTTTAAAATTAATCCCTGATGAGAGACAGAATAAAGAAGAGAAATGGTGAGCCACAATCTAGGAAAAGTTCTTTTCCATACATAACACCAACAAAGGATTAGGACCCAGAATACATGCAGTACTTCAACCCAAAAAGAGAGGCAACTCAGTGGGAAAATTGAGAAAAAGATATTAATAGACAGTTCAAAGAATAAAAAATGAATGTATAATAAACATACAAAAATATCAGAGAATACAAAAAAATCAGAGAAACTCAAAATGAAACCAAAATTAGTTACCGTTTCACACTCATCACATCGGGAAAAATGTAAACCTAACATTTCAAATGTTGGAGAGGATATGGAAAAATAGAAATTCTTATACACTACTGATGGGAATGTAAGTTGGTACAACTATTATTGGAAAACAAGTTGGCAAAGCCTAGGACAGCGGGCACTATTTCCCACCCTCCTTCAAAGTCACTTAATAATCAAGGCGTCTTGGGGAGGTGGAGGCATCTAGAGGATTCCCAAGTTGGGAAGAGTAGAGGAAGGACTATGAGTTCAGCGCAGAACAGGCTGAGTTTTAGACACCAACAGGACACTGAGCTGAAGATGCCAACAAGCAGATGGCTGTGCATCTGGAACTGAGGGAAGGTGTCTGTCCCATGGATAAGGAACGGGGAGCCTAGTGCACAAGTTGAAGGCAGAGTAAAATGGAGGCCCATGAGCCATGAATGCCTACGAATGTGGTTGCTTCACATGAGCAATTATTTTTAGCTAGGCAGGTGTGAAGCTAAGTCCCTGTGCAAGCGGTTGTCTCCCTGGCTCCCCACTTTAAACAATCTGACTTCACTTGCTTGAGATTTAGTTGGAAGCTCTGATAGGGTGATAATAAGGAGCCATAGGTCTGCTTGGGACTACCAAGGGCCCTAAGTGCTCGGATTTGAACATTTTAATTTTATAATACTACCGTAACCAGAGAAAATGGATTATAATGCATATTAATTATTCTCTTGTGCTTATTCAGAAACACAGGCATTGAATTCAATATATATCTCATTTCCTTTTAAGTGAATTTTACGGACATTTGCAGAGATAGCCTGTGAAATAATGTCTACATATGGCAGCCCCAATATAAGGTTAAATCAACAATTGACAAAAAGTAGAAAGCTAACTCTTCTTATTGATGTCATTCTTACTAAAGTCTGGCCTCTGTTTGGAATGGAACAAAGACAGGAATAGTAAAAAAAGAACCTGACTGGCATTCATGATTAAGATTTAGTAATTGGAACTGAATCACCGTTAGGATATATATTCAAGAAGTGCATACAGGAATTGATAAAAACATGAAGATTCTGGAGGTCATTATTAAATTGTAAAGGACAACGTGAACCTTTACAAATGCTAGAATCGAAGGGACCGTGTTTAAGAACAAAAGGTAGTATGATGATATTTTAAGGCTAATAAGATATTAGAATTAATCTTATTCATATGGATGTTAGAATGGATAAAGGGTATTCTGTTCAAAAGCATTTTTTATCTCTTCTGCTATCTTTTGCCTGGTTTCAAAACCTTAGAAGTATACCTCTCCTCTAGAACACACAGGTCAGTTTTCCCTTTTTAGGATCAACTGAAAACAAGAGTAAAATCCTAACCACTTGCCTCAAGAGAAGATTCAAGACTTCATTCAAAAGGAAACTGACTCAACAGAAGCAATGTCAGCCTCGAGGAAGGTCCCAGTTCCCTGACCAGCTGTTCGGGCCTCCCCAGCTCTTCGGTTTCTGCCCCTGATGCACAGGCACCCCCAGGGTGGGAGTGGGGATCAGCAGGAAAAAGGAAATACGTTGCCATTCATCTGAGAAGTAACGATTGCAGCTCACTCCTGACCTGGAAAATCCCTACCTGTTTCTAGAGTGAGTCAGATGGATTCTGGAGAACTGAGGGCTAATGCTTACAAATGCTCCTGGTCCTCAGCCAACAGCAGGTCTGGAGCATACAATACAGTTTTATGGTAGAAGCCAGGCGTCAACAAGCTAGGAAGAAGCCAGCCTGGCCACTTTTCTGAGAACTTCTAGCAGCCTCAAGGAGGAGCAAAGTGGACTGTCCCTGCCTGGAAACATTACGTCTATGCCCCCATACACTAGGAACACACGAGGAAATTGTCAGAATGGGAAGACCATCTGCCAACAAGAGGGATTTAGCCAACCTGTAAATCCCTGTTCTTTATTCTACACACAGACAAGATTCCATAATCTCCAAGGCTGGTAGCCAGTGCCGTTTCCCTGGTTATGAAGTTCCCAGGGAAAAGGACAGTATCTACAGGCTACCCAGGGCATTTGTAAAACCACCACCATGAGAAGGTGTGGGCATGTGTTTAAGTAATTTTGCCATGGTCTCCATTCTTACTGAATCTTTGATGGCCACATTTATAAGTTTAGCGTCAGTAAGTAAAAATCTGCTTTGCTAAGGAAAACTCTGTAGAACAGTGATTCTCAACTTGATTACACATTGAAATCACCTGGGGAGACTTAATACTTACGCCTGATATAATCAATGGCATTGTAATCCTGTTGTATGGTGACAGATGATAGCTACCCCTCTGGTAAGCACAGCATAATGTACACACTTGTCAAATCACTACGTTGTATACCTGAAACTAATATAACACTGTGTGTCAACTACACTTCAATAAATTTTTTTAAGAAGCCAAAACAAGGGGCCCTTGAGTGGCTCTGTCCGTTAAGCGTCTGCCTTTGGCACAGGTCACGATCCCAGGGTCCTGGGATGGAGTCCTGCATTGCGCTCCTTGCTCTTGCTCAGCGAGGAGTCTGCTTCTCCCTCTGCCTGCCGCTCCCCCTGCTTGTCCTCTCTTACGCTATCTGATAAATAAATAAATGAATAAAGCCAAAACAAAACAAAATACTGATGCCTGGGTCCCACCCTCAGAGATTATTCTGATGTAATTGTCATGCATTGTAGCCTAGACATTAAGAATTTTAAAAGCTATTCAAGTGATTCAGATATGCAGAAAAGTCTGAGACCCTCTGCTGTAGAACTATTTCAAGAGCTACACTGGTCATCCATAGGGTTTCTTCCCTGTAGGGGTTCCCATTCACTGTGGAATTTAGGCTTCCCTGTAGGGGTTCCCATTCGCTGTGGAATTTAGGCTCTGGACCTAAACCAGTTCTGAGCTTCTGTTTGGCTTTAAATATGTGATTTAAATTCTTTTTTGCGTCTCAAGCAACAACAGGTTCACAATTTCCTTTTTGATACTCCAAAATACATAAAGTTCTGAAAACAAAAGTTTTAAAGAGATCCGTTTGATGGCAAAATCTGAGCTCGGCTGATGTGGGTCTATTAATAGCCTTCATTCAGCTCACTTAGTGTGAATAGTCCTAAATTTCTCTGCAGAAATAGTCACATAATGGATTATATATCGCTGCTTCAGTGTTAGGAACTACACAATACATTTACCATAATAGCTTCTTAAAATCCAAAGGTTTTGGATATGAGAGGCATTATGAGGCACTATGCTACGTGCAAACAACAAATAAGTCAAGATGTGGTCCTAAGCCTCAAATAACTCACATAGACACAGAAGCACATTGCAATATGGAAATCTTGTCCCAAAAAAAAAGCATATAAAGTTCTGGGGGAATGCAAAAGAGGGAGCAATTACTTTTCCAGTGAGATGAAGGGGAAAGTCATGTAAGGTGGCAATCGAGCCAGATCCTGGAGAATGAGTAAAGGGTTGGCCAGAGTGAGACCCTCCAGCCCGAGGCAACCACTCACACAAAAGCCTTAATTCAGTAGGCAACAATAAGTGGAACATAATGGAAAAGGGTGGTGGAGACACACTTGGAAAGAGGGAAGCCCCTAGTTCTGAAGGGCTTTTTAAGTCAAAGATTTAGGACTATATGCCAGTGGTTGTACAATCTTAATGTGCACCAGAATCACGGGGGAATCCTGTTAAAGCTCAGATTCAGCTGTGGGGTGTGGCTGGAAATTCTGCATTTCTAACAGGCTCCCAGAGAACGTCCATGCTGATGGTCTGAGCAGCATACCACTGAATAACAAGGCTGTCAAATTCAGCAGAGTACCCAATACGGCAGCCACTAGTCACATGTGCTAGTTAAACTGTAATTATGTAGAATTAAGGAAAATGTAAAAATCTAGTTCCTCAGTTTCACTAACCACATTTCGAATCCTTGACAGCCACATGGGACTAGTAGCTACCGTACTGAATGGTGCAGAAATAGAACATTTCCACCATCACAGAAAGTTCCATTGGTCAGGGCTGATTCTAAAAGACAACATGGCACCGTTAGGCATTTTCAGAAAGGGATATGAGACCAGCTAATGAAAATAACTAATATTTAACATATTGCTTACCATGAGCCAAAAACTGTCTGCAGTGGTTTTAACCTGTATCCATAAATAAATCCCTCGATACTCCTCTCTTGAAGAGATGGAACTTCATTCTCCCTCTTTGGAGTGTTAATGAATAAATGAATAAAATGTGGCAGCTGTGATGGTGTGACTTCTGAGACTCATCACAGAAAACCACTGTGGCTTCCTTTTCTCTCTCTCCCTCTCTCTCAGATTACTCACTCTGAGAGAATCCAGCTGCCATGTTGTAAGGACATTTAAGCAACTCTATGGAAATGCCCATGTGGTGAAAAACTGAGGCTCCAGCCAACAGCGAGGTGATCGAGCTATTTTGGAAGTAATCCTCCAGCCCCGTCAAGATCACCACATACCTGACTGACATCTTGACTGCAACCTCATGAGAGACCCTGCGCCAAACCTAGCTAGTAGTTAAGGTACTCCCAAACTCCTGACCTGTAGGAACTGTGAGGTAATAAATACTTGTTGTTTTAAGCCACTAAGTTTTGGGTAATTCATTACCTAACAATAGAGAACTGATACACAGTTCTAAGCACTTTGCATACTTTAACTTGAATTAACTCTTTAATAGAACACGCTATCTTATTCCCACTTTACAGATTGGGAAACTAAGGTGCAGAGAGGTTTTAATTAAATTGTCTATGGTCGCACAGCTAATATGCGTGGGAATGGGGATTCCAACCCAGGAGGTCAAGATCCAGTGTCTTGCTCTCTACCGCTAGTTCTAGCCCAGATCAGTTAGAATACACCCCTGTGAGCATCAAGAGATACAATTTCAGGGAGTCACTGAAGGAGATGCCTTCGTCTTATTCTGGCTGCATGTTAGGGTCACGTGGGGAACTTTTACCAATGTCTGTGCCCCATTCAAGATCAACTGAGGCAAGATCTATGGAGTGCGACCCAAGCACTGGTAGTTTTTAAAGCCTTCCAGGGGATTCCAATGTGCAGCCAAGGTCAAGAACCATGGATAGAACACTGCCATTCCAAGTGTGGGCCCAAGAGGATGTGAGAAGTGAAATTTATATGTCAACAAGAACGCCCAGGTGCCTTGTACTTACATTAAAGTTTGAGAAACCCTGTTTTAATCCTTTCCCCAGGCCATACCTGGTGATAGGTGGCAGCTGAACATCAAATGCGTTGGCACATATGGTTTTGCTGCAGGAACTGAAATTGGGTGCACGAGACAAACCAAGTTCAGCATTTTGCAGGGTGGTTCTTCAAAATACCAAAAAGACAGGAGGAATGAAAACTTGGAGAGACAGGTGGCAAAAAGCAGGAGAAAACAAATAACTTCTCTCGGTGTCAAAGAGAAATAAAGAACTCCAGGGAGTGATCAGTAAACATTAGGGTGTCAGAGAAGGACCTGCCTTAGGAGACAAAAATCCAACAAGACAGCAAAATTACCTCGCGTTGGTTTGAGGCCAGGAGTAACGCTATACTCACTGTATGGTTTGGAGGTTTTGTGAAAAGAGTATGAAAACTGCTCTGCTCTAGCCTTCTCTGTCTACAGTAAATGTGCCAGTGAAAGTTAATTTAAAAGAAAGAAAGCAAAATTTCTTACTTTTTCCCCGATCCTATTTAGTTATCAGCAGTATAATTATAGCTAAACCTCAGTTATGGAAGATCAGCTTTATGACTTACCCACAAACTTTAAATTTTATCAATTCCATCTGTTATTTAAAAATCCAATCACATAGAGCCTTTCCTTCATTCCCTCCCCATCCCCAGCCCCCGAGAGCTTCCAGGAAGGTGAGAAAAGAGTGCCACATCTATCAACAAATGAGAAAATGAAGGGCTAGGGAGAATACTGGCAGCATCCTCCTGCCCCAAAGCAACACCCTAGAACCCACTCTGTATGCGAATGCTTCAGCAGAAGTTTCTCCTAGTTATTCGAAAGGAGACATAAACTCAAAGGATAAATCAAAAATGACTTGCTATGTTGACGGCAGTCCAGCAGTGGTTGTCAAATGTTGGCATGCACTGAATTACCTGAAGGGCTTAATTTCAACACAGATACCTGGATCCCACCCTCAGAATTTCTGGTTTAGTAGGTTTGGCCATCGCCAAAAAAACGGTGCCTAACACGCCCCCAGGCGCTGCTGCGGCTGCTGGTGCCAGGACTGCCCACCGAGACCCCTTGCAGTGTAGCCCAGTGGATAACACTAGCCTACTGGGAAGGAGCTGCAACTCTGAGCCAGTACCAGGATTTAAAACCCAACCCTGCTTCTTCCAAAATGGGCAAACTACTTAACCTCTGCTTCCATCTCTTTCTTTGTAAAATGAGGATGATAAGAGGACAATCACCTTGGATTGTCATAATGATTAAAAATATTAATGCCCATAAACAGCACAGAACAGGGCTTAGCAGGGGCACCTGGGTGCCTCAGTCGTTAAGCGTCTGCCTTCAGCTCAGGGCGTGATCCCGGCGTTATGGGATCGAGCCCCACATCGGGCTCCTCCGCTATGAGCCTGCTTCTTCCTCTCCCACTCCCCCTGCTTGTGTTCCCTCTCTCACTGGCTGTCTCTCTCTGTCAAATAAATAAATAAAATCTTAAAAAATAAAAAAAGAACAGGGTTTAGCAAATTGTAAAAGTTCTCCCAGTGTCTGCTGTTAATGCCTACTGAAGACAAGTTAATTTTGTACTAGCTTTACCTAGAGCACTCACAGAGCCAAAAAAAATCAAAAAAAGCAACTCAATTTACTTACTTATTTATTTTTTTATTGTAAATACAGCTATCAGCCTTGTTCTCAATACTGCATATGAAACAGTGATCTATCAAATGAGAGAACTGCATAATTCTCTGTGACTTCGAACAAATTCCAGAAGGTACAAGCAGATTTTGTCATGAGTCTGGAGCCACAACAGACTTAGAAGGACGTACGGTTCTTTTAAAAGCACAGCAATTACTAAACAAGAGTTTCATAGCCCATTTTATGGCCTAAAAGGAAGAATTACCTGAAGAGAAAAGGAAGTCAAAGAGTCAGGCAGAGTCGGAAACAGATGGAACACAAGGGAAGAAGCAGAGAAGGGGGGGTGGGGTTCAAAGTGGACATGTCACAGATGGCTGCCACTGCCCTGAGCACCTGAAAACCAAGGCCAGCAAAAGCTCCATGTCCAGAACACTAGACCCAGAATGAGCTAAGGGGGAATCAGCTAAAGGAATTAGCAAAGAAACATTCAGAAAAACAGACCCAAAAAACCAAACCCAGGGCTCAAAGAGGAGGAAGAGGAGGCAGGTAAATGGGGGCGATCAGGCATCACCTGAAGGATCCCGGCCCAGGGCAAGGGTTTAAGTCCATCTGCAAGTTTTAAAAACATAACACATTGTCCCTGTTGTGAAAAATATCACCAGTCGAACTCTTGGTCCTCCATCGTCCAGTCCCTGCTTTTCCAATTGTTCTCCTCCTTCCTTTCAACCACTTTTTTGTCCCATTCAAACCCCCTACTTATAACCGTCCCCAAACCATCAGATGCTGCAGCGGTCGCAGCTGTGCAAACACTAGTCCCTCAACTTGAAACAAGCTCCTCGTCTTAGCTTAATCCCCTCCACCCTTTAAGCACAAATCAAAATCCATCTTCTCTGCTCTCCCAAAGTAAAATTAATTTCTCCTTCCTCCACGTTCCTGTGCTTCTTTCTAGCCTATCTATCACCAAACATCCTGCCTCACGGGAGAGTGAGTGCGTGCTTGTCTGCCTCCCTTCCTCAATCCTGTGACCAGAGGCACCCAGCCAGCACTCTGAGCACAGGACATGATCACAGTAGACCCTGCAGGGTTCTCTGCACTCCCCAGTCCCCGACAGGTCCACACTTCCTACCGTACGCACCTGTAAATCTGCCTGCAGGATCGCTCTGGTGGCTGGACTGTGCTAGCCCTCGCAAGGAAAAGTTAGAACTGGAGAACAGGAAAGTTAGAAATGTCACCGGGAGCAGTCTTCAACCAATGATGGTCAGGGGTTGGTGGATTCATAGCCCAGTACCCTTGCCTCTCTGGTCGAACAATTCTGCAGAACTCTGTTCTACACATTCTCCCAGAGGCCCCCAGCAGGTTTGAGCCCCACTTGTCTTGGGTAATAACCTGTTCGCTAATGTACCCCATATGGGCTTCCTTTCCATCTCATTCCCACTTCCCCACTTTTCTGTTGCTGTTTCCCAGGATTCTCTCTCATATAAATACCTGCTCTAGAAACCTTATCTTAAAGCCTGCATCTGGGGAAATCCAATCTAAAACAACGCTGGACATATAGCAGCATTTACTTTGATGACTTCAATTCATGGAAGAGGAGAGACAAAAGGAAAAGTGACTATATGTTAAAATGAACTTTCAGAGGTAAAAAAGGAGCAAGTGTGTCCAGAGCCCTTATTGGCATGGAGGTTAGAGGCTGGAGAGAGGAGGCAATGAGGCTGAAAAGGCCAGGTAAGACCAGATTTTTATAATGATGACCTTTCCCCAGAAAGCCTCAAAGGTTTTCTCAAGGGATTTCTTTATAGATCAGTTACAAAGAAATTCATTTATTAAAGTTATCTTAGCATTATAGGATTAAGACAGGGTACCCTCAGCACATGTATAGAAATATACCCCAAATGGAAACTCATTTCTAAGGGTGACAGCATGTTGAACGGGACTTTCCTCTTGCCTCAGAATTTTGGTGGAAGACTCAAAGCTGAAAATTATATCCAACAAGGTAAGGGGCGAGGTAAATCTGAAGTAACAAACAACCTCAAAATTTCAGTGCTTTCCAACAAAGGTTTGGGGGCATCTGGGTGGCTCAGTTGGTTAAGTGTCTGCCTTTGGCTCAGGTCATGATCCCAGGGTCCTGGGATGGAGCCTCACATTGGGCTCTCTGCTCAGCGGGGAGCCTGCTTCTCCCTCTGCCTCTCCCTCTGCCCGCTGCTCCACCTGTTTGTGCTCTCTTTCTCTCTATGTCAAATAAGTAAATAAAATATTTTTTAAAAATAAATAAAATCAAATAAAACACAGGATTTGTTTCCTTTTTGTTTACACTACACATCTAAGGCAGGGTTGGGGATGGCGCTGGTCCATGTCATCACTCAGGGACCCAAGCTGACAGAGGCGCCATTCTTTTATAATTGGGATATTTCAAAAACAAGCCTGCACGATTTGCCATGCAGGGTGGACGTCAAGCACTGGCAATCAAACGCTTCCATACACAAGTGAAATCCATGTTTCCTACTCACAACTCATTGGCCAGAACTGGTCACATCACCATACCTAACTTGAAGGGGACAGGGGAGCTTAATTATTCATGTGCCTCCTCATGGAGATGAACCATATATGGGAGAACATTAGTTATATTACCACAATCCTGGTAGGCTGAATACTGGCCCCTCCCCCAGGATGTCCATGCCCTAATCCCTAGAGCCTGTGAATATGTCACTTTACAGGGCAAAAGGGACTTTGCAGGTGGGATTAAGTTAAGGATTTTGAGATAGGGAGGTTATCCTGGATTATCCGGGTAAATCCAGTATCATCACAAAAGCCCTTATAAGAGAGAGAGGCAGGAGGGTCAGAGGCAGAGAAGGCAATGTAATGATGGAAGCAGAGTGAGAGATTTGAAGATGCTACACTGCTGATCTGAAGACGGAGGAAGAGGCCTCAAGCCACCGAACACAGGTGCCAAAGAAGCTGGGAAAAGGAAGGAAACAAATTCTCCACTACAGCATCCAGAAGGAATGGATGACATACTGATTTTTAGCCCACCACAACTGATTTTGGACTGAGTGTGTCCCTCAGCAGACAGGAGATGGGAGAGAGGGGAGCAAGGGCATCCACTCTAGCCCTTGCATAAAGACCCTGCTTTCTTACTGGAAGGATGCCCCTGAGGACTGGCTGACTAATCACCTACATTTTAAGATAACAAATTTGTGTTGTTTTAAGCTACCAAGTTTGTGATCTGTTACAGCAGCCTTAGGAAACTAACAGGACAGCCATCCTTCAGGTGATCAAACCGGCTTGGCTCCATCTCTATTATATACCTTCAGCCTAAATCAGAGGAAAGAAGGAAGGAAGGAAGGAAGGAAGGAAGGAAGGAAGGAAGGAAGGAAGGAAGGAAGGAAGGAAGGTAGGTGGGGGAGGAGGAGGGGAGGGGAGGAGAGGAGAGGGGAGGACAAGGGAGGGGAGGGGAGGGAGGAATGTGAAGGACAGGGATGGCAGGAATTCAATGGATAGAAAATGCTTTGGCTCTGCTCCCTCCATCCTGCCCCAGACCAGGTGAAGGAAAAGCCCCAACAGAACTCCTCAGAGAGAATGCAGTGTCAGTGAGATTAGGGAGACTGGCTTCTTACTCCCTGGCAAAGCAAAAGCTAGAGGCCCATTTGGGGTGGCCACTAGGGCGGAACACTTCAAAGAACACTTAGCAGAACTTGCCATGTGTCACCGGGAGTTTGGAGTATACACAAATAGAGATGAGACTGGTGTCAGCTTCTTGCAACGTGAATTCCAAATGCTGGGTTAAGGGACTGGCTGAAAGTGTCTGCAGTGAGCAATGCAAGAGCAAGAGAGCAAGAAGGCAAAAACTGGGCAAGTTCCAGGTCTCCTTTCAGTGGAGTGAGGATCCATGAGTAGAATGACCAAGGAGATAACATGGAAGACAGGCAAGCTCAAGGCATCTTATGGTACCCCAATTAAGAGGGAGAGCCTGCATAGGGTATATACAGGTGGGAGAGGGAGGGCAGGAGCTGAGGAGGGATGCCAGGAGGTCAGCAGCTCCATGAATGCAAAGTACAAGAGTTCTCCAGTGAAGGTGTCTAGGAAGCCCATAAAAATGTCCCACAGAAGGGCCAGCCGTAACAGAAGTAATGGTGGCCAGCAGTTAGCAGCCACGAGAACCACACTGAGCACTGACTAAGTAAAAAAAAAGACCTTGGGAAATAAGATGCAAGAATGGTATGGTAAAAAAATAAACCATCACTCCTTCCCTTTTTCCAGACTCTAAACTTGAGTCTTCAGGCCTCGGCTGTAGAAAAAGAACATATTTTTAACTGAATGCATGCCTGTAAGTATTGACTTAACTTGCACTATATTTCATTACACAAAAATGAGACAGTTATTAGAGCTGAAAGTGAACAAAAAGCTGTCATGGGGGGAGAGGAGGCAAGGGAAATGCAACAGAGAATGTGTGAAGTCAGCAATGGAAGACAAGCCCATTTCCTGTTGTTGCTTCTATTAAGTTAGGCCCATTCGATAATCCAGCTATATAAACCAAGATAAAATACTATACACATTATTACCAACCCATTTTTCTCTTTATGACAGAAAAACAGAATGGAGAGTACCAACTACTTGTTTCTATGTTCTCACTATCACTTGGTCACCACAAAGTAACTTTTTTCAAGACTAGCTTTCTAGATACCTACTATGCTCTCATTTACAAGTAACAGCAGGCTCAGCTAAAGACTGTTTAAGCAAATATGAATGTTATTTTACATAACTAAAAGTGGGGCGGATCCAGGATTGGTTAATTCAATGGCTCAATGACTTCACAATCTCAGAGCGTGAGATTATTTTAACCTCCCGTCGTGATCACGAGATGATTGTGGAAGCTGCATTGTCACAATGTCACTTAACAATGTCCAGAGAAAAATACAAACATATATTTTCCTTCCCTCTTCTTTTAAGATGAAAGAACACACATTCAGATGCCCTTCGACCATCTTCCCTTAGGTGCCTTTGACTGGAATTAGGTCATGTGCCATTTTTTCAGTATAGTTGACACAACGTTACATTAGTTTCAGGTATACAACATAGTGATTCCACAATTCTCTATGTTGTGCTGTGCTCACACCGCAAGTGAAGCTACCATCTGTCACCACACGATGCTATCACAATACCATTGACTATATTCTCTATGCTGTGCCTTTCATTCCTGTGATGTATTCATTCACCACTGGAAGACTGTAACTCCCACACCCCTTCACCCATTTTGCCCATCACCCCCATCTCCCTCCCTTCTGGCAACCATCAGTTTGTTCTCTGCATTTGTAGATCTGATTCTGCTCTTTGCGTGCTTGTTTTGGGTTTTAGATTCCACATATAAGTGAAATCTTATGGTATTTGTCTTTCTCTGTCTGGCTTATTTCACCCTCTAGCGGTATATAAATACTTATATACCCTCTAGGTCCATCCATGTTGTTGCAAATGGCAAGATCTCATTCGTTTTTATGGCTGAGTAATATTCCATTTTTTTATACATGTACTACATCTTTATCCATTCCTCTCTGGATGGACATTGGGGCTGCTTCCATACCTTGGCTATTGTAAATAATGCTGCTATAAACATACAAGTGCATATATCTCTTCAAATGAGTGTTTTTGTTTTCTTTGGGTAAATACCCAGTAGTGGAATTATTAGACCGTATGGTATTTCTATTTTTAATTTTTTTAGCAACTTCCATAATGTTTTCCACAGTGCTTGCACCAATTTACATTCCCACCAACAGTACACAAGTGTTCCTTTTTCTCCACATCCTCACCAACACTTATTATTTTTTGTCTCCTTGATTCTAGTCATTCTGACAGGTGTACGATGATACCTCAATGTGGTTTTGATTGGTATCTCCCTGATAATTAGTGATGTTGAACATCTTTTCATGTGTCTGTTGGCCATCTGTATGTCTTCCTTGGAGAAATGTCTATTCAGGTCCTCTGCCCATTTTTAATCAGATTATTTGGGTTTTTTGGTCTTGAGTCCTATAAGTTCTTTAAATATTTTGGATACTAACCCCTTATCAGATCTATCATTTGCAAATACCTTCTCCCATTCAGTAGGTTGCCTTTTTGTCTTGTCGATGGTTTCCTTTGCTGTGTAAAAGCTTTTTATTTTGATGCAGTCCCAATGTTTTGTTTTTTCTTTAGTTTCCCTTGCCTTAGGAGATATACTCAGAAAAACGTTGCTATGGCTAATGTCAGAGAAGTTACTGCCTATATCCTCTTCTAGGGTATTTATGGTTTTAGGTCTCACATTTGGGTCTTTAAGCCTTTTTGAGTTTAGTTTTGTGTGTGGTGTAAGAAAGTGGTCCAGTTTCATTCTTTTGCATGTAGCTGTCCAGTTTTCCCAACACCATTTATTGAAGAAACTGTCTTTTCCCCATTGTATATTCTTGCCTCCTTTATATTAAATCAATGGTCACATGCAGTTCTTGAACAACTCACCAGAAAGAAGAATGAAACTATCATGACTGGCTGGGACTTAACAAGATTCACCCTTGGAGACCAGAATGAACTAAAGCACATAGCCACCTGAATAAAATGAACTGAAGCACATAGCCACCTGAATAAAATGAAAAAATTCATATAGCCATATGAATAAAATATGTTCTCTTAAATGGGTAGGAAGTGACTGCTGATAGACAACACATTATACAGAGCAAAGACTATTTGTCCTACCAACTCAAATGAGGTAACTCTCTCAGGTAAGGTTTTAAAAGCAGAGCCTGAGATGAGTTACTATAGGAATGCCCTTGGGAAAAGGTGGGTGAGGGAAGCAGGATGGAAGACAAGTTGCTAAGCAAGGAGGAGGGTATCTCAGCTGGACTTTTCCTTCAGCCTGATTCCATGGGGACCCGCTGAGGCTGAGTCATACCACAAAGTTGGTTTCTACCTTGAGGAAAGGAGGCTGACCTTTTGTACCCCATTTTCAGTCAGTCATTGTTTGTGAATTGCTGAAAGGGGCATAAGCTTCACAAGGTGACTTTTCAATGAGGGACAATTCTCTAGAGAAAGGCACAGCTATGAATCATTCACAGCCAACACTCACCACATGCGGGATGGGTGTACCAGTCTAGTAAAAGAGATTTGGATGAAGCACGAACAATGCACACCAGAGAAGCTGCCACTGGAAATAGACCCAAGGACTGAAAACCTTAACCGGCCTCCAAAATGGTGCCCTCCCCAGGATGCCCAGCACACTGAGCCATTCTGGTTTTGCCCATAGCAGGACAATTAAAAATGTGTTGTCAGCCCAGGCTACTGAGCAAACATCTGTGTTTCCTCTGGAAGAGCCCAAACCTACTAGAATATCTCAAGACCCAGCACTTAGCTCCCCATGTTACAGCCTAAGTTCCAGATATCACTTCCAGAGCTTTTACAGAACATGGAACCCAAGATGAAAAGCATTTACATATTCCTAACTACCCTGCTGTACCCCCTCTGTTCACCCCTGGAAGGTGCTGCAAGCCACTTTACTAAGATAACAAGCTTCAGAAACTGCTGGTCTGGCTCTCCTTGTAGGTTGAGTGGTCCTATCCTTGAGGTAGAGAAGGCATCTGAACTTGGAGAGTGGCTTGTTTCTCATCTGGTGACTTCAGCCTGCAGGGATCAAATGAATCACCCGGAGTCTGTGGCCTGGTCTTAAGCCTACAGCATATCATTCAACCCACACACTTTCAACAAACCTTCCACTGCCAACACTCTGATAGGAAAAGGTTAAGCAACTCTCCACTTCCAAATTTCACTCTAGATTTCCTCTGGGTCGAGGAGAGCCGAGTTACAACAATTCCCCTTTTTCACTAGAAATGGAAATACTTTAGAGGAAACCAAGACAATGAACAAGTCTTTCCAAATAATCTATTTTAAAAATCATGGGTGGAATTGCAATGTACAGATTAATTTCCTCTTAAAATATAGCTGGATTTCAAACGTAGAAAGAAAGGAGGCTTGAACAAATCAATTTTGGCAGAAGCTAAAAGATTTTAAAACAATTTGAGTATTCTGGCCACCATCTACAACAGGAAATGGAAAGAATTCTAAAGCCCACCAATAATTAATATTAGAGAAGTCAGCAAGTATTTGAAATAAGAATAAATATTTTGTCTTACATTTTAACTTCCTGCATTTATGTCTTATTCTCTCTGTATTTCATAAATCCTCTTCCAGGAAGGTTTGACTCAGGCTCACCCTTGTAGACCCACCCCCACCCCTGTGCCTGCACACAAGAGACACTCAATTAACATTGGTTGAATTAATGAGTAAATAAAATCAGCAGAAATTTAAACCATTTTATGATCTGCTACCACCATCATTAATAGTACAACTTATCACTTATCCAACTAAGAAAAATATTGGAACAAATCTTCTTAACACTTTAACAAGTTATATATAAATGACTTGCCAAAAACAAGCTAAATTGTAAAGCCTTTAGAAGAAAACTCTGTTCCCTAATGCACATCAGTATCTGCAAATAATTCTGAAGGTAAAGAGAAATTCTTTACGTAAGGATGCCCTCTACTGGAAAACACTCTTTTCCACTGAATACAAAAAGACAAACTCTCCATTGACTTGCTTACCACTCACATTTCTCATCAAAGGAGAATAAGGTCACAGGATGTGAGCCTGAAATCCTAAAGTGTCAAAAGACTTCGATCACAGATAAGCAATCTTAAAATGCCACATTCTCATTTTAGATAGAACCATTTCAAACTACAGGTGACTCTTGGACAATGGGTGGTGGCGTGGGGTGCGGGCGTGGGGGGAACCACTGCAGAGCTGAAAATCTGTGTGTAACTTTTAACTACCCAAAACCTGAACTACTAAGAGCCTAATGTTGACCGAAGTCTTACCAATAACACAAAGAGTCAATTGACACATATTTTGTGTGTGCATTATATACTTCATTTTTATGATAATACCCACATTTTCTTGAATTTTTCAGTATTTCTAGGCTACTGGATTACTCTGCAAGTTTTTTCAAATTGTTGCAAATCTCTAAAATACTTTTTCCAATATATTTATTGAAAAACATCCACATATAAATGGACCCATGCAGTTCAAACCCATACTGTTCATAGGTCACCTGTAAAGCACAAGATGAAGAAATCTTGGAAGATAAACTTTGGAGAGAAAAAGGTATTCAGGTTCCAGAACTCGGTGCACATTTTCTATGTGCCCAATTTTATCCCCTCAATGTAGTCTAAGACTGCCTGATCTTTGCAGATTTGTTTAGGATTAGAAGCAGTAAGTCCATATGAGAAACAAACTGAGGGCCTCAGAGGGGAGGGGGGTGGGGGAATGGGATAGACCGGTGATGGGTAGTAAGGAGGGCACATATTGCATGGTGCACTGGGTGTTATACACAACTAATGAATCATCGAGCCTTACATCGGAAACCGGGGATGTACTGTATGGTGACTAACATAATATAATAAAAAATCATTATTAATTAAAAAAAATAAATAAATAAATAAATAAATAAAAGAAGCAGTAAGTCCAGTCTCTGGCTGAATTCCATCCTATAGAAATTGTATTCTGATATTTTTTTAATTGTACTTCAACTGAAAGGGGGATTGCTCACTTCCTGGCCTAATCTGATCTTAGTACTATTAAAAACTGACTAGTCGTTGGGTTTTAAAGTCTTGATGGACTTTTATTTGGTGTTCTCCCTTTCCTTCCACCTTCCTTCTCTATCTCCTTATTCTCTTTGAATGTTTTAGTGTCACATAAAAAAACGTTCCTAGGAGGCCTCCTTTGGTGAAGATTTTCACATTTCCCTCTGCTCTGCAAGGCTGCCTAGAAATTCTCTCCTCCTACTGAGACTTGAGGTCAGCAGCATATGAAGGGCTAAAACCAGCAGCCCAGCAGCCCTAGCACCAACAGGCAGAGTTCACAGAGAGGGGCTAAAGCCATAGCAAGTGCTAAAATGGGATGTACCCTGGATATGCCAGCGGTGGCTGCAATGGACAATTTCTGACTCCAAAAGAGGTTTTGAAGTGCCACAGAATGCTCAAATCCACCTCTGCAATTTGGATTGGACAAAACAACTGAACAACAGCCAGCCAGTCCTCAGGGTGGGAACAGTGCTTCAGGAGCACCTTAGAAGAACGTCTATGTGCCATCTCTCCCATGTCCTCTCCCTCTCTGATGCTCTGACTCCAACCTACCCACCTCCCACTCCTCCAGCCCAGTTATTTGGGAAAGTGGAGCCAAGAGTTGCTTGCAAATGTCACAGAGGAGGTGTGGTTTAGCTAAGGTAGTTTGGGTTAACATCGCACGAAATCATACGGAGTCCTTCTGGAGACTGGTCAATAGGATTGTCTGGGGAGTATATTGGCCGTCTACAGAAAAGGTTGGCTGGCTATCCACCCAAAGTTCCCACAGGGACATGTTCATGAGCTTTGTGAATCTTATAAGGTCAAGCCTGGCCTTCAGCCTCTTCAGGCTCAATACTGGATTTCATCAGCACCCTAAGAATGAATCTAACTGGGCATCACTTGGGGAGTTTATAAAATTATGACATCCAGGTCATACCATCAGAGACTCTGATTTAATTGGCCTGGCTTGTGGCCTGCCATTAGGATTTCTAGAAGCTCCCCAGGTGATTCTAAAAGGTGACTAAGATTGAGGATCACTGTCTTAGAAACAGACTCACTAACATCATAACTGCAAGTTCAATTCATGTCACCCCAGTCACCTTCTGGATTATTATTGATAACACATGTTTTGGTGCCTTCAAAGTAGTACTGAAATTTAAATGAGCAAACACTAAAAAAAAAAGAAGGCTCCTAAGTTTGCCATGTTAGCTCATTGAGCAAAATAACTCGAAGTATAAATCACCGTGGCACTGTTCCAGCTGAGAACAAGAGAGCCCTACTTAGATGTCACAAGGGATGGCTAACTCCAGATGTATATGGGTAAGCAGCTTAGATTGCTGGTTTCCAATTCTCAGACAGAAAGATTTAGCAAAAATTCTTTTTATTGTAAGCTCACAACACAGAAAGAAGGAGGACAAGAATTGGCTCCCTCAGAAGAAGAAAGAAACTGTGATGGTAGGGATAACCATGCAAGTGAGGGATTTCCTTTACAACCTACATCAATTCAATGTAACTTGGTCCACGGCCTTCCTCCAATACAATGGAAAGTGTCTCTCTTGGCATTTAAACTTTTTCAATCATGCTGAAATGTATATAGTCACATTAAAGTTAAAATTAAAGTACACATACATACTTTCATTTCTAGGAAAATTAAAGAATGCCTAAAAATCAATGCAAAAAATCAGGCACTCTAATAGAAAAATTGGCAAAAGACTTGAACAAGCATTTTACAGAAAAAGGATACTGAAATGGCAAACAAATATATTAAAAGGTGCTCGATTTTATTAGTCATCAGATCAAAGCATACTGAAACCATAATGCAATACCATGACATACCCACTAGAATGGCTAAAATAAAAAAGACCAAAACATCAAGTGTTGAAGAGTAAGAGGGGCAACCAGAACTCACAGACATTGCTGGAGGCAGGATAAGCTGGTACAACCACTCTGGACGACTGTTTGGCAATACCTATGCCTACCCTGTGTTCCAGTGACTCTACTTCTACATACCCTTAACAGAAATGCCTATATTTGTTCACCAGGAGACTTGTACAAGACTTTTCATTTCAGCGCTGCTTTTAGTAGCCAAAAATTAGAAATTATGGCAGTAATAAAATGGATGAATAAATTGTGGTTTAGTCATAAAATGGAATCTTCTACAGCAGTGATAATAAATGAACATGGATTAATCTCACAAATAGAATAGGGAGAGAAAGAAGCCAGACACTAAGCATATTGTATGAATCCACTTACAAAAAAAACCAAACTCAACAATAGCTGAAACCAATCTCTGGTGTCAGAAGTCAGATAGTGGTTAGCCTTAAGGAGGTAGGAAATGACTAGAAGGAGTGTGAGAGGGCTTCTGAGGGGCTGATGATGCTTGATTTCCTAATATGGGTACTGGCTTCATGAATGTGCTCAGTTTGTGAAGTTCCTTAAGCTACTTAGTTATGTTATGGGCCCTTCTTTATACCATAACAATAAAAAGTAAATACACAGACAGATATACAAATACATACACATATTTCATGGCAGGCCCCCATTTTTGGTCATTTTTTTTAAGATTTTATTTATTTATTCATGAGAGATAGAGGGCGAGAGAGACACAGAGGCAGAAGGAGAAGCAGGCCCCCTGCAGAGCAGGGCCCCCCCCCCCCCAATGCAGGACTTGATCCCAGGATCCTAGGATCATGACCTGAGCTGACGGCAGACGCTTAACCCACTGAGCCACCCAGGCACCCCCTGTTTTTATTTCTCTGAGGTTTTCCTAGAGAAATGCTTACCAAGGTATTCAAGGTGTAGGTGAGTTTGGGTCCCCTGAGGATCAGATCCCAAGACAAGACTGGACATGCAAGAGATCTATTAGGGGAAACACCTGTAAAGAATAAAAGGGAAAGGGACAGAAGGCACGGAGACCCTTCCGACAATGACAAAGTTCAAACACCTATGAAAGGAGAAAAGGAAAGAAGGATTGGGTAGAATGATCCTCAAACCACAATACAATTCCAAGAAAATTTAAGCCAGGTCACTGGGGAGACCCTTAGCCAAAGATACCCTGGAATCCTATATCATGCAGATACAACATCCCTCCCATATTCAGTGGCAGGAAGCAGCCTGGTGGCAGTGTGGTGTGGCTGTGATGGGAGCAGAGATGTGGCAGCTGGAAGTGACAATCAGCGATGCCCCCAGAAGTAGGCTCTCTTGAGGAGTGATGGCCACCACGGGGGCATACACAAAGAATGCTCTTTGAGACCTCATTTGCACCAGAAACAATGTAAACGGCCTCAATGGTCTATTGCTAAGGAGGTAACAAGATAACTAAATATCCACATTGTAGAATATCCTCATAGCAGTTAGAAGGAACCCGACTGGGCACCTGGGTGGCTCAGTCCGTTAAGCAACTGCCTTTGGCTCAGGTCATGATCCCTGAGTCCTGGGATTGAACCCCGCATCAGGTTCTCTGCTCAGTGGGGAGTCTGCTTCTCCCTCTGCTCTTCACCCCTCTGTTGCTCTGTTGCCCTCTCTCTCTCTCCCAAATAAATAAATAAAATGTTTAAAAAAAAAAAAGGAACTGGACACTTTTTTTTTGGTACTAACGTGAATAGATAGATGTTCAGGAGGTTCCACAGAGTAAAAAATAGTAAGTTGTAGAACTCTTTTTTTTTCTGCGACCACAAAAGACCCTGCTTTAATTCTGAAAGGTTTATTCCTTATGACTACATGTCTAAGAATACAGGTAAACTTTCTGTCATGATTTTCCTGCTCTATAGGTGTGTTTTTAGATATTGCACTTTTGAAGCAAGTATATACACAAGACATCATTCCTTTAGCTGCCTTTGGTAAACTCACCAATTGATGTGCTATTTTTCATCATCACCTTTCCATTGTTTCTTTCTCAGACATTATTTGCCTTAGAACTTTGAAAATATATTTCAATAGAAGTTCATATCTTTTAAGAAGAGAATCAGCCACTGATATCAATGGTCTCTCAAAGTTTTGGTCTTTGTGCCCTGATTTCCACCTTTGAAATTTCATCCTTTTCCTCTGTCCGTTTGTTCCTAAGAAAAAGATATTCATCGGGGAACCTGGGTGGCTCAGTCGGTTAAGCATCTGCTTTAGGCTCAAGTCATGATCTCGGGGTCCACCCCCACGTTGGGCTCCCTGCATAGGGCTCCCTGCTCGGCAGAGAGCCTGCTTCTCCCTCTCCCTCTGCCTGCCACTTCCCCCTGCTTGTGCACACTCTCTGTCAAGTAAGTAAATAAAATCTTGAAAACAAAAAAACCAAAATACTCACATTATTTTGGGGTCTTTGAACCCTAAAGTGTTGTGTTTTGTTTGCAAAAATTATGCTATGTACTGGTCAGTTTCTCTCCCCGATTTTTTTTTTTTTTTTTTTTTTTTTAGGTCATTTGGTTTCTTTTTCTAGAACTTGGAAGCATGTGCTCTGGGTAGCTCCCTTTCTACCATCTGATCAGTCCCTGCCACACCTTCCCCCTCCTCTTACTATGACCAGTGTTACACATCTCCCAGGTGGCTTGCTGATAAAAGTGGCCAAGAACTAGAGTCATTTACTTACAATGAATCACGGATAATAACAGCATAGGCCCTGGCGTCAGACCTCCCTGGGTTCACATCTTGGCTCTGCCACTTACTAGCTGAATGGCAACAGCCAAGTTTGTGAACCAGTCCTCACCTGAAAATAGGAAGAATGACAGCAATTACCTAAGGATATTGTGAGGATTGAATGAGAAAAATTCACATAAAGTACTGAGAGCTTGACTGGCTGCTCAATGGACCAACGAGTCACAGAACACATTTTTAATAATACGGGGCTTTAAACAAGCGCGTTATCAGAGGTGCGGCCCTGGTGGGAAAGAAAGTGCTTTGCGTTTCTTTAAAGCAAAAAGTTGACAGTGATTCTCTTTACTTGGCAAGAGACACTGGGAACAGTTCCATACACCTGCAGAGTGACCACACTCTCGTTCTTCGGTTCCTGGAGACCTGGACGGAGTTAAGAGAACCGTGACTCAGCAGAGCGACGCTCCATCTGCCAAGTCAGAATGTCACCATTCNNNNGAATCTCAGCAGGAAACAGAATCCAGGGTGCCTCAAGTTCAATGAATTCCAAGCAATTAAAATCAAGAGCAAAGGATTGGGATTTTAACACAACATGTTTACGTTTGTCACTGAAATGGGCCGGCTGCTCACGGGTACCATAAATAGTTCTGTCATTTCCCAATTTCCAGCTCTCACATTTAAAACAGATGATTTTTTTGAGATCAAAACAATAAAAACAGAAAGATCAGAAGATGATATATGACAGGATGTTAGGCAACGATGAATGACCTTTTAATACGCACACTCACTTAGTCATGGCTCTGATGGTCAGCCTTTCAAGTCAAAATTACAAATAATTCCTTCCGTCAGCAAATCGCAAACAACCCACTTATCAAAAATTGTCAAATAAATCTGTCACTCATTAGGGGTTGCAAGGCATTCGTCTATGTGGCAGACTTCCCAAAGTAACAAGCCCCCTAACGCCCTTGACTGTCTCTTAGGAGGAGAAAAAGCAAACTACTGAGCGGTTGCCGGAGACTTGGAGATTCCAAAGACTGAGGCGGCAGCCAAGGGGTCAACAGAAGCCAAGGAGGCCAGGTGCAGGCTGCAGGCTCAGCACTTGGCCACCACACAGAGACTGCTTATTCTCAGAACCCACCTGTCAGACAGGCTGTGCAGGTGTTGGCTGAACAGTGGCTTCGCCTCTCTGGCCCTCCCATTATTCCTAAAGAAGAGAGGGCTATAAAAGAAGGACCAGAACACCCATCTGGAGTCATGGACTCATTGAACTTTTAACCCAGAAAAGTCCTTAATGACCCATCTAACCCATCCCCCTTCATTTAAGTCAGGACAAAATGGCGTCCTAGGAAGATCATAGTCTTTGCCTGAGATTCATAAAAGCAGGACCCAGAACAGAACCTAGACCTCCCAACCCCAGCCATTTATTGGCCACCATAGGAGACAGTAAAGCAAGGGAAGAGATACAACCTGTCTTCAAAGACGCTATCATATGACTCAATGTGAAGAACCTTCCATAAAATGCATGCTCAAAAAAATGGTAGTGCCTACCCTGCCTCCAGGTAAAATATTACATTCTAGCTGGTGAATTATCATTTTAACAATTGCAATGTCAAACAAGTTTGAAATAGGTTGTTCACTTACATTCTTAACCAAAAAAAGTCATTTAATTGAAATAAACTATCAAAACTTTAGATCCATTTATAGAATTTTTTTTTTCCAAATTCCAATTACTGGTGAAAGAGAAAGTTTCTGACTCTGATTCGCCAAACAAACATTAATGTGACTGGTCCAACCAAACATGTTCCAGAGCCAGGGCCTGGCATTCAAAATTGCCTTCCAAAGAGTTCTTGCCTGAAACATTTTTTTTAACCTTCCTTTTTACAGGTCCCTCAAGCATGTTTCCTCTTTTTCTGTTTTTTAAATTCTCATAAGATTGCATGGTGTGTTCATTTTCTTTCTCACTCCTGCACCTAGCAGGATGATTTATAGTATGTCCGCTGAAGGCACGGGCTTAAGAATCAATCACTCAGATCCGGATTTCCAGTTGGGGGACTTGAGAGAGTTGTGTCAAGTCTCAGTTTCTTTCTCCACCAAAAGGGTATAATAATAGATCTTATCCATAGGACTGTGGTGATGATTAAGTTAAAGTAATGCCATCAAGAAAGTGTTGGCAAGAATGTGGAGAAAAGGGAACCCTTGTGCACTACTGATGGGAATGCAACCTGGTGCAGTCACTCTGGAAAACAGAATGGAGGTTCCTCAAAAAGTTAAAAACAGAATTGCCGTTAAGACCCAGTAATATGACTACTGAGTATTTACCCAAAGAATATGAAAACACAAATTTGAAAAGATACATTCACCCCTATGTTTATTGCAGTATTATTTACAATAGTTAAATTATGGAAGGAACTGTCCATCGATAGATGAATGAATAAAGAAGATAGGGTGTGTGTGTGTGTGTATGTATGTGTGTGTGTGTATATATATGTATCTTTTCTTAGACTCATCAAGAAACTGAAGTCATAGGGCAAACTATCACCTAATATATATGTATGTATGTATGTATGTGTATGGTATATATACACACACACACACACACACACACACACACACACACAGGAATATTACTCTGCCATAAAGAAGAATGAAATCTTGCCATTTGCAACAACATGGAAGGACCTAGAGGGTATAATGCTAAGTGAATAATCAGACAAAGACAAATACCATACGATTTCACTCATATGTGGAATTTAAGAAACAAAACACATGAACAAAGAAAAAAAAGACAAACAAAAAAACAGACTCTTAAATACAGAGGACAAACCAGTGGTTACCAGAGGAGAGGGGGAAGGGGGGATGTGTGAAATAAGTGAAGGAGATTAAGAGTACACTTATCATGAGGTACAGAATTGTTGAATCATTATACTGTGCACTTGAAACTAACATAACACTGTATGTTAATTAAACTTGAATTTAAAAATAAATTTTAAAAATTTAAAAATAATAACGCCACCAAGTATTAAGTTTACTCTGTGCCAGGGACTGTGCTAGGCCCTAAGAATTCAGTAATGGTGAGTGACCTCAGTGGAGCCCAGAACAAGAGAGATGAGCCCTAAAAAAATAATCACATAAAGAAATGTACAAAGACAACTCATCTCCATGAAAGGCAAAGCGAGTGAAAAGGACAATAATGCTAGTGTGAACTTTTAGAACATGTGTGCAAAGCAGAGGCAGCAAGAAAGCCATGTTTCCTTCCATATGATGCTTTCTCTGGGAGAAGCAGTAAGCCGGTAGGGCCCATAATTGCGGATGGATCATATCAGCAACCGCACGATTTGTTCTTATCCCAACGCCTCCCAGAAAGTTGGTCAAGAGTCTCGCCCAGGGGCGCCTGGGTGGCACAGCGGTTGGGCGTCTGCCTTCGGCTCAGGGCGTGATCCCGGCGTTATGGGATCGAGCCCCACATCAGGCTCCTCCGCTGTGAGCCTGCTTCTTCCTCTCCCACTCCCCCTGCTTGTGTTCCCTCTCTCGCTGGCTGTTTCTATCTCTGTCAAATAAATAAATAAAATCTTTAAAAAAAAAAAAAAAAGAGTCTCGCCCAAGAGTAGAACATCTTGAAGAGGCCACACCTATTCTCAAACCACATGAACAGGCCATGTCAGATTCTCGCCTGGACCTTGAGGGAGTCTGCTGGTCACCTAAATGGTGTCAGTTGAGGCATCCTACTGCCCTTACTCTGCCTTGAGGTGGCGGACATGGGAAAATGACACAAAGGCAGAAAATAAAGGAGATGGGGGTGACTGGGTCAGCTGGGGGCTATTGCTTTTGGAAAGATGGTCCAAGTAGAATTGTGAGAAACTCTGTACGTGTTTCAAAGAGCAGCCTCACCAGGAGGGACTTGTAGAAAAAGAAGAAAATTCCACTGTTTTTTTTTCCCCCTCCAAATTTCTGACCTATTCCACTTTGTTTTTAAAAACTGTTAAATTGAACTTTTAAAAATAAAATATACCCAAATGAAAGAACTTTTATTCAACTGCCTGGGGAGACAGAGGGGGCTTATTTTAAACAGAGTATCTTTCCATGTCTCTTTCTGTTTCTAATTTCTCTGCTTTAGGACCAAGAAACATGTCCATCCCTTGGAAGGCCCCATCTGAGAGAATTCCCTGGCAGCTGACTCACAGGAGCTGCCTCTGGAGGTCAACCAGTCTCCTGCAGCTGCTCTCCCAGGCCCACAGGCATGGAGTGAGAAAAGGTCAGGCAAAGAGGGGAGGCTTGTGGCCCTGCCCTATGTTGGCATCGCTCCAGGGCCAGGGAATGTCCAGCAGGAGCAAATTCCAATGAGCCCAGATCCCAGAACAAGTGTGTTTTCCCAGTGATTCCTGCCAACTCCCCTTTAAACTGACAGGATGCATGTTTCTGATGACGGGAGGCCTGCCAATGCTGGAGCTGTGTGTATGTGTGTGTGTGTGTGTGTGTGAGAGAGAGAGAGAGAGAGAGAGAGAAGCAGCCTGAGAGAAACCAGGTCCCAGGCTGATGTTTTATGCACATGGGGCTGATGATGTGACAAGAAGGCACGTCAGGAGAGACAGAAGGACATCAGAGACAGCATATGGCCCAGAAAGCTGAGTGTCCTTTCTGCCACGCTCGAGCCACAGGTTCTCGGGGAGTGGACTGTGGCTGTCTTAACACTGACAGAAGGACCTTGCAACACTTCTCAGGGGTCACATTTGTCCCCACCCAGCACTCTGGGGCAGGTGGAACTGCTCCCATTTAACAAACAAGGAAACCACGGCCCCTGAAGCAGCAAGAGCTCCCGCAAGCCAGACCCCAGTCCCCTGACATGGTGCCAGCGCATGCATCAGACCACACTCTGGGTCCCCGGACCTAAACGTCTACGCCGCTGTGCTACTGCAATCTTAACGCAGCTCTGATTTCGGCCCCGACGTGAAAACAGCGTGGAAGACATCACTGCTGTTCTTATAAGACAAAGCTGAATAAACAGAAAGTCGACACTTTTCTTAGACTCATCAGGAAACTGAAGTCATAGGGCAAACTACCACCTCAAAATAAGAAGACACGGGGGTGCCTGGCTGGCTCAGTCAGTGGAGCACGCAATTCTTGATCTCGGGGCTGTAAGTTCGAGCACATGCTGGGCGTAGAGATTACTTAAAAAAATAAAGTCTTTTTTTTAAAAAACGAAGAGATAGACACATCCAGAGAAATATAGCAACTGAGGGATGCTTAACTGAAACAGAAGCCAGCGGAGGCAGAAACTGGTAGGAATACTGAAATGACAGTTTTGATGAATTCCTGGAGACTGAGTGTGGACCAGCATGAGAGCAGGAAACCGCTGGGGCTGCAGTCAAGGGGGACCCCTACACTGCCATGAGGTTTCTCTCCGGGAACCCCACCAGGGTCTCAGACTGAGGATCTGGGCAGGACTTCCTTGTGGCTCCTGCAGGGGTGGGGAGAGTCATGATAGGGAAATGTACTCAGAGCCTTTTCCAACATACTCCAGGCCCTCCTGCTCCTGTCTCATCTAAAGGGGGAAAAAAATATTCAACAGGGAATACGGGTTCAAGGAAATAGACTGGGAATGCTGCAGTCCTGGAAGGGTATGGGGGACGTTGTAGGTGGGGGAGCTGTGCCACTGGAGGAGGTCACACTGTGGAGGTCATGACCACAAGCCATAGGTCCACTAACAATGGAGATTTCCTGGCAGATGATAGAAAACCCCCCTTGCTACAACTTTTTACTATAAGACTCAAGGATAAAAACAGTGGGTAACAGCTCGAAGAGAGCCATAAGGCATGGATCCCTTCCGGATGAATGTAGACATGCCATAAGCCAAGAGAAAAGACAAAACAAAAACACTAGAAGAATCTGAAGCCTCTGGTACCTATAGCTACAACAAATATTCAACACAGGCCAAATCCAAGCCCAATTAACATAAAACTTCATACTAAAGGTTTATTTCAGTTCCTATTTCCCAATACAACATGTCCAGCTTTCAATAAAAACTACAATGCATTCAAAAGACAAGAAAAAACACAGTCCAAAGAGACACAGCAATCATTAGAACCAGATTCAGATAAAACACAGATGTTGGAATTATCAGACAGGGAATTTTAAATAGCTATGATTAATACATTAAGGGCTTTAATAAAAGAAAAAAAGAAGACAGCATGCAAGATGGGTCAAGTAAGCAGAGAGATGGAAACTCTTGGGAAAAAGTCAAAAGAAAATGCTAAAAATCAAAAACACAGTCAAAGAAATGAAGAATGTCTCTAACAACAGAAGAGCATCAACTGGGACAAGAATCAGTGAACTTGAACATAGATCAATAGAAACTTCTCAAACTGAAATGCAGAGAGGGAAAAAAATGGAAAGAAGAAAAAAAGGACAAAACATCCAAGGACTATGGGACAATTTCAACAGGTATAACATTAACGTAATTGGAATGGTCTTCCAATTCTGGTAGAAGGAAAAGAAAAAGAGAATGGAGCAGATGAGATGTCTGAAGTTATAATGGCCAAGAACTATCTAAATTAATGACAGATGCCAAACCACAGCTCTAGGAAGCTCAGAGAATACCACATAAAATAAATACAAAATAAAAATTATATATTATGTTATAATATATAACCTTCAAAATGAAAAATAAAACAAAGACAAAAAGAAAATCTTGAAGGAAGACAGAAGGGGAAAAAAAAACCTAACCTACGGAAGAATACAGATAAGAATTACTACGGACTTCCCGTCAGAAGTCAGACATTCAAGAAAAGAGTGAAATCTTTAAATCTGGGGGAAAAGAATCACCAATCTAAAATTCTATATCCAGCAAAATTATCCTTCCAAAGCAAGAAGAAATGAAGGCATTCTCAGACAAAAAAAAAGAATAGAAAACAGAAAACTGAAAAAATTTATTATTGTCAGCAGACCTTCCCTGCAAGAAATGTTAACAAAAGAATTCTTCAGGCAAAGGAAAAATTAGGTCAGTCAGAAACTGCATAAAGAAAGAAAGTGGTGGCACCTGGGTGGCTCCGTGGGTTGAGCATCCAACTCTTGATTTCAGTTCAGATCTTGATCTCAAGGTTGTGAGAGTGAGCCCTGCACTGGGCTCCTTGCTGAGAGTGGAGCCTGCTTAAGATTCTGTCTCCATCTCCCTTTGCCCCTCCCTTCTGTTTGCTCTCTCGTGCTCTCTCTCAAAAGACAGAGAGAGAGAGAGAGAGAGAGAGAGAGAAAGAAAGAAAGAAAGAAAGAGGAAAAGAGGAAGGGTGGGTAGCTGTTGGAGAAGGAATAAAGTAAAATATTTTATTTTTGTCACTCTTAATTGATCTAAAATATAGCTGTTTGTTCAAAGCAATAATGGTAACAACATATTTGTTAATCATAGCATGTAGAGAAAAGAAATGAATGACAGCAATGTCGCAAGGGATAGAGAATGGAACTGGGATAGTCTAAGGTACTTGCAATACCTGTAAAGTAGGATAATGCTATTTGAAAATGTACTTAAATTATTTAAAACTATATACTGCAAACTCCAGGGCAACTACTAAAAAAAATTTTAAAGAAATATAAAAGATATGCTAAGAAGATAAAATGGAATCATATAAAATGCTCAGCTAAAACCAGAAAAGACAAGAGAAGGGGGAAAGAAACAAAAAACACATGTAAATAACAGAAAATATTACAAAGATTATAGATATTAAACTATAATCACTTTATTGTGAACGGTTTACACATACCTATTGAAAGACAGACATTGCCACAGCAGATATAAAAACACAACCCAACTGTATGTTTTCTACAAGAAACCCACTTTAAACACAAAGTCAAATAGTATATAAATAGTAAAGGCTTGGAGAAAGATCCACCATACTATCACTATCAAAAAAAAGCTGGACTCACCTTATTAATTTCAAACAATGCAGGATTTGAAACAAGGAAGAGTATCAAGGATAAAGAGGGATATTACACAATGATAAAGAAATCAATTCTCCAAGAAGACATAACAATCCTGAATGTGTATGTACCTACCAAGAGAGCATCAAAATGAGGCAAAAACTGATAGAACTGGAAGGAGAAAGAGATAAATCCAAAGTTATAATTAGTTATATCTCTGTTAACAATTGATATATCAAGCAGGTGGAAAGTCAGTGAGAATAGTATAGATGGCCTGAATAGCACTACCAAACAACTTGGACTAACTGACATTTGTAGATACTCCATCCAACGAGAGCAAAATACACATTCTTCTCAAGCTCACATGGAACATTCTGGGCCGTAAAATATACCTTAACAAATTCAAAAGAACAAAAGTCATACAAAATATGATCTCATACCACAATGGAATTAGATTATAAATCAATTACAGAAAGATAGCCAGAAAATCTCCCAAATATTTGAAAATTAAACAACATACTTCTAAATAACTCATGAGCCCAAGTAGCTGTCTTAAGAGAAAATTTTCAAATATGATTAAGTGAAAATTAAACTGCAATTGATTAAAATGTGCTGGATGCAGCTAAAGCAGAGCTTAGAAGGAAATTTACAGCTTTAAATGCACATAGTAGAAACCCAAACAATCTAATATGAATAACCTAATAATCTAATATGAAATAATAAATAATAATAATCAAATAATCTAATATGAATAACCACCTTAGGAAACTAGAAAAAGAAGAGCAAATTAAAACTAAAGCAAATAAAAACAAGGAGATAATTTTAATATTAGAGCAAAAAACAACAAAATTGAAAATAGGAAAACAAAAAAGAAAATCAACAAAACCAAAAGCTGGTTATCAACATCAGAAACTAAAAAGGGGTCATCTTTATAGATCCCATAGACTTCAAAAGGATAATAAGGAATACTATAAACAACCCTATGCTCACGAGTTTGATAACTGAGATGAATTAAATGAACTGATTCCTTGAAATCTTGATGAACCCACAAGTCCTCTATGCATCTTGTTTAAATAAAAATTAGGATTCATTCAAAGAACCAGCTTCTAGTTCTATTAATCTGCTCTACTGTGCCCCTGGTTTCTAATTCATTGATCTCTGCTCTAATCTTGATCAGCCATTGCACTACTGGGTATTTACCCCAAAGATACAGACATAGTGAAGAGAACGGCCATATGCACCCCAATGTTCATAGCAGCATTGTCCACAATAGCTAAATCGTGGAAGGAGCTGAGATGCCCTTCAACAGATGACTGGATTAAGAAGATGTGGTCCATATATACAATGGAATATTACTCAGCTATCAGAAAGAACGATTTCTCAACATTTGCTGAAACATGGACAGCACTGGAGGAGATAATGCTAAGAGAAATAAGTCAAGCAGAGAAAGACAATTATCATATGGTTTCTCTCATCTATGGAACATAAGAACTAGGAAGATCGGTAGGGGAAGAAAGGGATAAAGAAAGGGGGGGTAATCAGAAGGGGGAATGAAGCATGAGAGACTTTGGACTCTGAGAAACAAACAGAGGGCCTCAGAGGGGAGGGGGGTGAGGGAATGGGATGGGCTGGTGGTGGGTAGTAGGGAGGGCACGTATTGCATGGTGCACTGGGTGTTATGCGCAACTAATGAATCATCGAGCTTTGCATCAAAAACCAGGGATGTACTGTATGGTGACTAACATAATATAATAAAAAAATATTATTAGAAAAATTAAATAAATAAATAATTAGGATTCAGAAGATCTAGGATGGGGCCTCAAATTCTGCATCTCTAAGGCATTCTCAGGTGACCCTGATGCTGCTAGTCTAGGAATCACATTTTGAATAGCAGTGCTTTAGAAAACCAAGGAGAATGCAGTGCTTCATTACACAATGCAAAAGTGATGTGAATACAGTCAACTTCCAGGCGTTCAGGAGGAGATTTTTTAAATTGATTGCATATCCCGGGTCATGCCTTTCCAGGTTTTTTCTTTTGCTTTTCTTGGCTTACTTTTTGGCTTTTTAGAACCTCACCAACAACAATGTCAGACAGACACAGAAGATGGAAGGCAGCCTTACCTTTCATGAAAGTCATACAACCCCTGTAGACTGGGGGAGAGAGGAAGGCTAAAACACTTTGAAGCCATTAGTGACTACTTTAATCTTTGGATTATTTTTCCCCCCACCTCGGTGACCAAAATAAAATTATAATGCTATACCTGTGTCTCAATTATCTGGATTAAGCTAAGTGCTACTATACAATAAACAAGTTATTACCTTCTAAGATAAAGAAATGGGACGTTGGGGAACAAAGACGCAGCATCCTAGAAGTTTTCAAAGAACAAATTCGATGCCTCTAGCTTATAGCCTTAGATGCTATTTAAATGTTTCATAATCCGCCTTTCGTGACTGTGAACATCATCCTGCGACTGCTGCAGAAAAGATCTGTGTCCCATCCATATCTAGTGTCAGTGCATTACCCCAGGAGCGTCCTGGGGGTTAATCTGGAACTGGCCCCCAAACGAGGGCCAACCCTTCAGATCAGTTAAGTGCCAGGTTAAAAAAGCAGGGGACCTTCCGGGGCTTGGGCTAGGCAGCCACCAGAAGAGCAGATCTCCTCAGGGGCCGCCGGAATCTTAAAAGTTTATACAGAGGTCTTACCTTGGTTCAATCATATATGTGGTCCTGATGTCCTCAAATAACACGCTGCTCTCAAAGCTGCGGCCTCGGGGCGCCTGGGTGGCTCAGGTCCTGATATCAGGGGCCTGGAATCGCGAGGCACGCTCTCTGCTCCGCAAGAAGTCCGCTTCTCCTTCTGCCCCTCCCCCCACTCATGCGCATGCTCTCTTTTTCTCTCTCTCTCTCAAATACATAAAATCTTTAAAAAAAAAAAATTAAAACCGGCGTCCTGGAAAATGGCTCCCACTGTGGGCCGGACATACACTCCAGCATGGGGCGGGGGCAAAGAGCCTCCAAGTGCCCGGATCTCCAGGGAGAACGAGCAGTCACGTGCTCACGAGGAAGTCCTCCAACGCTCCGCCCCTGGCGGCAAGCTCCTACAATCTCAGATGCCCCCTCTTCAATATTGTGCCCTGTGGGTTGGAGTTTCGTTAGCATGGAGGTGGTTCATTGGGCGGCAGCGATCGCGCTGCACGGGAAGCGGATGCTCCAGCAACAATACGAGCACGTGCAGAGTAAAAACACGGATTAAGATAACGCTTCCTAAAATAAGTAACAATGTTTCCACCAAGGGCCCCAGGATCTGAACCACTGATTGCTTAGGTCCCCTGGGCGGGGGATTGGATCCCTCAGAGCGGACCCTTGTGTCCACATGTGATTTAACAAAGATGATACACTAGAAGACTTGTCAGGTATGAACACACAATGTTGTATTTGGATAATAGCACACGGGCCTCCTCTCAAGGCAATAATAACATCCAAGGTCATTCCGTTTTGGAGAACAGCTTTTCTCAGTGGAGACGTTTCAGGGTTCAATAAAGACAGACTTTGGGGGCTACCAAATACATTGCTCTCTGAAGATCATGTCCTTGAAAACAGCTCCCACCATGGGAGAGGTAGGCAGAACATACAATTTACAATTTTAGTCCTTATGGTATTCACCCCTGAATACCCCTGGAGCTCCATTCAGGTCCTGTTAAAAAAAAGAAAAACTCTAGGGGCGCCTGGGTGCCGCAGCGGTTAAGCGTCTGCCTTCGGCTCAGGGCGTGATCCCGGCGTTATGGGATCGAGCCCCACATCAGGCTCTTCCACTATGAGCCTGCTTCTTCCTCTCCCACTCCCCCTGCTTGTGTTCCCTCTCTCGCTGGCTGTCTCTATCTCTGTTGAATAAATAAATAAATAAAATCTTTAAAAAAAAAAAAAAAGAAAAAAAAAAAAGAAAAACTCTAAATAACCCCTTCATTGTTCAGAAGAGAAGTCAGATGGATTTTTCCAAGGTCACACAGTACGTAATGGGCAGAGCTGAGGAGAGCATGGTCACTAAAGCTCCAAGGATTAAACCAGCATCAGTATGCCCCAATGAAAGGGTACAGGAAACCATTTAACCAAGGAACACTGGCTATAATACTCAAGAGCTGAAAAAGTACATTAAAAGGTACTTACCAAAGAATTCTTAGGTATCAGATTTGTGAAATACAATCACAACAAGCAAAGACCCCTCTCTCATCACTTGTCCCCTAGAAGCTACAAGGGCAGCCAGAAACGTCACAAAATCCTAGCACTTTGGAACTGGAAAAGCCTTTACAGATCTGACAGGCCTTTTACAGATGAAGACAAAAAGGTTCGGGGGGGGGGGGGGGGGGGGGGGGGGGGGCGCACGGCTCAGTCGCTTTAGCGTCTGCCTTCAGCTCAGGTCCTGGATCCAGGTCCACATTGGGCTCCTTGCTCAGCAGAGAGCCTGCTTCTCCCTCTCCCTCAGCCAGCAGCTCCCCCTGCTTGTGCTCTCTCTCTCACTTTCTGTGTGTATCTCTCTCTCCCTATGTGTCAAATAAATGAAATCTTAAAAAAAAAAAAAGTTCATAGGGGCAGTCATATGGAGACAAGGGGGAAAGATTTCCAGGCAGAGTCAGGGCCCAGAGTCAAGTGTGGGACTGGTATGCTCAGAGAAAAGCAAGGAAGGCAGGATGGGCTAGATTGGAGTGAACTTCAGAGGAGGTGGTAGGCGAGTTCAGAAAGGTGATGGGGGTGTATGGTGTCTTAGCAGCCAATAAAGGCTGGAGGGACCTTTTATTAGTTTTCCAGGTTTTTCCTACACCACATTATTTGGTTACTACAATTTATTTTATTTTTTGGTTGTTATTACAATTTAGGATACTAAAAAGGAAATTTTGCTCAAGTATTTTTCAAGGGAAGGTTTAGTTAAAACCTTCTCCACAAGATCAGTTTTCAAAAGGGAAATTAAAAAAATACACAATAAGGTCAGAAACTAAAACTTCTGAATTTCACAGAAAAAAATTGTGAATTGCATAAGGTAGGTTAGTTTTTTTGTTTTGTTTTGTTTTGTTTTAAAGATTTTTATTTATTTATTTGACAGAGATAGAGATAGCCAGCGAGAGAGGGAACACAAGCAGGGGGAGTGGGAGAGGAAGAAGCAGGCTCATAGCGGAGGAGCCTGATGTGGGGCTCGATCCCAGAACGCCGGGATCACGCCCTGAGCTGAAGGCAGACGCTCAACGACTGAGCCACCCAGGCGCCCCAGGTAGGTTAGTTTTTAAACAGCCTTAAAAAAATTCTTTTTGTTAAAATTTTACACAGTTCATTCATTTTTATGTATGTTATCCCAAAAAAGATCCATTATATACAAAGTTAACATATATTATTTACAGTCTTTATGGATGTGTTTTGTCAGGAAGTTTGTTTCCTGCTTTGAAAAGTCAGTAAACAGGAAGTAATAGATTTCAATGAACTTCCCCATCAGAAGGGACATAGGATTAGGAAAGCATTTTTTTTCCCCTCAGTTCACCTAGAAAGCATTTATTAAATTATTACTTCAGTGGATGATGGAATAACTTCATGACCAGGAAAAAATATATTCTATTTTTATACCTCAATTTAAAATATATTTTATATTATTATTTTTGTATATTAATATTGTTTGTATTTTATTTTTATATTGCATATTTTATACTTATATTTATATTTTAACTAATGGTATAGTTTACTATCTATACTCTGTTTCTATATTTTATCCTGGACAAAAAGAATTTCTTTATACAAAGGAGAGGAGATTAGAATTAGGACACCAAATATTAAGTTAAATTAATCTAATCTAAGTTAATCTAATACATTTCTAAACACAAAATGTCTCCTTACTCTTTAAAAAAATTAAGATTTGAGGGGCACCTGGGTGGCTCAGTCAGTTAAGCATCAACTTTGGCTCAAGTCATGATCTCAGGGCCCTGGGATTGAGCCCCTTGAAGGGCTCCCTGCTCAGCGGGGAGTCAGCTTCTCCATCTCCCTCTGACCTCTGCACTCTCTCTCTCTCAAAAAAATAAATAAAATCTTTGAAAATAAATAATCAAGTAAGCGTTCTTGGAAGCTCTCTCAAGAAAGCTCAATAAAACCATATGTACCTGTCCACTTGTGACAAGCAAAGTTGAGCATTAAGAAGTGACTTGGTCTGATAAAAAAAGTCTTTTTTGGTCTCTTTATGTGGTCTTTCTTAAGTTTATTATGCATCATGAGAAAGTGGGCTCTTTCTATACTTCAATTTCTTTTCAAGGAAAACTTCACGTACTTAAAGTCTTTTTTGATGAACTATATTAGGCTTGACCATGAACCCTCTGCATTTCATTTCTCTCTACTTGTGAACCATTGAAAATGCTTTAGAATGACCCAGCAGTGATCCCTGCAGCTACCATGTCTTGTTTTAGAGACCTTCATAACAGGCCAGGTAAAGCTACCTCCCAAGGTTTTATAAATTTACGTCAGAAGTTTAAAACCCCAAATCCATTAGTGTTCAAAACTCTCTCCTGCCACATGATCAATCCATAGCAGCTGTATTTCTCAGGGTAGGCTAATGGCTATAACAAATAAGCCTAAGGATCAGTGCCAGAACACAATAGAAGTATCTCTCATTTATGTAAACTCCAAAACAGGTGTTTCCTATCATTAAGCATCTCTACTCCAAGCAACGATTCCCGGGCAGGGGAGAGGTAGGGGTCAGGCATTTTCATCTCTGCCGTCTTCAACATCTAGTCTCTAAAAGTTATTTGGGGGTGGTCACCACTCCAGCCAGTCTACTAGAAAGAAAAAACAAAAAAAAACCATGGTGATACATAAAAGGTGTAGATGGCCTATCTCCGATTTGCTTCCCCATCAAACCCATTTCTAGAAGACCCTAATCTGAGGGACTCCCCTGCTGAAAACCCTTCCATTGCTCCCCATTGTCCCCAGGAAAGAGAAAAGTCCACATTCCCCACCACAGCCTATGAGTCTCTCTGGCCCAGCTCCTGACCATTCATACCTCACACACAGAGCTGCTCGCCTTCTCTAGAGCTCCCCAGCTGACTCACACCATTTCAGCAAGGATCACACCACCACCCTTCTTCCTCAAAATCCTCCTTCCTATCCCGTGGGCCCTTCCTCCACCAACACCCCTCCATTCTTCAAGCCTCAATTCATGTCACTTCTGCAGGAGACATTATAATCATCTCCAAACACTAACGGGGACTCTGCACTTCCCATGCTGTATAGGAAGTGTCTTCTTCTGGGTCAGATTACCTCACAAGATGCTGAGGTAACAATAGTAATGATCGTAACAATAGAAACAGCTCTCCCCAAATGGCTAATGCACCAAGTGTTATCCAAGTGCTTTACATAAATGGATTTGTTTAATTTTCACAACATTCCTATGATGGATCAGCATTCCAGTTTTACAGATGAGGAAACTGAGGTCATGAAGAAAAATTTGATGAGACCATGGGCCAGTAAGTAATAAGGCAAGATTCAAATCCAAGTCCATTTCCAGAATTTCTGTCCTCTTCATCATACCTACTTGTTTCTGTAGCCATTTCCAAAAGGGCTGGTACCAGGAAGATACCAGAGACACATGGGAGAAACCTACACAAAAATGTACTGCTCAGAGAAAAAGGCATTAAGTCAAAACAAAGGAAATCCAAAACAAAAATAAACTATAGACTTTAGTTAATAATAGTATTGAACCAATAGAACCAATATTCATTCATTAGTTGTGATGAATGTACCTCAGTAATGTAAGATATTAACAATAGGGGAAACTGACTGCAGGGTATACAAGATCTCTCTATGCTATCTTGGCAACTTTTCTGTAATCATAGAACTATTCCAAAACAGAAAATTTATTTTTTTAAAAAACATACTATTCCAGGCCAAGTTGGTAATCACAGAATTTCTACAAGGAAGGACACTATTTCTTTGGCTTAAGACTTCAACCATTAGGGGCGCCTGGGTGGCACAGCGGTTAAGCGTCTGCCTTCAGCTCAGGGCATGATCCCGGCGTTATGGGATCGAGCCCCACATCAGGCTCTTCCACTATGAGCCTGCTTCTTCCTCTCCCACTCCCCCTGCTTGTGTTCCCTCTCTCGCTGGCTGTCTCTATCTCTGTCGAATAAATAAATAAAATCTTAAAAAAAAAAAAAAGACTTCAACCATTAATACAATTAAATGAGGGCTTTAATGAATTAAATTAAGAATAAAATTTTCAATACATAGTTTTGTCTGTCATTTACCTTCCTTATCCCAATTTTCTTGGTTTCAGCTCTTGGTACAGATCTGTTCATGGAAGTTGTTTAAAGTTCTTTGCTACTTGAGGTGGAGCTAATTCCTGTCCCTTCACTCCTAACATATAAATGTGACAAGTGTGATGGTGTGACTTCAGAGATCAGGTTGTAAAAGGCATGCAGCTTCTACCTTCCTCTCTCTCTCTCTCTCTCTTAAATGACCCACTCTCAAGGCAGCCAGCCCCCATGTTGGGAGGATACCCCAGAGGCCCCATGAACAGGTCCATGCAGCAAGAGACTGAGGCCTCCCACCCACAGCAATGTGAGTGCACCATCTAGAAGATTCCCAGTTCGGCTTTCAGCCAACTACAGCCCCTGCCAATATCTTGACCACAGTATTCCTGAAAGGCTCAGAGCCAGAACCACCCAGCTAACTCACCCCCAAATTCCTCACCCACAGAAACTATAAGATAATAGATGTTTGTTGTTTAAGCTGCTATGGTTTGGGTAATTTGTTATGTAGCAATAGACAACTCCTTAGTTCACCACCTACCTCCACCAAAGAAAGAACTGTCCTTAACTGATCCTTAGTCTAGACACAGGGTGTCCTAGATTTTTTTGTGCCATAGACCTCTTTGTTACTGTATTCCCATCCTATTCCTGCTGTAACAGATGACTATGAACCTAATCGCTTAAAACAACACAAATGCATTGTCTCAAAGCTCTGGAGGTCAAAAGTTCATATGGAACTCACGAGGCTAAACCCAAGGTGTTGGCAGGGGTGTTTCCTTCTAGAGGCTCCAGGGGAGACTCTGTTTCCTTGACTTTTCCAGTTTCTAGAGGCTATTCACATTCTTCAGCTCGTGGCCCCTTCCATCTTCAAAGCAATCCCTTTAATCTGTTTCAATCGTCACAAAATCATTTCCCCTCTGACTTTGATTCCAACTCTGCCTTCCTCTTTCACTTATAAAGACCTTTGTGATTACATTGGGTCCACCTGGACTCTCCAGGATAATCTCCCTATTTTAAGGTCAGAACATTCGCCACCTTTATTCTACCTGCAACCTTAATTCCCCCTTTGCCATGTAACATGACATTTCACAGGTTCTAGGGAGCAGGTTGTGACTGTCTTTGGGGAGCCATTATTCTGCCTACCATGAGTCAGTCTGGTGAAATCTATGGAGGCCCTCTCGGGATGATGCTTTTAGACATTCAACAATACGCATATGACTACCAAGGAAACTAACCCCACTAAATATGGTTATCAAAATACTTTAAAAACAAATGTGGGATATAGGAATACGTGCGCTTCTCTTCTAACACAGAAGATCTAACGGTGAATCTAGTCACTATCTTAATTTCAAAGTGGAGATGAGGTATATACGCTACTTCAAAATCATCCGCAATCATGTATTATAAAATCTGTGCTTTCTGTTGGTGGCATGGTCCTAGGTGGTACAACTACTACCTACACTTATGCCGACATTTATACTCAAAGGAAAGGCTACTTTTCTGTTAGAGGTGAGTGATTTTTTTTTTCCTACTCAAATTCACACCAAATTTGGCTTGAGCTCTGTTTAAGAACCCGGGTAGGATCAGGAATTTACTTAATTTAAAAGAAATAAATAGGGGGCACCTGGGGGGGCTCAGTTGGTTAAGCATCTGACTCTTGATTTCAGCTCAGGTCATGATTTCAGGGCCCTTGGATCCAGACCCTCTTCAGCTCTGAGCTCAGCAGAGTCTGCTTGTCCCTCTCCCTCTGCTCCTCCCCCACCCCTCATAAATAAATAAATTAAATCTTTTTAATAAATAAATAGTACTTCAGTAAGTTAAAGTAGAAGGACACTCTCTCCTCAAAGTTCTGGAAACTGTCCTTTTCAATTCAATTCAAATTTTATTTAGCACCTACTGTGTACAGAGACCTTCATATACCCAATATAAGCAAGAAAAACAACAAACGTAATGCAAAGTCAGTGACGAGATGCAAATAAAGCAAGGATTCTGGTAATTTATAGAGGAAAATCTGCCTTCTAACTTAAAAATGGGCATATTTGTGTTCTCAATCTAATGAAATCAGACCCGGGTGGGGGAGGGGTAGGAGGAACCCAGAGGGATAGGATTTGCATACATGACAACAGTGACATCTAGTGGGTACCATATGCTAAAGCACCCCAAGTACCTACCAAGAAATGCTGCAGATGGAAGCAAGCAGAGAGCCACACTCATCAAACATTTATTGAGCACCTATTACAGATTACTATCTCATTAGGCCCAGGCCAGCAGCCCACTCGTGTTCTCTTCCCGCCCCCGGCTCTATTCCACACCATAATAGCCTCACATGTACATACCTCAGCCAAGTCCCAGACACAGAGTAGGTAAAGAAAATGATTCTGGCGATTTGAAACCTTCTAAAACATACTGACTGGAGATTCAGTGCCGAAGTAAAAACTCACGCAGGTATGAAACTACCAAATCTAGGCAAGGGATATTTGTTCATGGGGACAAAGAAAAACATGTGCTCTCAGGTAGGTTATGATGTTGACCCTAGGGGTGGGGTCATTCAACACTTCACAAACTACTTCCATGTTCTGTCCCCTGTGATCATTCCTGTTTCCTTCCTCCAACAAACTCAAAGGGCCTTAGAGATAATGCAAGGGCTGTGAAAGAAGAAAGGAAGGGGAAGAAGTAAATAGACAGGGCTTGGAGGAAAGTAAGGTTCTTTGGCCCTTGGACCTAAAGGTACACACACTCATGGCAGATCCACTCTGCAGAGGAAGGGCAGCCCCAGGCACTGTTCCTCTCTGTGCCGAGGTCTATACCGCACGGCGGACTGGAGATCCATTGGAACCCGGGTGTTCAGAGTCCAATGGCTGGAGGAGAGGCCCAAGCAGAGATATGCTTGGGACCATTTGTACAAGGAATTCCTGACTCTCGGGTACCCAAAGCAAGGTCTACAAGGGCAGAGGTGGACTCCAAGTGGACACTCCTCTTAGCCTCCATGGACTCGTCAACCAGTGAGAAGCCAAGGGAGAACCAAGGAGGAGGGAAGGGAGCTCTTGCCAAGATTTAAGGGTACTATTACTCTTACATTCGCATTTCCCAGTTGGGGCCATTATCATGACTGCAGCAACTGTTCAAGCACTCATACAGTCAATGTGGAAGAGGAGTGGGAGAGATCAACCACACCTCTCTTCCTAAAAGCCCTATGGAGTGCAGCTCTTCTCATACTTCACTGTGTGCAGGAATCACCTGGCACCTTGTCAGAATGCAGATTCTGATTCAGTGGGTCTAGAGGGAGAGTAAGAACACGCATCTCTAACAACTCCCAGGGGCTGCTGCTGCTGATGATCTGTGGGCACACTTTGAGGAGCAAGGCTATAGGAGACATAATTTCCATCTGCCTGGTATTGCATTTTCTTGGAGAGCCCATCCCACTCCCGTTTCATAGGAATCCTCCTCATTCCAAGTGATTCACTTGAAGCTGGGTCTACCCTCCCAAGAGCAGGCACATGCCCCAAGCCAGGCCTGGGAAGCCTTCCCAGGACATTGTCAGAACTCTTGGGCATTGCCAAGTGCGCATTTATAATGAACATGGTGAAGGTCATCCTTTCACCATGTTGAGTCAGCTTGAGAATGACACCATCGCAGAAGAAAACATAGCCAAGACATGATGAGAAAGAGGCAGGGCTCTGGTGAAATCCTGCATCTAGCCACACCTCTAGACTTCTCAGTTGCAAAGCCTCCTTCAGATACACAGTCAAGACAAGAGCTAAACTGCCTGAGTTCTAATCCCACCTTCGACACTTCTTAGCTGTATGATATTGGGCCAGTTACTTAGCTTCCCTGTGCTTCCATTTCCTCATCTGTAAAATGGGGATAATTATAGTTCCTGACTCATGGGGCTGCTGTGATGTTTGACTAACATATGTTAAATTCTGACAACAGTGCCCTGCACATGGCAGGATCCACAGAAGCGCCTACTATTACCGTGACTATCATTATTTTTTTTTATTATTTTATCCCCAAGACAATCTCTCAGGGAAGCTATTATTTTTATCTTCATTCCCATTTTGTAGATGAGGAGACAGAAAATGATTGTAAGACAGAATCATTTAATGAACAACAGTACTGAGATAATGTCAACATTCTTCCTCAAACTGTAATGTGGATTCTTCTAATGCTATCTTGTGTTATTTAACTATCTTATTGCTATACCAATACAAAACAGCATATATATGAAATCCTGTTGTTGTCAAAAATAGTTCTCTGTATACATCTTTCTACAGGTAGACAGAAAAAAATGACTGAAGAAATTTATACCCAAATATTAACAAGGTTATCATTTCTGAATGGAAGCCGATGGATAACCTTTGTACGTGTGTCTGGGATTTTAATTGAGACTTCCAAAGACTCAATAGTTGGCAGATGTGAGGCGCGAGGGTTCGCTCGTCTCCATCCTTCCCCACCCCCCATTACTGGAGAGCTGTCAGGCTCCCAGGAATCACCTCAACTGGAAACAGACTGAGGGAATCTTCTCGAATCTAGAATCTACATTTGCTAATACCCCTCGGTGTGGCGCCCTGTCCCAGTGTTCCCCAGTGGGTCCCAAGTTGCTTGAGTGAAGGCTCCCCATGGTGCCGTAAAATTCCCTCTTCCTTCCATCTGGTGTCTTCTCAGTCAAGTATGGTCAGAGGGGCCCTCAAAGGTTAGCGCTCACTTGGCAGCTCTTCCGTGTGGAAGAACTCATGTGGTCCTCTGAGGTGAAAAGGGTGAGGTTCCACGTAGGGGCTCTCCTTTCTACATCTTCTACCACCAACATGCATCTTATAATAGAGAAAAAATGCATTTTTAAAAGCAAATATTTGTTCCATAAAAGCATTAAAACATATGTTGGAAATATACTGGAAGAAGTGGTTTGCATCCTGCCAAGCTTCATAGTGCTGAGAATATTTTTTCCTTAGCATTTGTTTTTGCTCTTTGGGAGTCCTTAAAATTCAATCAACTTTGAATCATCCATTTGGATTCTTTAGTCTACACATCCTCTCAGTTTCCTGGCTGATTTCCTACCTCCACAATGGCTGGCACAGAACAGCAGTGAAATCTATAAAGATATTACTTAAGATCTTCCCTAATTTCTAAAAAAAAAAAAATTTTAAGTCTTTAAACAGTTCAATGGGTAAAAACTCAAATCTGACCCCTCTTTATCATTTAGCAAATATTTGTTCAGTGCCTTATATGTGACAGACCCTGGGGGTAAGGTGATGAATTAAAACATACACTCTTTCTGCCCTACAGGAGCTTAGAATCTAGTGGACTTAAATCCCACTCACCTCTAGAAGTGATTTCCTTTTGCCATCTTTCTATGCTAAATCCTCTGCAAGTTTTCCAAAATCAAAGCTTCCCATGCAAATTGAAGAGAGAGAGGCACCAGGGGGAAAGGCATTAGGAGAAAAGAAGTTGCTTCACATTTTATCTTCCTAATTATTGGTCTAAAATCTGCCTTTGCAATAAGAACAGGGGCTATATCTTTTTTTTTTTTAAAGATTTTACTTATTTATTTGATAGAGAGCACAAGCAGACAGAGTGGCAGGCAGAGGGAGAGGGAGAAGCAGGCTCTCCACTAAGCAGGGAGCTGGACATGGGACTCGATCCTAGGACCCTGAGATCATGACCTGAGCTGAAGGCAGAAGCTAAACCGACTGAGCCACCCAGGCACCCTAGGGCCATATCTTTTTATTCACTGCTTTAACTCCAGCACCTAGGACAATGCCTGGCACCTAGGAGACACTCAACAAATATTAATTTATTGAATGAATGAAGAAATGAATGAACCTAGAAATATTGCCGGGCAAAATTGCCGGCTCATTTGTGGATAGTGAAATGGGTGAACAGGTGGTGGAGTAGATCAGTGGGTAAGCGTATAGGTGAGTTAATGATGGATGGACAGGTAGAAGGTGGGGTAGGTTAATGGGACAGGAACGAGCAGATGAATAGCTGCATGGCTGGGTTAGTGCTTATGTGGGTGCGTGATTTTTAAAATTGCAAGTTTCAGTGCAGTGACCGGGATACTTATGATAATGTTCAGTTTGGAGAGGTTTGAATTTGCTCCAGTCAGGAAGATATCACAGAAACACCACTGGGTTTGGAGCAGCCCATGGCCAGGAAGTGGCCTGCACACTGCTGAATCGTCATCCCACGTCATGACGGTCCAGGCACACATGTGGGCCAGTGCCAGGAACACCTCCTGGTTTTGCTATCTTCACCATTTTCCCTACTCCTGACAATAGCATCTCTTCACCCTTGGAAGAACTACTTCTTCCAAATATCATCTCATGGGTGGGCACATGACATAAGCTGCGCTACCCAGATATTTGCCCCTTGGGATTTGAACCTGGAGCAGAAGAACACTAATCACTTCCTAGAGCTGCCATAATCAAACACTACAAAGTGGTGGCTTAAAACAACAGAAACTTTTTGTCTCACAATTCTGGAAGCTACAATTCCAGAATCAAGTAGCTGGCAGGGCCCACATGCTCTCTCTGAAATCTGTAGGAAAGAACCCTTCCTTGCCTCTCCTGGCATCTGGTGTTTGCTGGCAATCCTCGTCATGCCTTAGGTCTTGGATGCATCAACCCAGTCTCTGCCCCCATCGTCACATCATCTTCCCCTCGTATGTCATTGACTCTCCTCTTCGATGCACACCAGTTATACTGGATCGCCACTGGATGAGCAGGACCTCATCTTGAGTACGTCTGCCAAGATCCTTCTTCCCAGTAAGATCCCATTCACAGGTATGGAAGGCTGAAACTTCAACATATATTTTGGGGGAGGACAGAGTCCAACCCATAATAGACAGGAAGTCTAAAACCATATGGAATTCATTCATCTGAAGAGAGGAGCCTGAAGAGACTCCCAGGATCCCTGGTGTGCTTTGGTCCCTATGTTTTCCAAAGTCTAATGGGGAGATTTTCCTTGATTCAATGAACTATACCTTCATATTCTTACCATAAACTCTTTTTAATTTTTCTTTTTACCCTTTTAAGACAGAATCTATTCATGCTGCCTACAACCAAAGTGTCCTAACAGCTAAACTCAGTCCTTCAACACAAAAGGGCTGAGTGTGGTGCACACACACATGCGCGCGCACACACACACACACACACACACACGCACACACACACACACAGGATCATCTCTCCCATCTCCCTTCCCTTTGGACCTTGAAGAGTGAGCTTGGCAAGACGAGGCCAAGGGGTTCCTTTGTCAACTTAAATGAAAACAAAACATTGGGGCGCCTGGCTGGCTCAGTCAGAGGAGCATGCAACTCTTAATCTTGGGTTGTGAGTTTGAGCCCCACATTGGGTGTAGAGATTACTTAAATAAATTTAAACACTTAAAAAAAAAAGAAAACAGAAAGACTTTTCAAGTGACTTTTTATTTCACAAGGGTACCTCTTCCCTCTGTATTTTAGTTCAAGAAGCTTGGATGGTTCCCCAGCTAGATTATGTTGAATTCTTGCCTAAGCTTATTACAGGGCTATTGTGACAATTAAAAAGGGGAAACAGGGGCGCCTGGGTGGCTCAGTCATTAAGCATCTGCCTTTGGCCCAGGGTGTGATCCCAGGGTCCTGGGATTGAGCCCCGCATCGGGCTCCCTGTTCCACTGGGAGCCTGCTTCTTCCTCTCCCACTCCCCCTGCTTGTGTTCCCTCTCTCGCTGGCTGTCTCTGTCAGATAGATAGATAGATAGATAGATAGATAGATAGATAGATAGATAGATAGATAGATAGATAGAAAGGGGAAACAGATTTGAAAGAAAAACAGGAACTACAAAGTGTGACACCATCATGAAGGCCCATATCTTCAAATGAGGAGTATCAAGCAGTAAACTTCAGATTGAAAAGACTCCATCAGTTAAAAATCAATCCCTTATCCTGCTTTAATTTCCTCTCTAACCTGAAATTATGTTTTATCTGTATGTATTTACGGACCCACTGTCAGTCTTCTCCACTAGAAGACAAGTTCCACAAAGGCCAGGGCTTGGTTTCACTCACTGCTGAATTTATTCAGATGCCATTTGCAAGAATTGTGTCCCCAGGTTACCTATACTCTGTCTGATTTGGCTACAAAGTCAGGGGTTTGCCGAGACTCAAGGCTTGATAATTTGCTAGAACAACTCACAGAACTCAGAATAATGGTGTTTTTACTCTGTCAGCTAATTAGTAAGGATACTAGTGAACAGGCGGATGAAGAAAGTCCTTTTAGAGTGAGGTCCAGAAGGGTCCCAAAGGGTTGTCCCCTTTGGGGTTGTTCCCTTGGGGTTAGGGTGCACCCCCCCTTCTGGCATGTGGATGTGTTCACTAATTCAGAAGTTCTCCAAAACCCACAGTTTAAGGGGTTTTATGGTGATTTCTTAACATAGGCGGGATTATAGCAGTTAGTGATTAACTCAATGACCAGCCCCTCTTCCCTCCCCGGAGATTAGAGAGTGGTGCTGAAAGTTCCAAGATTTTAATCAAGGTCTGGTCCTTCTGGCCACCAACCCCCATCTTGAAGCTATCTAGAGCCCCACCAAGAGTCACCACCTTAGAACAAGAGACACTCCTGTCACTTTTATCATATGAGAAATTCCACGGGTTTTAGGAGATGTGTGTCAGGAGCCAGGTGAAGACCAAGTATCTTCCTTATTATACCACAATGACAATGTTTACATTGTTTCATAACTATAATTCATATTTGCTTTGTTTATAGATTACTTTTTGAAATTGAAAGAGGTATCATTTTATTTCCTTTTCTACAGCCATTTGCTTTCCTGAATTTTCTAACTGACCTTATTTTTTTGCCATATTTTCTTTTCACCATATCCCAGGTTTTTTTCCAAACTTCTCATAATACCAGATTTTCTATGAGGTCTTTATTTGCCACAGAGACCTCTTTCCAGGGCCCTCAATTCTCCCTGTCTAGTCTTTTTGGATTGGATTCGCTGTTTTCTGCATCCTGGGTATTCCCCTTTCTTGATTCATTCGCTTTTGCTTTCTAGAGCTCATCCTTGAAAACATCTCTAAGGCAAGTTATATGAGAATTGAATTATTAACCTGGTTTTTCTTACTAAAAGCTTTTGAATTTTTTTTTCCCATGGTGGTCTTACATTTCATAATGCTGTTCTTTGGTGTAATTACTTATTCATTTGTTAGGTGTCCAGTAGACTCTTTAAAAGAGGTTCACATTCCTTATCTCTGAGCAGTTTCTCATATTATTTCTGTGATAATTAATTCCACTCAATTTTTGCTCTTCCCTTGTATTAATCTTCCAGGTTTCTTATCTTTTTGTTCATTTGTTTCCATGTTAAATTTTGTCATGTTAATTATAGTTCATAAAACTGAAAAAAAAGTAAAACAAAGATTCAAAGGAATTTTTTTGTCTCTCTTGCATATGTGAGGATTTCCTTAAATGGTTGATAATGTTTGAGAATGGGAAGGGTTTTTTTTTTAATCTGTTTGGGAGCTCAGTGTTCAAGGTTCTACTGATAAGGTTTTCTTTAGGGTTGATGAGTGGAGAGTTAGTCTTTAAACCAGGTAACCCTTCAAAAGAGACAGTTAATTTCTACAGAGTAGAGCCCTCTGGATTTGGGCTAGCGCAGTGGAGATCTGGCATTCACACACCTAACCTAAATGCTTCCGAAAATATTCTGGAAAGCCTCGGGGACATCCCCATTTTCACAAACTCCTAGACACAGATTTTACTACCCTTCTTCATTACCAACCACTCCTCCTTCAATTTTCTATCCTATAGAAAATCCTTGAAATCTCTCATTGACTGATGACCTTTCTTCTGTTAACCTTTGTCATGGTAGGTTTATACCTTTTTATTCCGATACTACTATTTTAGCAGGGAGCTCAATAGGGAGAAATGATAAATAGGAGTAGCCAATCAACCACCTTTAACCAAAAATCAATCAGATTAAGTTAGATTCAAAAAAAAGAAAGATGAGCATTCTCACACTCAGCATTCTAGATTTTTTTGAAATCATAGCTGCTACCATAACAGTAACCAGTGCTTATCGAACATCCATTACCAGAAAGTAACACATAGCCATTCCTACGTTTCTGGTGCACCCTGCAACTGCACTGGGATTTGGAAAGAGTTTACTGTGACCCTTTTCCTACTAACCTGGGTGTAAACTGTCACAGTTTTCCTGCGGTGCAGTCTGAGAAAGTCAATAAATTTACATGGGTTCACCTAAATGACTGTTCCTCCCCTTCTTTGATCCCGTACATGTGAGCAGGAAAAGAGGAGAGGTGAGCACAGTCCTACCTCCCTGACATGAGATACAACCCCCCAGGAGTCTCCAGTTCCTCCCCTTTCCCTGAGAACACCCTCACTCTTTCTTATCCACTGACTTCTCTAAATAAACTTATTGAACATATGCCATGTTTCAGGCTCTGTGCTCAGTGCTTTACAAACATTCTCTCATTTCATAGCACCCTCTGAAGTGGGTATTACTACTCCCATTTTACAGAAGCAGAAACTGAGGCTCAGAGAAACAAACTAAAATATGCGCAAGCCCTCTGATCTCTTTAGTGTCAGCAGTGCAAGCAGGTAAACCCAGATTTGTCAGTTTCCAAAAGTCTGATGTCCTCTCTCTCCTCCAGGATTCAGTCCAGGGTCTCACATGGCATTCAGTTCCCACGTCTCTTCAGTTTCCTCTGATCTGAGACAGTTTCTCAGGGTGCCTGCTCTCATGACCCTGATACTCTTGAAGAGTATTAGCAATTTAGTTTGTAGACTGTCCTCCCATTTGAGTCGGTCTGATATTTTCTCATGATTCAACTGAAGTCATAACGTTTGGGGCAAGAATACCGTGGAAGTGATGCTGTGCCCCCCTCCGTGTATCATATCAGGAGGCCTGCGAGATCATTATGCATTATCACCAATCATGTTCATTTTTGATCACTTGGTTAAGGGGATATCTGCCAGTTTTTTCCACACTAATGTTCCTATCTTTCTCTAGGTCATTGACAAATACTTTGCAGGAAGATACTTTGAAACTACAAATATCCTGTTTCTCGTCATATTTTTACTCACTAATTTTTAAATCTATCAATGATTCTGGGCTGCGATGATTTGATGGAAACCCCAAATGCATCCTGTTTCCACATCTCGCTCACTTCCCAATTAAAGTCTGACTGTATCTGAGTGACAGAATCCAGGCTGTAGGCCTGTGCCCCAGCTGCCGGGGAGGTTGAGAATTTGAGTTCCGATTTCTAGACTGGGATACTAACATAAGGATTTCTACAAACAGAAAGAGGACTTTCCAAGAATGGTAGGTAGTCATGATGCCCACTATAATCACCAAGCTATTTTAAGTGAAAAAAAAAAAAACGCAAAAAAAGGACAATATGTATAGGATACAATCATTTGTAAAAAAGCAAAAATAGTCTACATGCATAGACTATCTCTGGAAGGTTCTAGAGGAAATAGGTATCCATTGTCTCTGGGGAAGGGAACTTTATCATCAAAGAGGAGGAAGACTTGATTATCAGTATATAATCTTTTGTACCCTTTGACTGAGATGATGTGAAGGAAGGAGAAAGAAAGAAGGGGGAGGAAGGGAGGGAACGAGGGAGGGAGTGACCATCTTCCTTGCTCCTCTCATCCTTGATGGTGGGCTCTAGTGCGGCCTCCAGCAAGGCCTGCTTATTTTCTTTCTCCATCTTGTGCCTATAGATACATCAGGACACACCCTCTCCACCCTCACAAGGAGAAAATTATAGAACTTGCCTGGGCATAGAAGGTGCTCATTATCCATCCAGCTGGAAAGGAGGGTGTAGCTTTAATAGGCACATTCGGCTTCTTTGCGCTGAACAGAACATATTCACCACAAATATGAACACAGCTCCTGAGTCCCAATGACTGGGTGAAAATAAAAATGCATTTTAGGTGTCTGTTGTCATTTCTTGGTTGCTAGACATTTAATACTTAAATACTTAATAAAGAAGTTTACATTGGACAACATCCTGTCTGGTCAAATAAAACCGTCAATCCAGGGGGGAAAAACCCACCCCTTTCTCCTTCTCTCAGCTTTTTCTCATTCTCTCTCAATTAATTATAGAGAATTTTTTTAAGCTCTGAGGGCTCATCTAGTGGAAGTGGTAAGGTGCTAGAGGAAGGAAGTTGCTAGTTTTTAACAAGACAACCAGGACCTTCAGAGGGCCTCTACTTGTTTACTTCCCCTTCCTGTTCAGTGAGTAAGAATGTGGTCACAGCTCCAACCAGTCCAATCCACTCATATCCCATGCGATAATGCAGACGTGACTAACTTACAACTGGAGGATACTAATCCTCACGTCAGTTTTTCAGCATATGGGTGTCTGATAACAGTTACTGTTTCAATATTTATTTGTACCATGAACACATAACATGTTGAGCCAGGAGATACAGCTCCTCTTTATCCTCCACCTTCTGCCAACTGAAGCTAACAACAACTACTTGCTAATTTAAAAACAACCTAAAACAGGTCGCCTGGGTGGCTCAGTTAAGCGTCTGCCTTCGGTGCATGTCATGGTCCCGGAGTCCCGGGATCGAGCCCCAAGTCAGCTCCCTCTGCCCCTACCACTGCTTGTGTTCTCTCTCACTCGCTCACTCTCACTCTCTCTCAAATAAATAAATAAATAAAATATTTTTAAAAATCTTAAAACAGTTTTCTAGAGACTACAGATTATTATAGGTAACTATCAAGCTCTTACCCAAAGCTTCAAAATCCATCTCAAAAATCATCTGCTTTCCAAAATCTTTTCTCACACTTCTCCCAACTCCGCGAAGTTGGCTGAAGTAAATACCCCACATCTGTATTCCCCAGCATCATAACTATGATCTGAAGATAAAGTCCATACCAAGATAATCTGAGTATTTTCAGCACATATCACAGTGTCTAGCACACAATAATACAATGGCTGAATGAATTAATAAACTAAATCATTACTTGATTGATATGTGTAAATTAATTAAATAACTGATTCAAAATGTTGATTCTGCTTGCTTTTTAAGAGAGAGAAAGGGTGAATATTGCTTGTTTATATATATATGTATATAATATATATATTGACATATGAAATTTTAAAGTCCAGAACACAGTTTTTAATTCATTTCTAACCCAGGATCTTAAGGAATGTGTTAGACCTGTTTCACAAGAATAATAATAACCAGCGGTTCTGGGTGGCTCAGTTGGTTAAGCTGATTCTTGCTTTTCACTCAGGTCATGGCCTCGGGGTCCTGGGATGGGCTCCATGCTGAGCAGGGAGTCTGCTTGGGATTCCCTCTCCCCTGCCCCTCCCCCCTCCCTCTCTCGCCCTCTCTCCCTCTCTCTCACACACACAAAAAAAGAATGATAATAACTAGGTAGTAAAAACAAAAAACCTCAGGACACACAATATGGATGACACTCGAAAACATAATGTTGAACAAAAGAAACCAGACATTAAATAGCACATACCATCTGGTACCTTTTATATACAGTACAGAGATTAACAAAACCCAGGTAAGGAGTTAACAGTCAGGAAGTGTTTATGCTGGTGGGGGTGGTAGTAACTAAAAGGGGGGACTAGGGAACTTCTGGGGACCGATAAGTTCTGTTTCTTGATCTGGATGCTCATTACACAGGTGTGTTCAGTATGTGAAAACTCATCAGCTATATATTCATGATTTGTGCTCTTGCATATAAATTTAAAATATATAATATTTTAATGAAAAGCTGAAAAAACAATGTAGACCAAGCAGAAAGCTTAAAGCCAGTTAAATTCTTCAGCAGAATCCAGATATTTTCAACTACTATGAGACACCAATTTGGTATAAATAAAACCATTACTACTACAAGTTCACACAGGACATATTAAAGAATGTCTATGTTCTAAGCAGTCATGAACAGTCGTCACAAAGCAAGCCTTTAGACACCTTCTGCCCAAGATAACATAATTGTGCCCATAGGGAAGTGGGACCAGATGACAGTTGATGCCATTCCCACAATGCACAAACTTTACCAAATTAGGAAATTCAGTTTCACGTTTCAATTAGTTTCTTTTAATTATAAAATCCCACATTTTAAAAAAGATTTTATTTGAGAGGGAGAGATCGAGAAAGAGAGAGCACACGAGCAGGGGGGAGGGGTAGAGGGAGAAGCAACCCCCCCCCCCCCCCCCCCGCAGAGAGCCCAATGCGGGGGAGGGGGGGGGCTCCATCCCAGACCCTGGGATCATGACCTGCCCTGAAGGCAGATGCTTAAGACCCACTGAGCCACCCAAGCACCCCTCAACTGATCTTTTTAAAGATTTTTTTTTTTAAAGTAATCTCTACACCCAGTAGGGGCTTGAATTTACAGCCCCGAAATCAAAGTCAACTGACCTTTTTAAAATTAAATGTAAAATACTTTCAAAACCATTATAACGGCTGAATATAGTAATGTGCCAGCAAAAACAAGGATCCCACTTCTAAATTCGATAGCATTTTAAATTAAGTTGTTACGAGCCTTATGTACTTGGTGTAAATCGCTAAAGCCTATATTATACCGCATGAAATTCTGCCATGGACTGAATGAAATCCCACCCTGGAATGGTGGCGGACATTCCATCTCTACCCATTTTACAGATGAGGAAACTATCATTGCCTTGACTGTCTCATTAAACCACTGCATCCTTAGAGCTCAGCCCCATATCTGGCATGTAGTAAGCAATAGATGTGTGTAATATGAACCCAGGAGGCTTGGACAAGTTGTGTACATTGCCCAAAGTCACCCACCCTTCCAGGGTGGCCCAGGCTTCCTCCAGAGTAAATCCTACAGGAAGGTGCCCGGCGAGACCAGGTGGTGAATCTGAGGTGAGCCACCCAATTCCGGCCGGCGGCTTGGCCTTGAGTTGCCTCGGGGTCTTGCATCTTGCATACTTTGGGCGCCACGCCCTCGTCGGGGGTTTACATCACCCTATTACTCAGAGATGAGCCGCTCTCATTTCTTCGAGCCGACGGTCGCAGGTCCCCCAGGCTCTTTAAAGCGGAGAAGGGAGTCTCCGGACCTGGACCCACCCCGAGGTGTGAGTGATGGCTACACCTGGAGAGCAGGGCACGTAGCCGGATTTCAAGCACCTGGGCCAGTCCCCGAAGGGCCTCGGGGAACCGGAGAAACTGCAGGCGGCCTCCGAGGGGCCGCCTGAGAGTTCGCCAGAGGGGCGCAGGCGGTGTGCGTCCTCCCCGGTTCTCCCCGCCCTCCCGCCGCGCCGCAGCCCTTCGGCCATCCTCAGCCCTCCCCGCTCTGCGGAGCGCGTCTCCCCTCCCGGAGCGAGACCCGGCAGGCCCCGGGCTGGGCGTGCCCTCACCTGCCCGCCGCGCGCCGGCCTCGGCCGGGCCTCCGGGGGCCGCGCAGGGCGGAGACCACGCACCCCGCGCCCCGCGTCCCGCTGGGGGCGGGCGCCGAGCCTCGTCGGGAGGTCCCGGGCGGCTTCCCCGTAGCGGCCGGCCCAGCCTAGCGGAGCGGCCGCCGCGAGCGCGGACCCCGACACCCCTCTTGCCGCTTCGCGCGCCCGCCCGGCCTGGGGCGCCTCCGCCCGGCCTCGGGGGCGCAGGCGTCCACGTGCGCGTCGGCGAGACTGCACGCCACCCGCGCCGGGAAAGCAGGTGGGTGCCGAGGGCTAGGGCTGGGGGCGGGGAGCGGGGAGGCTGTGATGGGCACCGCCCAGGCTGGAGACCCCTGCCCCTTCCTTTCTTCAGCCCCCTGCACATAAATAGCTGCTGAATTAAAAATAACGCCCCCCGGCGTGTGGCCACTTTCTCCGGCCTTGCCTCTCTGGCCTGGCCAAATAAACTCTCCGTTTAGCCGCGGGGGCTGCCCTATGGGTCAAGGGGCAGGTTTCTTTCCACCCACCCCACTCCCCCTGGTCCCAGGACCCTGCAGGACTGGCAACCGACAGGCGGAGTGGCCTTTGGACAGGCACACTCTCTGATCTTCCAGGGGAAGCGTCAGGGGCTATTTCCCTCATCTTTCTGTCTGGTTGGCTGTCTGCCTGTTTGTACGTTGTTGCATTTTCTGTAGTCAAGGAGGACAGGAGGGGGACAGCTGGGCTTCACCCAGGGAAGGCAGGTCAGCGGCGCGCTTTGCTTTCTGTTCTGGTCTCCTTCGATGTGCTTTCCCGGTTGGAGTTTGCTGCTCCCCTCTGCAAGTAGCAGCTTGCTGCGAATGAGAAGCTCAGTCAAAAATGAAGGTGCAGAAAGATAGGAGAGGAATGCGGGGAAACCAGATTGTCCAGTTTTAGCCTGGATTTCGTTGTGAGGGAATCACCAGAGATTGCCTGTATGAGAAGTGGGTTTTCTTTTTTTGTTTGTTTTTTGAGAAGTGTTTTGATTGCCCAAGTTAGGAAAAGACTAATGTCTGATACTCATGAAACAAGCAGTAAGGAGTCACTTTAAAGTATAAACTTTTAAAACAACTACACCTCTAACCATAGCAGTTTAGAAATTGTGAGGGTCTTAAAGTCAAATAATTCAATGCCATGTTACGGAGTTATCTTTATTGCTTCCTCACTGGGAAAGATGTGACTAGAAATGCTCAGTGAAGCCTCCTGAGAGTTTAGCTAATGTGGTTTTAAGAGTTTTATTTCACGTTGGTGTTGCAACTTTATCAAGGATGGGCCCAAAGTAATGGTTAAGAATTTGGAGTTAGACGTGGATTTCTGTCTGGGCTCCACCATCTAACTTGCTGTGTGGCTTCCAACAAGTTGCCTAACCTCTCTGAGCCCGAGTTTCCTCATTTCTAATGGGACTGCTGAGCAGATGAAGGAGATAACACAAAATAGTGGTTCACACAGAGTATATCACTGGGTTAGGTATATAACAAATGATACTTGAGGCTGATGATGACAGTGAAGCAAGTGGTTAGGCCCAGTATAGTCATTACACAGCATTCACTGCCCACGTGGGAGGTCTCCACGTGTGGCTTTGTGCATGGGGAGGTACAAGCATTATATCCTTCTGGTCATACAGACACAAGGAGCGACTTCTGAACTCTTGAATTTGACTTGAACAAATAAAATTTGCCCTAAACCCGTCCAGATTTGCAGTGTATCTTTTTTGTGTATTTTGAGATTCTCTTATGCTTTCACATGTGGACAGTTTCAAATGCACACAACACTGGTATGTCACTGGTGGTGTAATTATGGATCATTAAAAATAATGTTCCTCAGGTGTCACCACAGCCCCTGGCTTAATATTGACTTGGGTAGACTGAAGGGCAGAACGGAGTCCTGAAGCTAATTTTTCACATAGCTGTTTGGACTCCGAAGTGTGAGCCACAGACCAGTGCTACCTGGAGCTTGTTATCAGTGCAGGGTCTCCACCTCCCCACCCCCCCCACACACACACCTTGCTGAACAGAACCTGGGGTGAATAAGACGCCAGGGGACTCATGCACTTTCCCTTGGAGAAGCCCCTCGCTAGGATTTTTGAGTGCACTGATGTTTCTCAAAAATAGGCCTTATGAAAACATGGACGTCTCATACACTGTCTTTACATAGTGAAGTGAAAAAGATGTGTTAACGTTTAAATGACTGATTTTTCTTTTAAATATTAAAATAGTCAGGAGTGGTAGTGTCATGTGTTTTCTGTTTAAAAGTAAGACAGAGCCATCATTTAAAGTTCTGCCAATTTCAGGTTCCTGTGTTCTTATTACCCCCTGACACATTTCAGCCTCAATAGTGCGTAGCTTACTTAATACTCCTTCCTCCAATAAGAGGAAAACTTGGATTTTGAAGTTCTCACCCCGTCTGTATTTTGAAGAGTGGGCTTTGTATGTCTGTCACTCCTTTTTAAATCTTTTGCCAGAGGTATGTCCGAAAACTTAAACTGATGCATTTAACTTATCAACTTTTATATTAAATGGTAGCTCAAGGAGTCAAATACACGACAGTAATTAACGATGTGTATCTTCATATGCATTCAAGGCAAAACTATATATGACTGAAATAGAAACTATTTTGCTCTACTTCCATTTTTTGAATTTTCATGCCAGAAGATGTCATCAATATTTATGGGAGGAATGTAATAATATAGATAGAGGAAAATTTTAACAGCGTCCTTGTCTAAAACTTTATCAATGAGTAATTTGCATATAACAAAGGCATCAAACTGTATATTTAAAATCTGTGCATTTTTGTGGTGAGCACAGCATGACATATAGAGTTGCTGAACCATCATATTGTACACCTGAAACTAATGTAACATTGCGTGTCAACTATACTCAAAAAAGAATCTATGCAGAGGCGCCTGGGTGGCTCAGTTGGTTGAGCGTCTGACTGTTGATCTCAGCTCAGGTCTTGATCTCAGAGTCGTGAGTTCAAGCCCCATGTTTGGCTCCATGCTGGGCATGGAACCTACTTAAAAAAAGATCTATGCATTTTGTTATATGCAAATTACACTTCAATGAAGTTGGTTTGGTTTTTTTTTAAGATCTCAAGGATTCCCATGATTTGTTGCCTATTGACACAATCGTTCAGAGAAAGTCGAGAGAAGTCAATAGAGACAGAAAGTGAAGATGAATGTATTGGGTAGGCACAGAAAATAAATAGGCAAGTGGCTGTGGAAAGATAAAGTTACATAAGTTTGGAAGGCTCGAGACCATTTTTATAGGACTTTCTGTCTTTAAGTTAAGATGTTGAATTTAATATGGAGCCCTGGGAACCCCGCAGAGTTTTGGAAGAAGAGGCTAAAATGAGGAAACGTTTTGCCCCGCAGGGTCTACTGGCAAGTTCCAGCTTCCTGCTCACATTCTGATCTCTGTCTGCCTTTTTGTGCGGCAGACGCCTGCCTTTGCCATGATGCTCTCATCCAGCGACTTTGCATCTGGTTCTTGGGAGCTTGTCGTCAGAGTTGACCATCCAAACGAGGAGGAGCAGAAAGATGTCACCCTGAGAGTGTCCGGAGACCTGCACATTGGGGGGGTGATGCTCAAGTTAGTAGAACAGATCAGTAAGTTACTGCTTCTTTACGGTTTCCCTGTATTTGAAACCCTGTCTATTGCATTAACAGTAAATGGCTCATCTAGGTTGTCTGCTCATCTAAGTTTTTCTGCTTATTTATCTTGTAATGGCTCAGAGAACAAGCCCCTTCCCACAGGAAGAAGAGAAATTGAGCATCCTGCAAAAGCAATAAACTGAACCCCCTAACCACTCTTGTACAAACTGGAGTCTTTGGTGGCAAGCGAAAGCTCCCCAGTAGGTATGAAACCATGTTTCCACAGGCTCATCCCACTGGTGGCATCTAAGGCGACTTTAGGTGGCATGGCATTAGATTACTGTGTTGATTCTCTTTGTTATTGTTTGCTTGCTCAGTGATGAAGTCAGCTCAGTGCTAATGTGTCTTTTAACACATATCCACCATTTGTGACTCTCCCTGTTTAAGCAAAGAAAGAGAAGTCGTAAGTGTCAGTCTTCATATCAGGAATCAACATGATCAACCTAGAACTTAATAGTGTTCTATTTTCTCTTACTTGTTTTTACCTTCTATCCAAGTTTGGCCAGATGTTGGCTTTTCATTACCCTGATGAGATAGAGACTTTTTAAAGTAAGTCTTCATTAAAGTATATTATGTACACAGAAAAGTGCAATTATCATTAAATGTACTGCTCAACGAATTTTCACTGTCATGTAACTTCCACTCAGATCAAGAAATAGAATGTTACTGACTCCCCCCACCCAAGTATCATGCCTGACCCCCACCCCCGCCCCGTCACTGCCCCACGAAGGGAAACCACTATCCTGACTTCCAACACCATAGGAATAATTTTCCATGTTTTTAAACTGTACATAGGTGCACTCATGTAGGACATACTCTTACGCATGTGCTTTCTTTCACTTAAGGTTGTATCTGTGAGATTTACCCATATTGTTGCATATAGTTTTGGTTAATTTACTCTCATGACTGTCTGATATTCCGTCATATGATGATGCCACAATTTATCCATTTACCTATGGATGGGCATTTGGGTTGTTTCCATTTTCAGCCTCTTACAGATAGGGCTGCTATGGTACATGTATTTCATGAGTACATAGAGGCATTTCTGTTGGAGTATAGCTCAGAGAGGAATTACTGCGTAATAGACTTTCTAAAATAGTTACACCATTTATACTTCTAACAGCGTTGGAAGAAAGGTTTTCTAACATAAAGTGAGAGAATGAGAGAAAAAGAAACATTTTTTAAAAAACAAATGAAAGATTGAATATTGATTCCAACATTGACAAAGGGAAAAGATTCAACTTTGATGTCAGCATGGAAGGAGGGAACAGAGTCCATGTTGACGCTGACATTGGGAGAGAGAAAATATTCAGCTGATCTCAGTGTAGATACTTTGGAAACTGGGAATCTGGTGGTGTTGATAAGAGAGCTGGACATTATAGAGTGGGGGGGGTATGTCGACTTTATAGTCCTTCTGTACAGACTTTGGGAGTAAATGATATTCCTTTGTGATCCAACGGTGTAAAGATTCATTTCTAGTAGGGAAATAATCTTGATTAAAGTCAAATGGTCCTGGCTTTCCCAGAAAGGACCATGGCACTGAAGGGACTTTAGGGAAAAGAACTCCAGCTATTTTATCAAGAACAAAATGTGTGTGATTCTGTTCCTTTCACTGTGTTCAAATATAATCATGATAAGGTTCAGTCTCTGTTTTCTACCTGCCCCACCTTAGAGACTTTGAAGAGAGTCCAAGGCTTGGTGAGCCTTGGGTTGTAAAAGGAGATGCGGAGCTGAAGACCATTTGTATGTTTCCGCTCTCGCTCATTTCACTTCATTGTATTTTCCATTTTTGCAGACATAGCCCAAGACTGGTCAGACTTTGCCCTTTGGTGGGAACAGAAACATTGCTGGCTTCTGAAAACGCACTGGACTCTGGACAAGTATGGAGTCCAGGCAGATGCAAAGCTTCTCTTCACCCCTCAGCACAAAATGCTTCGCCTCCGCCTGCCCAATGTGAAGACGGTGAGATTGCGAGTCAGCTTCTCGGCTGTGGTCTTTAAAGCCGTCAGTGATATCTGCAAAATCCTGAGTGAGTACCCTGGAGGGCCCCGTGCCCTTTGGACTGTTGGTAAAGGAGGACAGGAAAATTATGTGTGCTTTCTGCCTACAAGCGGTTGGCTTTACAGAACACTTCCCTTACTAGGAGGCATACTTTACAAGCTTTTTCTGGGAACTTAAGCCATGTAAGTAGAGTTAAACCAAATGGGACATTATTGTAGTAAATCAGATGCATTTCCACAGAGCTTAACACTATTTCAAATAGAGCTGTAAACAGAAGAAACAAACCCGTTAAGATTCCCCCCCAAAAATCCATTCCTCTAAGCCATACTAATATCATCATTATATTTAAGACAAACAAGAAAGAGTTCCAATCATCATCACCAAAGAGCTGATGTATCTTTATTGTTTTTGACATAATGGTGTTGCAATGTCTTAATTGCTTTACTAACAGTTCACTACAGTAAATATCTGTATTTGTGGAATTTATTTTAAGCAGGAAGGTACACTTAATTATGGATTGAAAACTAATTCTTATGGTATTGACAATCATTAGGGACAACACTGCCCAAACCATGTATTTGGGGAACTTCCATAATGGAAGCGAACTCTGCGTCATGAAGGCTTTATTGTTTTATATTTTTTTGAAAGTGTGTAGTTACATTCTTTGGTTCCAAGGCTAAGATTTGGCATTTGAATACAGTGTTTACAGTATATGATTGAGTGATCTGTCTTCCCCATTAAACTCTATCTTCCTCATTAAACCGTTCATTAATTCCTTCAATAAATATGTACCGATTAGGCAGGCATTGTGGCGAGTACTAGGTTATTATTGGTACCAAGTTATTATTACTATTATTATTAGGTGGTTAGTACTAGGTTATTATTACTAGGTATTATTGGTTAGCAATAAAAATAGTCCAAAACCCCTTCCCTTCTTGAACTTACATTCTGGGATACAGAGACATAAAAGAAAGAGTGAATGTAAAAAGAATTTAAAAATAAGATGTTAAAAGGAGATATTTGGTAGAGAAAAAAAGAAAAGCGCTAACAGTATATGCCCAATGTTGGGCGGTGGGGACTGCTAGGTATTATATAGGGTGAAGAAAAAACCATTACTTGAGCATGCCCGGGTTCCTAAAACATAGCACAACGCCTGGCACATGTTCGCTGCTCATTAACTGTAAAGTGAACAAGTAAATGGAACCTTCCATTACACAGCTCACCAGCAGTTGCCCCTGGTGCATGGAGGGCAAATGGCAAGCACCGAGACACAATTCCAGTAATATTCCAACGAGGATTGGAAAACAAAGGAAACAATTAAATAAAACCCAGTCCACAGTAGACTGGAAACACACAACGTGGCCGGGACCAAAAGCTTGAAGCTACAAAATATATAGAAGCAGTCAGACAGAATTCTTCTCTTTTCCAGATCATATCTTGATAGTTGTTCTAAAGGGCTCAACCTGGCATTTCTAATCATTGTTTTTTTTTTTATATCTGTTCAACTGAAACTAAATCAAATTTAGCAATATGATGGGTTTTCTCACAAAGAAAAGACAAGACACCAATCTTGGACTTGGAAATGGAGGTTTGGTTTGGTTTTGTTGTTTTGTTTCTAAGGCTCCTACTGTAAATTCTGATTCATCTCCTGGTCTCACGTATAAATTATGCATTTGGAATGGGCACAGGTGTGTTTGCAACCTGACAACCAAGCATCCTTGGTTACGGGGAAGAGGATGGAGCTGAACTGCTGGGCTCAGCCTCAGCACGAAGCAGTGTTTGAACTGGAAAATGGCAGCACCTATGGAATCGGTGCATTTGCCTCCAGGAAAGCTGCTTTCAGACTCTAACATCCACATTCCTTGGCTCCTACTTGGAATCACAGAGCAGCTCCGTGTGGTTAATGGTTATCAGGAGTTCTGATCGGCAATGCGGGTTTAATTGTATTTGACTAATAGAGAAAACTGGGAATCACCTTGGTTTAAGTGCTCCAGAGGCAGACCCTGAGATAAGAATTCAAGGACAAACATTTATTTTGGGGGGGGGAGGTGATTCCAGAAAACACTGGTTGGAGGTGAGGAAGTTAAGACTGGAAGGAGAAGGCCACCCATAAGAGAGTGTCACCAATCCAGTTGCATTTGGGGGCTTCTGGGAGACAACGTCAACGTGCCTCAGAACTAGTCCGCCCAAGGGGTGCGGGAGCGGGAGTGTTACTATACCACTCCTGTCAGTCGCTGAGGGCTGCTCTTGGGGAGTGTTAATTCTCTGAACTTGTGTGGCCTGTTACATCGGCATTTGGGCAGTGCGGACTGCGGCAGTCAGAGCAAGCCCTCAGGCAGAGAGACCCTTGTCCTAGCTGCCACGGGAAGTCGCCTCAGAGTGCAAAGAAGTGGTGAGGGCCACGAAGAGTCAGGGTACCGATGCTGTCTGCTGTAGGGATGAAATTAGCGACTGGGCGCAGTGTAAAAGAAAGGCTTTCAGGATCTATGTTCTATAAAGAGAAAAGTGGGGTTCTTGGTTGTTATTTGGAAACAAAACAAAACAAAACAAAACTGAAGGGTGCCTCAGTGGCTCAGTCGGTTAAGCGTCTGCCTTCGGCTCAGGTCACGATCCCAAGAGTTCTAGGATCGATTCCTGCTCAGGGGGAATCTGCTTCTCCCTTTGCCCCTCACCCGACTCTTGTGCTCTTTCTCACTCTCTCTCTCTCTCAAATAAATAAATAAAATCTTTAAAAAAATGTATATATTTTTTAAAAACTGAAAGAAGAGAAAAAGAGAGGGAGGGAAAAATTGGTAGTAAATAGATAACACAGGAACAGCTAGGTGCTGGTAGTGGTTGAAGCTGGCTCATGGAAACATAAGGGGGCCATTATACAATTCTCTTTGCTTTGGATATCTTTGAAATATTTTCATAATAAATTAAAAAAACAATGAGGGGGGCGCCTGGGTGGCACAGCGGTTAAGCGCCTGCCTTCAGCTCAGGGCGTGATCCCGGTGTTATGGGATCGAGCCCCACATCAGGCTCCTCTGCTGGGAGCCTGCTCTTCCTCTCCCACTCCCCCTGCTTGTGTTCCCTCTCTCGCTGGCTGTCTCTATCTCTGTCAAATAAATAAATAAAATCTTTAAAAATAAATAAATAAAAATAAAAAAACAATGAGGAATTTTATTAGACTAAATCTCCCTCCACTCTTTGACACCCCCACACACACACACATACCCATTTTAGGAGTCTCTAGTCCCCTTCTGTTTCTTCCAAACGGGTATAATTTAGTTCTGTTAACTTCTCAGGAATTTCCTGAGAAATGATTTCAGATGCCCAGCATGACTCTGAGTCTTAGAAGGAATTTTCTTTTTACCTTTTTTTTTAAGTTTTATTTTATTTAATTTTTGGTAATCTCTATGCCCAACGTGGGGCTCGAACTCACAACCCTAAGGTCAAGAGTGGCATGCCCCTCCAGCTGAGCCAGCCAGGCGCCCCCTCTTTTTACTCTTTGGTAGTTTTTCATTGCTCTTTATATTTATTTGTTAGATATTAGAAGATCAGAAGAACTTTCCTTGTTAAAGCCTTCTGGTGACTATTTTAAAAAGAAGAAAAAAAAAGACAAAAGTAACAAGGAGCCCATAATTGAAGATATATTAAACCTGGAGGGTTCCCCAACGACTTCAGGTCCACCAGGTATGATTTGTGACAGGCGTTTTATTATTGTGTTTCATTCTTGAATCCAAGGATTTCTTAAATCCCAAGAAATCTCCCTCCTTCTGCTCCTCTTTCCCTTGTCTTCCCTTCCCTCCTCTCCCCTTGCCCCCAAAGGACTAAAATTGCAGGATTCCTGTGATGAAGAAAGGATATGCAATTAATTTTAGGACTCACAGAATTTTTTTAATAAGGTTTGTTTTAGAGCTCATTATTTTTTTTAAGTAGGCTCCATGCCCAGCGTGGGGCTTGAACTCACGACCCTGAGATCAAGAATCACATGTTCTACTGACGTTTTAACTGTGTATATTATGTTGCTGACGAACGCAAAACTTTAGGGGAATCGGCTGTGAATTTGGGAGGAAAAGACATTAGTTGGATCACTCACATAATATTTTTCTCTTCCTGATTCTATCTTCATGTGACTCTTGCCTGAATTCAATTTAAATTTTGCGTCGGGCATGTAACAGGAGGGCAGGTAAAAAATCTGGAAAGACATTATCCTTATCTTTTTATATAAAAGCAAATCAGTCTCTAGCTTACTTGCAACAATGTCTTCTTGCATAGTAGATTCCAGTGCAAAGAATAAAAGGCATTTTTTGCATTTCCTTACACAGACCAGGTGACTTATAAACCAGCAACTAGCTGGGTTCTTAAAATTGGCAAGTATTCTTATTTGTTTAAAGGATTTGCCCCAAAATAGAGTCTGCACATGCACTGTTGTGAGAGCTTCTGTTTTCTGACAGTGCCAAAGCTCACTGCTGAAATAGAATTTTGAATTATTGACAAGGAGATAGTCCCCAACGTTTGTCTGGGTTGGTTTTCGGAGCTTTTGCGGCCTATGAGTTCTCTGCCTTCCCAGGAGCTAAAAACTCCTCTCCCATCAGTCATAACTCATTTAAATGTTACAAATATCTAAATTCAAAATCCATTTTAGTATAAGCAATATTATTACCTATTTTTCCAAAGATCCCTCCCCCTGAATCTCATATCCTAGTGCACGCTTCCCTTTGCCTTGCAGTAAGTCCTGGCTTATACAGTAAAACCATGACCCCCACGTACGACCCCGTCAGCGGAACGCCGGCGTCCTCCACCATGACTTGGTTCAGCGACAGCCCTTTGACGGAACAAAACTGCAGCATCCTCGCATTCAGCCAACCCCCCCAGTCACCAGAAGCGCTGGCTGATATGTACCAGCCTCGGTCTCTGGTTGACAAAGCCAAGCTTAACGCAGGGTAAGGACTTGGCTCTGTTTCGCTTTTCTCTCACCATGTTCCTCTATTATGAGGCTCACTGTCCCCCACGGGACTGTCCAGAGGTTGTATTTCAGCCACCCTTATTTCCCCCCAAGGCCTGGTGTAATAGACATTCAAGCATCTTCACTCCATGGGACTGGATGGCATTCATCCCTGCCTCATTCTGGGGCTCACTTTTATTCTGCACCCCTCCGCCCCTCACCACTGCCCAGCCTTCATTTTTCACCTCTAGAACCGTACCCGCCGGTGCAGGAGTCACTAGCCACAGGTGCACAGTTCCATTTAAATTTGAATTTAATTAAAATTAAAGTGTGGCACTAGCCACATTTCAATCTTCAGTAGCCACGTGTGACTAGGGGGTACTCTGTCGGACAGGGCAGTAGAGAATATTTCCATCGCGACAGAAGTTCTAGCCAATAAGACAGTCCCAGCATTGAGTCAGACCTGCCGGTGGGGAGGAGAGGGGGTGTGGGGAAGTCAGCAAGTACAGGTTTTCATTCTGGTTCCACGACAAAGCACATGACCTTGAACACAGAACTTAATGTCCCTAAGACACCATTTTCTCACCCATAAAACTGAGAAAATACAAACTGCCTTGACTCCTTCACGGGGTTACTTTAAAGTATCAGTGAAAACAAAATATACGTACAAAAAGCACTTGGAAAGTTATAAAAGCTATAAAATAAAATGCAGATATAAGGTATTATCAAGTCCTCTCCCTTACAGGTTTTTGGTTATATTACTTACTCGGACTTTGTTCAAGGAAATACACACACACACACATGTGTACATCTGCATCTATATGTATATAAATGTAAATACATGTATATAAATGTAAATATGTATATGAACATATTAGGTAGTACTATAATATATGTGTGTCAAATTGATTGACTTTTAAAACTCATCCCATTGTTTTCTAGTTGGCTGGACTCCTCACGCTCCCTTATGGAACAGGGCATCCAGGAGGAAGAGCAGCTGCTCTTACGATTTAAATACTACACCTTCTTTGACTTGAATCCCAAAGTAAGATACATTTACTCTTCTTTTTTTTTTAAGATTTTATTTATTTATTAGAGAGAGAGAATGTGCGGGGGGCAGGGGAGCCGGGTAGAGGCAGAGGCTGAGGGAGAAGCAGGCTCCCCACCGAGCAGGGAGCTAGATGCAGGCTCCATCCCAGGACCCCAGGATCATGACCTGAGCCGAAGGCAGACGCTTAACCGACTGAGCCACCAAGGCTCTTCTTTCTCTCCTGTTTTCAATGTGAAGTCCTGGAAGTGGAGAACTGAGTCATTTAGTTCTCAGAATGAGGGTTAATTTATATAATCTGTTTAGCTCCACAGGGTTAGACCAATGAATGTATACTGTCCTTGGATTTTCACCTTTTAGTTTCTAACAAGCATGGTCAGCTGCCCCTGAGTTAGCAGGAGTCTCTCGGGGTCTTCCCGCCCAGCATGGTGTGTGCCGCCCCTCTCCTTTCACACGAATAAGGAACAAGAGGAGAGTGGCTCACAGAGTTGGAATCCTCAATGCTTAGGAAGGAAGGAGCGTCCGAGCCAAGGTTCAGAGCAGGTTCTCATGAATAACCCGGGACCCCAGGATGTTGCACCCCGCACTCCCTACTGCAGGGCTGAATAAGTCTTTGCTGATGAGAAAGAGGGACCATCTGCATAAATAAAGACCCCAGCTGGTCAGCAACTCCCAGTAAGTGCCCATCTGCCACCCGAAGTTTACTGGGACAACTGAGTGGCGAAGTAAGTCCTCTGAATTTCTGCCCCTTCCTTCGCCCTGCTTGGCCTGTTCGTGGAGTTGCGAGTCAGCACTTAACCTGCCAGATGTCGGGAATAGAAACTGAGTCACGGGCCCTCCAAGTGCACAGGGTGATTTTATCCCAGTGTCGTGCTTGTTGCTCTTTTCCATTCATGGGCGGGCACTTGTCGGAGGAGACCGCCTCAGGCCACCTCTTCTGGGTAGACCCCTTTGTCACCCACAGCGGTGATTCTGCCTCTCATGGCCCTGTCTTCTCCTTGATGCTGATGTTAAGTCTGGTCTTCAAAGGTGCATCTCGGGTCCCACTGTTTCCTTAACTGGCATCTTCTTCAAAATAAGCCTTAATTCCTGGGCAGTCTTTGGTTTACATCCAACTTAATGCCCCTGGACCTAGCCTGTGTCTGGAGTGCCTAACTTCCACTGAATTAGGGCAAACGAGCAAATTTTGGTTCTTTGATAAAACCTTCAGTAGAAACTAGAGCTTCTCCCAAAAGGGAGGGGTTTTTTGTTTTCTTTTGATTTTTTTCAAGGGTGCTGTGAATGATCGCATTTGCTTAATTGGTAAGGAGTTCTCTCCACATGGCTCATGAACGAAACCTATCTGAATCTAACAGCCAAAGAGAAGCTGTCAACCCAAAGGTGACCGGAAGACTCAGGCTTTGGGGCACAGAAAAAAATGATCCTCAACCACTTTAGAGCTCCCTTCTCCCCCCTTCAAAAGTATGGAATGCTATAAATAGAACCACGTTTAGTTCCAAGTTTCTACTAGGTGCTGAGTAGATAGGGGGATACAGAAACTTAAGATGCGGTTCATGTTTTCATAGACTCTACAGTCAAATCAAGAAGAGCAAAAATAGCACCCATGAAACCACTGTAAAGCCGACAAGGCATCCTACAGATGGAAACCAGGTTGTAGCGTAGAATCAAGGAGCTTCTCCTCTCCAGCTTTCAGAAGAGAGATGCAGGCAGATGGTGGCACCAGGGTTACAAGTACTGATTAAAATCTCAGATATACAAAAATACTAGAATATACAAAATTTCAAAAATAATATACTTTAAAAATACAAAATCCAGAATCCAAAAAAAAAGATTTGTATATTTTCATAAATTAAAATTTTACGTATGCCAAAAAACTATATAAAAAGTGAAAAAGTCTTTGCAACACATACTACAAACAAAAGGCTAATCTCCCTAAGAGCTCCCAGAAATCAATCAAAAAAAAAAAGACCAACAACCCAGTAACCTAATGAGCAAAGGATATGAACACATAGTTCATGGAAAAGGAACTAGACTGGCTTTTAGCCTTGTATTGGCGAAGATCAAAAAGTTTCACATACTATCTTAGCAAGAGTGCGGGGAAAATGACTCTCTCATACCATGCTTGTAGATCAAAGTACAAATTAATCTGATCCTTCTGGAAGGCCATTTGGCAATTTCTCTCAGAGTTACAATTCTACGTAGCTTTGACCCCGCAAATCTGCTCCTTGGTATTTATGCCACAGTTATACTCAAATATGTGAATTAATATGTCTGCCCACAAGTTATTGCTACATTATTTGAGAAAGAAAATTGGAAACTACCTAAACATCCATCAATAGGGAAGTGGTTAAATACATTATGATACATCCATATTGTGTTGCTAAGAAGAATGAATCAGCTTTCTTTTGATGTAGAACTTATCCAAGGTATATTAGCAAATGAAGAAGAACAAGGTACAAAACAGTCTGTAGAGTAACTACCACTTGTAGGGACAAGGAAGAGAAGGAGACTAACTTTTTATTTCACGTTCTTTTGTCCATTTCGAATTCATTCATATTGAATTCCTTTGGGTTTTTTTTTTTTTTTAAAGATTTTATTTATTTATTCGACAGAGAGAGACAGCCAGCGAGAGAGGGAACACAAGCAGGGGGAGTGGGAGAGGAAGAAGCAGGCCCATAGCGGAAGAGCCTGATGTGGGGCTCGATCCCGTAACGCCGGGATCACGCCCTGAGCCGAAGACAGACGCTTAACCGCTGTGCCACCCAGGCGCCCCTTGAATTCCTTTGTTATCTATTACTTTTCCCCACTTTAATATGTGAATTAAAAAACTGTTACAACTCCAGTAATTCATAGTATTTTTTTTTAACGTTCAGTAGAGAAAAGGCACATCAGTTTTCATAAGAGTCCTAGAGGATACTGAAAGCTGCCTCCCAGCTAATTGGGAATCCTCAGTGATTAGATCTCAATAATCACCCTTTCTTGAGAGAGCGAAACTCCGGGAAGCAGGTCTTGTTATCTGTTTGTATTGGTGGTTGGTGGAAGGAGAGAAGGGTTAACTAAATTGCCTGGATGAGGAGAAACAGGGATTCAGGCAATGGAGGGGCAGACACCATGTGCTCCCCAGTCTGGGATTTTTTTTTTAATAATATTTTTTTATTATATTATGTTAGTTGCCATACAGTACACCCCTAGTTTTTTATGTAAAGTTCCATGATTCATTACTTGCATATAACACCCAGTGCACCAGGCAATACGTGCCCTCCTTAATACTCACCACCAGCCTATCCCAATCCCCCACCCCCCTCCTCTCTGACACCCTCAGTTTGTTTCCCAGAGTCCATAGTCAGTCTCTATGGTTCATTCCCCCTTCTGTTTACCCCCCCTTCATTCTTCCCTTTCTTCTCCTACCGATCTTCCTACTTTTTATGTTCCATAAATGAGTGAAACCATATGATAATTTTCCTTCTCTGTTTGACTTATTTCACTTAGCATTATCTCCTCCAGTCCCGTCCATGTTGCATCAAATGTTGGTTGAGAAATCATTCTTTTTGATGGCTGAGTAATATTCCATTATATATATGGACACACATCTTCTTAATCCAGTCATCTGTTGAAGGGCATCTTGGCTCCTTCCACAATTTAGCTATTGTGGACAATGCTGCTGTGAACATTGGGGTGCATATGGCCCTTCTCTTCACTATGTCTGTATCTTTGGGGTAAATACCCAGTAGTGCAATTGCTGGATCATAGGGTAGCTCAATTTATAACTTTTTAAGGGACCTCCACACTGTTTTCCAGAGTGGCTGTACCAACCTGCATTCCCACCAACAATGTAGGAAGGATCCCCTTTCTCCACATCTTCTCCAACATTTGTTGTTTCTTGCCTTGTCTATTTTTGCCATTCTAACTGGCGTAAGGTGGTATCTCATTGTGGTTTTGATTTGAATTTCCCTGATGGCTAATGATTTTGAACATTTTTTCATGTGTCTGTTAGCCATTTGTATGTCTTCATTGGAAAAGTGTCTGTTCATATCTTCTGGCCATTTTTTGATTTGTTTATTGTTTCTTGTGTATTGAGTTTGCGAAGTTTTTTGTAGATCTTGGATACCAGTCTTTTATCTGTAGTGTCATTTGCAAATATCTTCTCCCATTCCGTGGGCTGCCTCTTAGCTTTTTTGACTGTTTTCTTGGCTGTGCAGAAGCTTTTTATCTTGATGAAGTCCCACAAGTTCATTTTTTCTTTTGTTTCTCTTGCCTTTGGAGATGTGTCATGAAAAAAGTTGCTGTGGCCGATGTCAAAGAGGTTGCTGCCTATGTTCTCCTCTAGGATTTTGATGGATTCCTGTCTCACATCGAGGTCTTTCATCCATTTGGAGTTTATCTTTGTGTATGGTGTGAGAGAGTGGTCAAGTTTCATTCTTGTGCATGTAGCTGTCCAGTGTTCCCAGCACCATTTATTGAAGAAACTGTCTTTTTTCCACCAGATGTTTTTTCCTGCTTTGTCAAAGATTAGTTGCCCAAAGAGCCAAGGGTCCATTTCTGGGTTCTCTATTCTGTTCCATTGGTCTATGGGTTTCTATTTTCAGTAAACTGGAAGACAAAGGAAACCGAGAGCCAAGGAAGGGTAAGAGTAACCAGTCCCCACCAAGGGGAAGAATTTGTCTCTGAGTCGGGGAAACAAACCACTGACAGAGTTCTCAGAGAGAAAAAGACCTCTTGGGCTGTTAATAAATGACCCACAAAAACCTGGGACCTTGTGCTGTTCTAGAGCCTCAGGGGGAATGTGAACAGGACTCCAGAGAAGGAAATCCGGAGCTCTGCTGGCTGCCCCAGAGAAATCCAGTGTTCCTCAGTGGGAGCCAGACCTTATCCCGTCCTTCAGAACATCTTGTACTCGAGCCTGTTCTCCTAATGTCAGTTTGCAAATGGAGGCCAACTTTTGTTTAACCAACGTTCTTTCAAGGAATTGTTCTATTTGGCTTTGAGGGGGTGGCAGGGAATTAGGTTTGTTCAGGTGTGGAAGCTTTGATTAATTTTTGGAAGTCTTTACTGACTGCATTTGAGAGAAAAGCCTTATCGGGTGATTTAACTTTGGCTAAAACTCCTACAGCATTAGGATTGTAGACTCTGTGACTGACTAGTGGACAAAGACAGACAGACAGGACAGTCCAATTCAAATTTTAGTGGTTACACCTACTATTTAGATTTTGTCTTTAAACTGTTCATGAAGCAGGGGTCTTCTTTTTGTGGGGGAGGGGGACGGGTTGCTTGGTTTTCGGTGTGCGTGGTGTGTGTTTTTTTAGTTGTTGTATCTTGATTGCTTTATCATTTACACGCCATAAAATTCTATTATAATGATTGTGGTACATTCATATCATTGTGCAACCATCACCACAATCCAGTTGTAAAGCACTTGCATCACCCAAAAGTTTCCTCATACCCCATCTGTGGTCAGTCCTGGCTCCCAGCCCCAGCGCACCACTGGTCCGCGTTCTGTCTCCAGGTTTGCCTTTTCTAGAAGTTTCCTAGAGATGGACTCACACAGTATGTCATCTTGTGCACCTGGATCTTTCGTTCAGCGTGTTTCTGAGTTTTTGCATGTACTTTTTGTGTGTTTTTGTATGTATCAGAAGCATGTTCCGTCTCACTGCTGAGTGCCATTCCCCTGTGCCCGTGGCCCACGTTTTGTTTATCCATTCACCGAGGACCCTCGAATGCTTCCCTTTCAGAGTTGTTATGAACAACGCTGCTGTGATTATTCTCACATGCGTTCTGTTTTGGTTTGTTTGGGGAGGGTCCTGGGGCTAGCTCCTGAGGTGTGCCCTGCCACCTGGCAAAGTTCACAGAGCACAGACAGACTCTCTTAATGTTCTCAGTCCTCCAGCTTCCCGAGGGCCACACATGCGGGTTCACACTGGTCTGGCCCTGCCAGCAGCTTCAGCACTGCTGAGAAGGAGCATGCCTGGGCGATGGGTTCCCTCTCCCGCTGACCTGATAGCAATGCTGTTCGCTGGTTTGGGCTTGCTGTGGATTTTTACATCCCTTATCCCCTTTTTTTCTAGTGTGTCTAAGATTAATGCAAAAGGAAAAATAAACAAATGCTAATCAACCTGTGATAAATCTGTTTGGGCGCTCTACCTTTCTATTCCTCCTGCATATTTTCCTCACCTTTCTTCTTTAAGGATATAGTAAATTGTACACCCAGGCGGGGAAGGGTAGAAAAATAGGAGTTGTGGTTTAATGGGTACAGAGTTGCAGTTTTGCCAGATGAAGAGAGTCCTGGAGATGGGTGGTGACAGCGGTTTCTCCTAGCAATGGAAATGTGATAAAAGAGAGGGAGAAATAATGGAATCTGAGATGGATCAGTTTGGCCCCTTGAAGAAGCTCTAGAAAATATTTTGACAAAGCAAGTCCTAAGTTCAGAAGTAAAATAAGAGCTGGGGCAGTGGAAAGATAGGTATTTCTTTCATTTACCTGAGCGAAAGTTTATTGCATTAACAACGAATGACCTCCGTGTCTCCAGAGTTTTTGTCCTAAGGAATATGTGCCCCGTCCAACAGATACACACCTACCTGTTTCTTTCTTCAGTACGATGCTGTCCGAATCAACCAGCTCTATGAACAAGCCAGGTGGGCCGTTCTCTTGGAAGAAATCGACTGCACGGAAGAAGAAATGTTGATCTTTGCAGCATTACAGGTATGGGTACTCCAGAACCTTCTCTCTGGAAGAAAACAAAGCAAATTTGTTTCCTTCAAGTGTCATTTTCTTCATACTGTTTCTTTTCTTTGAAGAAAGAACTGAAAGTGGGGGGAGTCCATTTCAACTTAAAATAGTCCTCATAATCCCCACACGTGCCCAACTTACGTAAGGCATTCGTCTCACAATTCCTAGCTCCTCCCCACTGCACGTTCGACCAGTGATGGAGAAGAATCAAGTTTGACTGTGACTAACCATACCTCTCAAAATAATTCAGATTAAAATGTCATTTTTCCTTCAGAGGAGGGAGACCTCTTTCCAGGAGACGTTCGGAACTACAGGGGGGATTGTCTCCAAAAAGAGGAAAGGGCCGATGGATGCCTGTGTGTTTATAACATTTCTAAAACCTCTGTTTGCATCGCAGTATCACATTAGCAAACTGTCGCTGTCAGCTGAGACACAAGATTTTACAAATGAGTCGGAGGTCGACGAGGTAGAAGCTGCGCTCTCTAATTTGGAAGTGACCCTAGAAGGCGGAAAAGCGGACAACACTTTGGTATGAACTTTTCTGGTAACTCAGAACCGTGGCTGTGTTCTGATGAACCGACACATGTAAACGAGCTCTTTTTTATGAGAAAGAAGAGAATCTTGTGTCTGATTTTGAAAAAAGAAAACGTACTTGTCACAAGCTTAAAGCTAGCAAGACCGGACTGGCTTTCCTCAGGTCAGTTCTGGAAGGGACAATGAGATATGTTCCGTGCTGTTAATGGCAGTACTTTTATATGTATTTCTTAAGGAGAAGCTGTGGGGTATGAGGCAAAGACTGCCACCGCTACGAGCTTGTCTTCCCGCACGGGGAGTAGGGAAGAGGTCCCTCCCCTCAGGTCTAGGGAGAACCACCCCGTCTGTTGTAAAGCTATGAGAAGGGAGAAGATGATTTGCAGATAGAAAGCCATTGTCTATTTCCCTAGTCATGCACTGCAAACTGGGCAAGGTTGACACCGTGAGAGCCTTTATTCTGGGACACTCTAAAAAGCCCCTGAACCCTTTTGACTTCAGGAAATAGACAAAAACCTTCCGGTGAGACATAAACTAATACAACTCTTTTATCATCTTCTTTTCCGTGCAATGTGGCCGCGTGGCGGCTTTATAACCGGAATACCTCCCCCGTTTGACTCACCCGTTGAGTGCCACCCTCTTGTTTAACTGACTACTCCAGTCATGGGAGTAATTATTCGTTTAATGCACATTGAATCAGAGAGGTGGATCTATTGTAATTGGATATAAACAGTAAGAGAGAAAAATGAGTCACTATATTCTTATGGATTTAATGCATATCTCCTTATGATTAATTTCCTTAAAATGGGAAGTTGGTATCATGCAAAAGCAAATACTTCATACAAACTTAATGCCAAGATTCTGTCGAGATTCAGAGCCCTGTCTCACATTTATAGGAGACACGGGGCTCATTGAATTAGAGTTCTTTTTTGTCGACTTCCTCTGATCCTTCTCAGAATAAATGAAAAATTCCCTCCTCCCTCCCTCAATATTCTCATGTGATGCTAAACAATAGGGCTTTTCATTTAGAAAGCAGGCACCAGCCTACACCGCAGAATGAACTTTGAACCAGGTTCCTTTCGAGAAATTAATCAGTGAACTAGACGTAGCTAGATTTACCCACTCCAGGTAAAATTTGTAAAATATTTTGTTTGTACATAAAAAATAGCAGTTTCTAACTCAAATTTTTAACTTGAATGGTAGTGCTTGGTTAATTTTTTTAATCTCTTTTTTCATTTGTGTGACACGACACATACAGAAAAGTGGAAAAAAATATACAGCTTAACAAATTTGTACTATCACCCAAGTCACCACCCAGATGAAGAACTAGAACTTTGCCAGCCACCCAGAAGCCCCTGCATGTGCCCCATCCCATCCCCCTCCCTCACCCTCCCTACCTGCTGAGGTCACTACTAGAAATGTGGCTAGTGTGACTGAGGAACTGAGTTTCTCATTTAATTTCATTTTAATTAATTCACATTTGAATAACCCCATGTGGTGAGTGGCTACGGTGTTGGACGGTACAGGTATAGAGTTTGAACACCACCTAATTAACTACTTATGAAATGTTATCTGCTTTTCCTTAGGAGGACATTACTGATATCCCTAAACTTGCAGATAATCTCAGATTATTTAGGTAAGTCACCCTTAAAGGGGAAAAGGATTACTCCTCACAAAGCCTCACAGGTAAAGAGTCCAGGAATTTAAATTGAACCCTCACTAGGCAGGTTCCTGGTTCAAAGGTAAGAGCATGAGCTTTGGCCTCAGACAGACAATGGGCTGAATCCCAGCTCGACAACACATACTAGCTGGGGTACCTCGGGCATTGTCATGTGCCTGAGCCTCAGTTTCCTGTTCTATAAAATGGGGACATACCTCCTCTTGGTTTTATTGGGGGGATTGAATGAGATAACCTGTATGAAGCATGGAACATGATACTTGGCTCATAGTACGTGCCCAATAAACGGTGGTCTGAACACAGCCAGTGTCGACAGTGAGTGAATGTATACGCTAGACTGGTCATCCGCGAGGCTCGGGACTGGACACCATTCGAAGGTTCTTTCATGGTTTAAAAATCCTTTGTCTCTAGAACTTTGGTCCTGGGCTTATGCAGAGTAGTCACCTCGGTTTATCTACCTTTGCCTGTTAAAGTGTTTCTAAATAACTCCCTAGTTACCTCAGATCAATCTGAAACTGTTAAAAAGGCAGAGGAGTTTTTTATTTTGTGGAAAGAAATAAAACATTTATGATGGTGCCAGGGTGTGTTAAGATGAAAAGAATAAGGCCCCTTTGATGTTCTGGCAGTTACTCATGTCACTTTATGGTTCGTTGACTTTTCTTAACACACGGACACTTCACTGGGTCAGTTGGCTTGAAAAGAAACACAAGTTGTTTGGGGAACACATGATGCAAAGACAGACTTAGAAAGAGTGAACAGTGAATCAGAGATAAATGAGAAGCAACCAAAGGTAACAATTTTTGTCACTGGGTTTCTACCGGTTGCTTTTTTTTTTTTTTTTAATGTGGTCTCAAACAATAGGATCATTAATTTAACTTCTGTGGCATAAATGGTTGCAACCACGCATATTGTTATAGTCAGAGCTACAGAAAAAATGTAATAATTTAAATCCATGAATACATCTTTATGATTTGTTAATAATCATTCTGTGAAGAAAGTAAGTTGCCATATTCTCTGTGTAGAGCATATTCAGCTCTTCACAAACCACGTAATGACCCCTCCCTTTCTATAGACGTTTTCAGCGAAGGAGAGGACATTCCAGGGTTAAGCCCTCGATCCAGTTCACTTTAGTGTGAATGCTTTGCTCAAACACACAAAATTGTCTTCACAGCAATCACCATATCTACCAAAGGTCTGAAGATGGTGACTTTAATAGATGAAATAGTTTGTGGAAGGAAGAAATGAAGGAGGAGGAGAAGGAGGGAAGAAGCAAAGGAGAAAGGAGACAGAAAAGGGGGAAGGAGAATGGAGAGTGGAGCTCCACTCCTCCTGTTAGCACGGGTGACCCTTAAAGGCCCTTCATTTCCTTGGGCTTCCTTTCCTTATCAGTAGAAGAGCATTGAGCTAGTCCTGGGGACCATTTTTAATTGTTTTTTTTTTTCTTTTAACAGTGAAGCTCTTTTTTTTCCTAAACAAAATCAACTGAACCCACTATATAAACAGTGGACTTCAGTTTCCAGTAACTAATTTAAATGCATCCGATCTAATGCAAACTGCAGTCTTGCTATAAATATGCGTGAGTGCTGGACAGAGTACAAATAGAAGAACTGCAGTCTTGCTATAAATATGCCTCAGTGCTGGACAGAGTACAAATAGAAGAATTGTAAATACGGCTGAGGTGAGACTGGGGAAGTCCAGCTTGCAGGAAATGCAGAGGGAATCTAGTTCTACAACTGCAGAGAGGGATCTGGGCCACGACATAGATACTCATGGTTTGGGGCTGGGATTGTAATCCCTGTGAGAGACAGGAGATGACGCTGTAGGCCTCTCGTAAGGGACTGACACAGGCAGGAAGCCCGTGCCTAAAGGCAGAAACTTGCAAGGGCGGCCTTCTCTGTTTAACAGGGACGAGAAGAGCTGTCCATCTACCACAGGAAGCAGTGAGGAAGTTCATCCTTGCACGGGGTCCTATGTGGGGAGATGAAAAGTCTCTCTGGAGAAATTGGAGCCGAGTCCTGTGCCACACATGGGTGTAGATCTAAATTTAAATGTCTTCTATGATAAGTGAGTTCTGAAAAAAATAAAATAGAAACTGGCCCAGGACCACAAAGCCTGTGAAGCCCTAGCAAATGTAATTACAGAAATACCTGGAGGGAAATATCCATAATCTAGCATGCATGGGCCTTCCAGAGGAAACGATAACCCCCTAAAAACTGAGCTCCCGATAAAAACTACTAACCATGTGAGTTCATGAACCACCATCAAGGAAAGACAGCAGACCCAACAAACAGGAAGATTAGGAGTTTCAGTAATTTTAGGTAATAGAGCAATCGGAAAAAAACATAAAATGAGGGGCGCCTGGGTGGCACGGCGGTTAAGCGTCTGCCTTCGGCTCAGGGTGTGGTCCCGGCGTTATGGGATCGAGCCCCACATCAGGCTCCTCCGCTATGAGCCTGCTTCTTCCTCTCCCACTCCCCCTGCTTGTGTTCCCTCTCTCGCTGGCTGTCTCTATCTCTGTCGAATAAATAAACAAAATCTTAAAAAAAAAAAACACATAAAATGAGTATGTTTAGAATCCTTAAGGGAACTAAAAGATAAAAATCATCATGAAAGAGAAGAGGCAGTATTGAAAAGGAACCAAATAGAAACTCTGGAAATGAAAAATTTAGTCTTAGAAATTTAAAATTGAATAGGTGCACTGAATGTCGGAAGTTTAAAAACACAGCTGAGGGGCGCCTGAGTGGCTCGGTAGGTTAAGCCTCTGACTCCTGATTTCAGCTCAGGGTTGTGAGATGGAGCCCCACCTCAGGCTACACCCTGAGCCTGGAGCCTGCTTAAGATTCTGTCTCTCCCTCTCTCTCTCTGCCCCTCCCCCGCCACCACTCACACACATGTGCATTCTCTCTCTCTCTCTCTTAAAAAAAAATAATAGTTGAAATAAATAATAAGATAAAAACACAGTTGAATAGAGAACACAGAAAGGTAGAAATGGAAAATTTTATAGGTAGAATGACAAGTTTCAATGTACATCCACTAGGAGTTCTAGAAGAATATATGGGAAAGAGACAAGTATTCAAAAAAGAATGCTTAAGAATGTTCCATAATTGTTGAAGACAAAAATCCTTAAATTCAGGAATCATAAATCCCAAGCAAAATAAATCACTATAAATGCACATCTTAATAAGGCCAATCATTGATAAGAGAATGCCTTTAAATCAGAGAGAAAAGACAGATTTCCTAACAAGAAAAAACAGTTAAGGGGCAGCAGACTTCTCCTTGGCTAGGAAATCTCTTAAAAGTGCTAAGAGGAAATAACAGTCAATCTAGAACTTTCTGCCCAACCAGCCTTTCAAGATTCTACTTTATGCAAACCCCTAAATACAAACCAGACAAGATACAATCCTACTACTAAGTTACATACTTCATAAAAACAGTTATTTAAGTCCAAACTGTAAGGTGTGGCCACTGCTGGAGAGACTACTTTGGAATAAATGTCTCCACTAGAGGATTACAGAGAGAGAAGCCACACATAAAATTCATTCATTGCCTCATTCACAGACAAGTTCTGTAGTCAAGTAGGCAAGTTACTGTAGCAAAGAAGTTCCAGGCTGATTTACACAATGTGCTATGGGAGATTATCAGTGAGATCCAAGTTATAAATATTAAGACCCCTAAAATACAGTGGAATCCTTATAATACTTCATAAAGAGAGAGTGACCATGAAAATCTTTGGTCCCACTAAGACACCCTGTTAACACATGGAAAAATACTTCTAAGTGGAGTTATGCACTCTTGTTTTTTCAAAAGAATGTGTTCTGAATTTATGACCTCTCAGTGATGACAAGTGGCCATCAGTGGTCAGCCTGCAGATGCTTTCAAAATAATAAACACACTTCACGTCTCCTTTAAGAAAAAGGTGATTGTGAAATGAGTGAGAACGCAATTGGCATTTGAAAGAGATTAGTGCTGTGAGGAGAGCATTTTGAAAGCACTAATTTAGAAATGTTTCCACTGTCAGTGTTGCCAATAATGATACTGCCTATTAAAACAATAATCTCTTGCCCTCAATTTTGATCACATCTCTCAGCTAAGTTGAGAGTCTGTTCAGAACAGGGAAACTGTTAAAAAGAAAACCCTAAGCCCAAAACAGCATCACTTAGACCAAGTGCCCAAACTAGGGCTTAACACCTAACCTAATTACAATTGCAGCTTCCCCCAGAAATGAGTCTTAACCAGTCAGAAGGGAATTTTCTGATCAGCACCAATGAGGTCATCTGTCACATGGGCCCTCCCATCTCCCAGAAGATGAGGTAATCGCCTAATAAGACCTCCTGCCCTTCCCCAGAAGGAAGGTGACCTTGCCTGGACCAGTCCTTTCTTTTGCTAATAACTTTCTTGCCCCACCTTCCTTCTTATGACCTTCCATTTTGTCCCCCTCCTCAGAGCTCCCCACTACTTGCCAGGTTGGATGCTGCCCAATTTATGAATCACTTAATAAAGCCAATTAGATCTTCAAAGTTGAAAAAATAATAAAATAAAACAATGTTGTGTGTACACCTTTAAAACTCAGAAACAGAGTTTTTCTGTGTTAAACATCCTCTAAATGAAGATATAGTGTGTTTAAAACCCACTTATTAAAAATCTAAAAATGCAGCCTATTCTGATTAATTTGCATAAGTGAGTGATTGACATCAGGGAAGATGGAACTCAGTAGATTTGTTGTACCAAAAACCTTCAAAACTAGGTAGATGGCACTCTGTTGTGGACATTGTGATTTAGTGAGCACAGCCAATAGTGTATTTCCCCAACTGGGATTTATGTCACTGAGTAACGCCTCCCCTTTTGAAACAAATTGAACTTTTCATGTTCATTTTTAATTTATATATTTGTATAGGTCTTATAATGTATATATATTACAAATATTACACATAAATAATTATAAATATCTTGGGGGTGGGTATTTATTATATTCACATAATGTATATGGGTAACATCATATATTAAAATAGTGAAAATATTTTAAAGATGGAGTGTACCCAGTTTTAGAGTGGAGATTACTGGCCTAGACTCGTTTTTCTCAAACTTAGGAATCACCTTTGGAAAGCTTAGTTGAAATGCAAACCTTGGGCCCTACCTGGACTTGCTGACTATTAGTCTCTGCGACTAGGGCCATGCTTAGGTATCTCTATCTAACAAGTTCCCTTCCAGTTCTGATGAACAGCAGAGTGTGAGGACCATCACTCTAGAAAATAAAGTCTAACCCCTTAGCCGAGCATTCGAAGTCCCACCCTCGCCCCAACCTATCTTGCCTCTCCTGTCTCCATCATCCCCCACCTGTGGAAATGTTGTAGCTACAGAAACCCCCCTCCCCCATTTCCATTGCTCAGCCCAGTGCCCAGCAGGAGGTAGGTATTCAAGAAATGTTTGACCCAACTCTTGTTCACAGAGGGCCCAGCTCTGACTCACCTCTACCTTTGGCCTGTGCAGCTGCCACCTGCTGAAAATGCTCTTCCCTTTCCTCCAGATCCTTATCCAGCCTTCATTCTCTGTTTAACTGCTGTGTCCTCTGTAACTCACCGTGCTACATGTCCTGGTTAAGTGCCTTAGCATACATTACCTATTCATGGGTGCATCTCCCTCTTGACCTTATGGGCTCCCCAAGGATTCAGATAACGGCCTCCTTCTGTGTCTGTCATGCTCCAGCTGGCCACCATCTCCACTTCTTCCCCGACCCTGTCCTGCCCCAGCCTCTGACATAGCATAGGAGCAATAGTCCTTAGCTTTGGGAAGGAATGGAAACAGCCTGAAGGATGAACTCAACTGGTAGACGAGAGCAGAGGGAATCTTTCCATACTCTCGAAGTCCAGTTGAAATGGAGACGCAGAGCTTCATTCTTAATTCTATATAGAAATATTAAATGCCTAGGATTAAACCAAGACCTTACTATCTTTTGGTTTTAGGCTTATCTTTAGACTCTATTTTGAAAATACTATTAATTTTGGAGAATCTGATTCTCAGATAACCTTCTAAATATGTTCCTTAGAATTATAACTGCAACTGTCAACATGACAAATATGATTTTAATGCAGTGGCTTTCTAAATCTTGGAAATGTTAACTGCATATAATGTTTACCAATTTTGTTTTATACTTTGCGTGTAATACCCCGATTTTTAAACGACCATCTTCTCCCTTATCCTTGTGTTAAGGATAACACATTTTTAGCCAAGGAAAGTCTAGGACTGACATGTTAAAAAAAAATTGCCTCAAATTATGTATAAGTGGGGTTAACACCAGGCTTCCTCTCTTTCTCTCATTCTTGAATGCAGAAATCCACTGCTCTAACAGGAGAGACCCTGATTCACCCCCACGGCCAGCACTGTTCCATGGAACCTTGGACAGCTCATATTATCCTTTCTCTGCCCAGCTGTACCCCCTTTCCTACTCCCCAGCTCTTTCTCAGGTTTTCTATTTTGAATGACCCAACTGAGACCTGCCATTGGCACTACCAGCCTTGTCCAGACCAGAGTACAAAGTGTTCTAGCCCCCACACATCTCACTTTTGGAGATCTTCCCCCCAAAACGTGGTTTTTTGTTTTTGTTTGTTTGTTTGTTTTTTTAGTAACAGTAGAGTCTGTATAGATTAGCTGTAGGTTTTTGTGATTTCCATGACTCACTGGGAATTCTTTGGTGGTTTCTCTTAAGGATCAAGAGGAAACTACAGAAAAGGTTGCTTACTTTTAGACCTAGTGTTTATGCCTGATTCCATTAAAAGCTGTGCTGTCCATCTGGACAGCTTTTTCAGTTCCAAGACATATACTGAAATGACAGATGTCCGCAGATTCATGGATGTTTCTCAAATAATAGTAATAATTTATTGAGCACTTGAGTTATGCCAGGTCCTGCAATCAGCGCTCTCAGAGGTAATCTCTTCCCATCGTCACAGAAGCCTCGTGAGTTGGAGGCTGGTACTGTCCCCGTCACACAGAAGCAGTACATGTGGCCCAGGCAGAGGAAGTCTTCCCCAGGGTCACATCTTAGGGCAGTAGCAAGGCCAAAGTGGTCTAAATCCTGGGATTCTGCATTACCTTCTACATCTCCTGCCAAAAACCCCATTTTCAGTTTTTAGAAACGAGTTAGCAATGGGAAAATTGGTTTCAACAATAGAGACTATGTTGTTTGAACAGGTTTTCCAGACCGTCTGGGCCACTTGAAATTTGCAATGTGTCCCTACATTTCTGGATGGCTGTTACAATGCTTACTGTACTTTAATTTGCAGGCCCAAGAAGCTAATATTAAAGGCTTTCAAACAATATTGGTTCATCTTTAAAGACACATCTATAGCCTACTTTAAAAATAAGGAACTTGAGCAAGGAGAACCAGTAGAAAAACTAAATCTCAGAGGTAAGAGGGTCCCACATCTGGGTATGGCTTCTCATGACCCAGCTGTGAAAGCCAAACCCCCCCTCCCGCCCAACAAAGCAGGGCTTACTTCCGGAGGAGCCTGTCTAGGGTAGCCTGCCTGCAGCTCCTCTTCCCCACGGAGCATGGGCCTGCAATGTGGTGCGATAAAGGTGATTATTTGCAGTCTGCTGTCCCTTCTTCCCCTGTGTGTCCAAGTCTAGGAAGTGGTGGTAATTGGTGTCATCCATGTAGTACATGAAGCATTGTAGGGTCCTGAAAAGCTTTCTAAATTCCAGAACGGTTATGTTTAATTCAGTGTCACTTTAGTTTCTGTTCTAATTTCTGAAAGTGGCTGTGAGTGTACTGGCAACTCCATTAACTGAAATATTTAATTAACCAGTGCACTCAGTTCCCTTATCGTTGTGGCAGTAAGAGAATTCCCTCTACTTTGGTTTATTTAAAAGTTCATATTCATAACTCCATGTTACTATGAGTTAGCATAGCCAAATCGACCTGGAAAATGAATTGAATCGATGACATATTTAAGAAAATCCTAACAGAAGATATTTTTTGTTATCCATATGAGTTATTCATGAATCTTCTTTAGTTGCCCTTTAATTAATGTTGTCCACTTGCTCCTCAATTTTTCAAATCTGAAGGGCTTATGTTCAAAGTGTTTTTTTTTAGATGCATGTCTGATTTATAGGACAGATTTCTCCGAACTCAGTTTTGTCCCTGCCTTTTATCATTCAGGCTGTGAAGTTGTGCCAGACGTCAATGTAGCAGGGAGAAAATTTGGAATCAAGTTACTAATCCCTGTTGCCGATGGTATGAATGAAGTGTATCTGAGATGTGACCATGTAAGTAAATCCAAAAAAAAATGCTAAGTCCCTTTACCTTCCCTAAGCCTAAGGACAAAGCAGCTGAGATGTTTAGTTTCCCAATCAGAGCACTCATCAGTCAGTTATTGCTTTGTAACAAACAACCACAAAATCAAATGACATGTACCAATAAACACTTGCCTCTGAAACATCGGCGGGTAGGCTGGGGCTCGGATGATCCAGCCTCGCGTCATCTAGACAGATCTGCTTCTAGCGGTAGGTCTGGCTAGGCTTGGCTCCCGGCTGGAAGGTAAGCTCACTGTATTTATTATGGGTGCCAGGCTGCCTGGGAAGGTTCTGCTTGTAGCGATGGCAGAAAGGCAAGAGAGGCATGACAGACATGGCAGACGTCCGAAAGCTCGGGCCAGCAAGTTGTACACTGTTATTTCCACCCACATTCCATTGGCTAAAGCAAGTCCATGGTGGGGTTCAAAGTCAAGAGGTGGGAAATTACACTCTGGCTCCAATGAGACAGACTGTCAAATTACATGGCAGAAAGTGTGGATACCAGGGGGATGAAGACTGAGGCCAGTAATTCAGTGCACCACACCAACAGTTGCCCCTGAAGAATTCCTCTTCAACCGCATCCCCTCAGCTGCTAGGACCACACCTGTTGGCTCCCTGAGGTAAAAAAAATAAACACCAACATTCAAGAGCAATAGAGGCCACCACTGACTGGTTCAGAGCCCATCAGTGGACCTGATTCCTCCCTTGGGTTGAGAATCTTTACTAAGGATGGGCCAGAGTAGACATAATATGGGAAATCAGTTCATGATCTTTTTCCTCCTTTCCTTCTGTCACAGAAATCAGACATGATATGAAAATGGAAATAGGTATCAAGGAAGGCTGTCAGGTAGCTTGGGTTTTCACCTGTCTGTCCTCCATGGTGCTCAGGTGTCCTTGGTTCATCTTTCAATGCAAAGTTCTCTGCATGGAATGGATCGCAACTGACATTCCTATTCTCTAGCCCCTTAGCGTAGAGAAACTCAACACGGGACTCAAGAGCTCTTGTTGGGTGTTGAATTAGGTGATTGACAGTCACTCAGAACATGTGGCACTTCACATCGTTCAGTTCCTTGCTCGGTGGGTGACAATTTTGTGTATTATAGAGATGAAAGCCCAGCCCACATCCTGTTCTGTTCCCAGCAGGGTGGCTTTGCACTTGAATGTGTGTCTCAGCCCTCTGATGTTTGCTGCAGGAGAAGCAGTATGCCCAGTGGATGGCTGCCTGCATCCTGGCATCGAAGGGCAAAACCATGGCAGACAGCTCCTATCAGCCAGAGGTCCTCAACATCCTTTCATTTCTGAGGATGAAAAACCGGAACTCGGCATCTCAGGTGGCTTCCAATCTTGAAACCATGGACATGAACCCTGAATGTTTTGTGTCACCTCGGTGTGCAAAAAAACACAAGTCAAAGCAGGTACTGCTAATCTTGTGGGTGTGACTGTTTGCAGTAAACTCTGTATTTTCTGGGGTAATATGAGGAAATAAAATGATCGAGGCCATCATCATGAAAAATCGGCTGATGGGGATTTTCGGTATTAGACGATGTTAAGAAATTATTGTTCCTTTTGTTAGAGCTGACTACTGCTAACTGAACATAGAGATATTCCCAGATTTCATTAAAGTTATTTAGTCCCCACAAATTAAAAATTTAAACTATGCTTGCATTAGAGGGAGTTTAAAGTTACACAGATCAACTGATACAAGAGGAATCATTGTCCACGGACACCGTACAGATCCCAGAAAGAGGGACCCAGAACTCTCCATCTCCATGAATCTTAGAGTTTATGTGTTGGCTGCTGTTGTTCCTTCTTCTCCCCAGTGACTGACGTGTTTTACAGAGAGGAACAGAGGATGAATGAACGGGAATGAATTGTCTTTGTAGAGTTGCAATTGGGCCTGGCATTTATTTTTCTCACTGGGGATCTGAGCTAAAGGGATGATTACAGAATACTAAGTGTATGCTAAGGGTGGCTCAATGTTTTCCACTTCTGCTTAGCTGGCAGCCCGGATTCTAGAAGCCCACCAGAATGTGGCCCAGATGCCGCTGGTCGAAGCCAAGCTGCGGTTCATCCAGGCATGGCAATCTCTACCTGAATTTGGCCTCACCTACTACCTTGTCAGGTGATTACGGTGTTCACTTGCCTCTCTCACTTCCTGTTTGTTTCTAAGTGCCTTTCTTGGAGCCCAGTTTATTCTCAGTCTAGAATATAGAACTCTTTTTAATTTTAGAATACTGTCCTCCCGGGCGCCTGGGTGGCTCAGTCGGTTGAGCATCTGCCTTTGGCTCAGGTCATGATCCCAGGGTCCTGGGATCGAGTCCCACATTGGGCTCCCTGCTCAGTGGGGAGCCTGCTTCTCCCTCTCGCTCTGCTCCTCCCTGCAGCTTGTGCTCTGTCTCTCAAATAAATAAATAAAATCTTAAAAAAAAAAAAATACTGTCCTCTCACAAATGGCCCACACATGTTGGCTGTTCACAACAATTTCCATACCTTCTCTTCACAATACTTACCTGGGCTCCCTGCTTCTCCCCTTGTTGCCCCTAAGTTTTCAAGTTGTCTGCTAGAGTGCTCCTTTTAAGATCTGAGTCAAACCATAGCAGGCATCTGCCCAGAGCCATCTGAAGGCCTTCTAGCTCACTCAGTGTATAAGCCAAATCCTTACAATGGCCCTATAAGACCTTAGCTCTGGGATTTCACATCCTCTGCCCCTCCTTCACTGTGCCCAGCCATACTGGCCTCCTGGCAGGTCCTTGAGCATGCCCCCCAAAAAAAGAAAAAAAAAAAAAAAAGAAAGCTGCAGGCTTGCACTGGCTGTGCCCTCTTCCTACAGTACTCTTTCCCCAGAAGCCCATGTGGCTCATTCCCTCACAAACATCTTTAATCAAATGTCTTCTCTCGCTGCTATCTTCCCTACTCTCTTGAAAACTGTAACCACCTCATTGCCAGTATTCCCTGACCCCCTTCTATGCTTTATTTTCCTTCATGATCTTATCTTCCATCTATATTTCACTTACTCATGACCCTGTCCCCCGATCCGCAGAATACAAGCTTCATGAAGTCAGACATTTTCTATCCAATTAGGTCACTAATGTATTCCCTGTGCCTAGAAGGGTGCCTGGCCGACACAGTTTATTTTAAAATCATTGACTTGACCCTCTCTTACTTTGCTTTCCTCTGATGTCAATTTCACATAGGACAGCCTTAAGTCTCTCCTTTCTTCATATTCTCTTCCTATCACAATAAAAATGCCCTTCTGTAGAACAGTTAATCCCTCACTGTCCGTTCTTTGGATATCATTTAGAAATGTTCCTATTCTCTTTTAGAAGTTGTGTATGAATGAACATCATATTCTAGGAAGCAGTTACTTCTTTTAATTCATATTAATTTCTTTTTAGATTTAAAGGAAGCAAGAAAGATGATATTCTGGGAGTTTCATATAATAGGTTGATTAGAATCGAGGCAGCCACTGGGATTCCAATTACAACATGGAGATTCACAAACATGAAACAGTGGAACGTAAACTGGGAAATCCGGCAGGTACGGTAAAAGTTCTTGGTACATTCAGTGTTGAGGCTGTACATGAGTGATCCATCAGAATTGTAGATTACTCCGTTCATATTTTTAGAACTCAGAAACCACAAGCGCGTGCTACTTGTCTGCTAAAATCACACGCAGCTCTGGGCCGTTTACTAACAGGGACAGTCCAAATGGTTTTGAATTAACACCACAAGCTGGCTTCGCCTCCCTCTGGACTTTCCATACAGATTCTAAAATTGCTGAGCACTCTGATTAGCCTCCTCGAATTCAGCATAGGATTACAGAGACACTGATAACTGCTTTGCAGAAATTGCGAAATGAATCCAAAAATGTTTCATCTGCTTGGCTGCCAAGAGGTCTAACTGGCAGAGGCCTCAGAGGCCCAGCTGCCCACCTGGAGAGCATTCCGGTCCCCAAAGGGAAAAACTGCCAGAGAAGGAAGTGATATGAGCAGGGATGACTGAGAAAAGCTTGGCCTCCTGGGTTAGGAGCCCCCAGACCCTCTGTCTCCCATCAATAGTTGCACCCCGGGAGCTAAGTTCAAGCCAAGGCTATAGCATGGGAAATTCTCAATCAAGTCAGAGGCACCTTAGCATTCAGAGGATTTAAAACATCCTGGTGTTGCCAACATAGAATCTTTCCTCCTTCGTTTTCTCATTTTTCCCGTAGAGGAAAAATCTCCACGAGAGGGATGGGAGGAAACCCCCCTTTTTTATTTTAATTTTTTAATTTTTTAAAAAGATTTTATGTATTTATTTGAGAGAGTGTGTGAGTGAGAGAAGCAGGGGGAGCAGCAGAGGGAGAGGGAGAAGCAGACGCCTCACTGAGCAGGAAGCCCGAGGCAGGACTCGATCCCTGAACCTGGGAACATGACCTGAGCTGAAGGCAGCCAGTCAACTGATTGAGCCACCCAGGTGCCCACACACTTTTTTTTTTTAAGAACCATGGATTCCTCTTGGCAGGGCTGTTCACTCATTTATGGAATAAAAGTTTGAGATTAGGTGACCTCTAAGGCAGCGGCTCTAAACCCTTGTTGCATGTTAGGGTCCCCTGGGAGCTCAAACACACCACGGCCCGGGCCACACCCTGGACCCATCAAATCACAGTCTCTGGGAGTGGGAGCCTGGCAGCAATCTGTGAAGGTCCACTGGTGATTCCAAGGGGCAGCTAAGGTTGAGAACCAGTGACGTTTGTTTCTTCTGGTGTTTAGAGTTTATGACTTTCAGCTAGGAAGGGGTGCAGGGCTGTTGGGTGTAGGAGAATTCAGGTAAGCCCTTTTATTCTCCATTAAAAAGTCTGCAAAGCACCCTGCCCCTTGACAGAGGGAGTGCTTAGGAAGTTCTTATACGTAAACAAGAGTGACCCAAAAAACTATGTGCCTTGGAAGTTGGAATGCTTTGCCAGGTGTGTGGCAAAGTTGCTACCACAAGAGGGCGCACAGAGAGCAAAGATTCTGTAAGCATTTAGTGGACGTGGTGATTGGGGTTTTTGTTGTTGTTGTTTGGTTGGGTTTTTTGTGGATTTTGGGGGGAGGAGGGGGAGGGAAATCATCTGTAAGCCACCTAAGCAGTCCTCAGCTCTGGGGCCAATACAAGGCAGTTTTTTCCCCATTTTCCCTGTCAGAGTTTAAGCTTACCTGTGCCTTCCTCTTCCAGGTGGCAATCGAATTTGACCAGAACGTCTCCATTGCGTTCACCTGCCTGAGTGCGGACTGCAAGATCGTGCATGAATACATCGGTGGCTACATTTTCTTGTCCACTCGGTCTAAGGACCAGAATGAGACCCTTGACGAGGACCTGTTCCACAAGCTGACGGGTGGTCAGGAATGAAGCAGAGCTGACCTGCCTACGCACAGAGAGTGAGCCAAGGATGGTCCTCCCTGGACAGATGGGATCCTTGGCTCTCACAGTGTGTTCGCTGCAGACTGACGGACAACCCATACTTCCCCACTGGTCACTCAGATGAGGGTTCTCATCTCATTTCAGACACACTGCCTAGCATGTCCTTTTCCTCTCTTCACCCTGTCCTACCAGTGATGAAGAGGCCTCAGTTGCCTTTTCTGTAAAATGGGTGGGAGGGAGACAGGCTAGTACTCAACGACGACGCTATGGCCCAGCATGTAGCCACAGTTATGCAAGTCTGTGGCTAGAAGTCACCGGTGTGCTTCTCTGCTTCATCGTTAAGTCAGCAAAAGACAGAAAGGTCGAAAGCACAGGTAGCCAAGGAGAGATTTTATTCCATAACTCAGGTATAAAAAGTAATTTGTCTTTCCTAACAGAACCACTTTGAGCTCCCATCCTGTGAAAATGGCAGAGGGAATGCCCACATGCCCATAGACGTTTTCCCTATAGGTCAAGGCCTGGGGGTGGGGAGGGGAGAGGCGGAGCTCCCTGGTACTAGTTGGTGACAAGGGGTCAGAGCAGTGACCTGCAAGGTCATCAGTTCACAGTGACTTCTGCAGAGGTGACTACTGACCCATCTGGTCTCGGACATTGGTCCCCTCAGGTCCCGCTTCTGCCACCTGCAAGTCCTGTTCCATTCCTAGGGATCCCTCAGCCAAAGTGTTTCTCGATGACAGGGGTGACACAGAGGTCCAGGAAAACCCATTCCTCAACCTAGCTGCGGGTCTCAACAGCTGCTCCTCTAAGCTGGGGCTGAGGAAGATGGCTACAGTTCTCTCTGTTTATAAAAACCACCTCCCCACATCCGGGTTTCCCATGGGGACTGCCTCCCAGCTGGTCAGGGAGAGAAGGACAAGCCCATTCTCAAAGACCACCAAGTTCAAGGGCCTATGGCCTCCCCACTGGCTTCTGTGTCCAGTTTGTAAATCAGGAGCCAATAACAGACTTATGTTTCTCTGCTTTTTGCTCTGTCATCTCTGCCTCAAGACATGGACCTGAGCCAGGTCATCGCTGCCTCAGCTGTCACTTTCTGCTTTGGTTTGTCAGCGTTGGGAGGCATGGGTTTTGGAAGGAAAGAAGGGATATCCGGGGTAGGGGGAACTATCAGAAGGTGTTTAATTATGTTTTGATAAATGTTCTGCTGTCACAGAAAGGCCTTGGGCTGCAAGGGTAAAGCAGAGGCTGCGTTTCCTTGTTGAAATTCTTTTAGGATGCAAAACTCTGGGGGCCTGGCCAGAGCTCTGTGGCCCAGAACATCACCTGTCACTTTCTTTTGAGAATAGAGATCTCCATAACTCTAGGAGCCACATTAGGACAGCCTTGTCGAGGCAACCCCAGGCCCTGAGCTGGAAGCTATTGCTGGAAATTCCTCTTTCAGCCTCTTCTTAGAGGTGAAGTTTCATGAACCCTCCTCCACCCCCCCAGTTCACCAGGTGAACTTCCGAGCCCTAGCTTAAAGCTTGGAGGTGGCTTGGGCACTTGGAAGCTCTTGGTCCCCATCATAAAGACCTTGGTTTGAAATGTTTTGTATAGAAACTAGTGCTGAGCTTTACTGTTCAGCTTGGTGGTGGTCATTTCTGTGTCGTCTTGCGCTCTGTTATTTTAGAACCTAAGTCAGGGGGCGCCTGGGTGGCACAGCGGTTAAGCATCTGCCTTCGGCTCAGGGCGTGATCCCGGCGTTATGGGATCGAGCCCCACATCAGGCTCCTCCACTATGAGCCTGCTTCTTCCTCTCCCACTCCCCCTGCTTGTGTTCCCTCTCTTGCTGGCTGTCTCTATCTCTGTCAAATAAATAAAATCTTTAAAAAAAAAAAAAAAAAGAACCTAAGTCAGGTCTTTAAGAGTATGTCAGGCCCTACGTGAAAATAATGCTCCTCGATGCCACATTTTACCCGTCTGCTGCCCAGTACCGTTCTGCATCATTTAACCAAAGCTAGGCCTTCAGTGTGACCCTCTTCCTTAGCTTTTCATGGTTCTGACATTTCCATGAAAACACTTTGTCAAAAGAATTAACTGGTTTCAACCAAACTTTCCAGGGAACGTTTCTTCCCCATCTGCACTACCACATCCCAAAGGAATAAACAAGTGTGACCAGAAAACCATAAATGCTGCTATTCCAAAGAGCAATTTAAGGACTTTTTTTCATATTGGGTGCAAAAGGTCATCTGACTTCCTGTGATGAAATTTTAAATTAATGCGTACCTTTCGGCCTCATATCCTTTCCTATCTACACTCGATGGGGAAATCTGCATTTATTATTATTTTATAGGACTTTTTAAATTAAAAGCTTTATATGGATTTGAGTGTGGTCTGGTTGTGTCCTCTCCACTCTGCTGTCTCTAAAAAGGTGAATATTTTCTCCCCCATGAAAAAGGAATGCAACTTTCAGGTTTAAGGCATACTTTCCCTCACAATTCCAAGATCTGAGCTCATTCTTCCCAGTGAGATTGACTTAGAAACCTCATTTAACCGTTGGCTTCAACTCCTTTCCCATTGAAGGTCCCTAGATTTCCTGACATCATGAGCTCTTTTTCCCCAGGTCTACCTTTTAGAAAAAGCACCAGAGAGCAAAGACATACCCACAGGCGGGGGAGCATCAGAGAGCCTCTGATTCGATGGACGAATGTCTAGAATAGTCCTTTGATTTAGTGGTAGAGGGGCCGTAACAGATAGTGACGTGCAGTTTATAGATGTCCCTTCATACAATTCTCACATCGATCCATTGGGGGCGAGGAATGACTTGCCTTCTCATTTCACAAAGGCGAAAACAGGCTCAGAAGGTGAAGCACTTGTCCAAGGTCACACCACCAGTAAGCAGCAGAACCAGAATTCAAAGCCAGCTTTGGCTTACTAACACTATCCAAAGACACATTGCTGGCATTTGGGGTTGTGGCTTTCCAGCCGTTATACCATCTCGTGTACTGGTTTTTGTTTTTGTATTTTAGTATGATATCTATTAAGTCATTCCATATTCCTCGAAATTGACTAGTACATGAGAGATTCACTGAGCACAAAAAAAAAAAAAAGTACCTATTTAAGTGCTGGCTGAATACAAAGTATGGGGCTATGATCCTGCCCAAAGGCAGCTTAAAACTTCTAATGTGAAATATGATGCCTCCTCTTTTAAGACATTATCTTTCTTTTTCTTTTTTTTTTTCCCACCTTCTTCCATTTCGTCCACCCTCCATCTCCCACATCTGGAAACCATCAATCTATTCTTTTCTAGGAGTTTGTTTCTTTTAGATTTCACATATAAGTAAGATTATACAGTATTTGTCTTTTTCTGCCTGACTTATTTCACTTAGCATAATGCCCTCAAGGTCCATCCATGTTGTTGCAAATGGCAGGGTTTCCCTCTTCTTCATGGCTGAATAGTATTTCATTATGTACATATACATATGTATTTTATCTTTATCCATTTGCCCATCACTAGACAGGTTGTTTCCTTATCTTGGCTATTGTGAATAATGCTGCAGTGAACATGGGGATGCAGATATCTCTTCAAGACAGCGACTGCATTAGCCTGGTCAAAAAGGAAACTGGAAGGGGACCTGGGTGACTCAGTCGGTTAAGCGTCCAACTCTTGGTTTCAGCTCAGGTCATGTTCTTAGGGTTGTGGGATTAAGCCCCCATCAGGTTCCATGCTCAGTGTAGAGTCTGCTTGGGATTCTCTCTCTCTCCCTCTCCCTCTGCCCCTCCTCCACCACGTGTGCACGCACTCTCTCTCTCTCTCAAATAAATAAATAAATCTTTAAAAAAAAAAAAAAAAAGGAAGGGATGCCGGGTGGCTCCGTTAAGCGTCTGCCTTCTGTTCAGGTCATTAACACCGGGGCCTTGGGATCGAGCCCTGCCTAGCAGGGAGTCTGCTTCTCCCTCTCCCTCTGCTTCCCCCCAGTTGTATTCTCTCTCTCTCTCAAGTAAATAAAATCTTAAAAAAATAAAAATAAAAAGGAAACTGGAACAACAATAGCAGAGGAAAATCCAAGCCCCCATCTGAGAGTATATGTCCCCTCATCTGTAGAACAAGGGTTTGGATCTTGTGGTTTCTTACAGCCCTTTGTACTCCAGCATTCTTTGGGTGGGGTCCATTTTCCCCACAATCAGGTTGAAGTACATCCCCCACTCCTATGCACCATGCACATGCTTTTCTTCCGAAACTCTGGCAACACTCTGCCACCACTGGCCCATTATCTGAGTCGGGACACATAGTTCTAGAACTCGAATTTCAGAGCAGGTTGACTGGCTGCCATGACAGTCAAATGAGCCCCAGGGGCAAACAGATACCAGGAGGCTAAATGGTTGTACCAACCATTGTGAGAGCAAGTCAAATCTTGCTTCTGCACCTGCCCCCAAAGAATTTTCTCAACAATAATAGGGCTATTATTACATGGCTAAAGGAATTAGAACGCCAACCTGTATTAAGGGCTCTTACTTGTGCTTCCCATGAGTCCTTTCAGTTCAACCTCTGGGTGCCACAGGTGTGGTCAGCCTCATTGTTCACATTAGGAAACATGAAGCAGTTGTTGGCAAATGTTTAATACTCTGTAAGGGTCAGCAGGAGGAGACCTGATTCGCCGATTTCCCTGGTGTAAAAACTCCCACCATAGCCAGTGTGGCATCAGTGAACACAATTGGGAAGACATGGAAACACCCAGGCCTCTGACAGGGACAAGCCTGCTCCAGCACACACCAGATCTGCAGACAGAGAAGTCAAGTAGTTTGTCAAGGTCACCCAGCGAGAGTGCGTGGGGAAGTCAAGACTTAAACCCAGACCTTCTGACTTGAGCTGTGCTCTTTAGCACGGCTCTTAATAATCCCATGTGAATGGCAAGGCCTCTTGAGCCAAGAGCCCTAGACTGTCTTTATTTCTGATCATTCCGCTGAGGGGATTTCCACCCCTTCCCCCCCACCAACATATCTGGGTAAGGCCTACAAAACTCCACAGACATTTTATCCTTCATTTACAATATACCAGATTTCAAAGGTCAAAATAGTGAAAATTTCTTCTAATTAATCTTCAGACCCCAACTGCTGGCCCACTTGTCCAATAAGACATTTGATTGCAAATCTGTGTCAAAGGTGGCATTCAGGAGGGTGGGGAAGAGTTCTACCTTCTTCCCAGCAGAAAAAACACCAACCTGTGACCCGAGACAACCCCCTCCACCCCCATTCCCACCAGTGGTTGGCCCTGGTCCTGCCATTGTATGTAAGTGATTAATGCCAGTTCCACCAGAGAGAGGCGACTTTCCCTCAGGGACTGAGCTCTGCTTTTAGAGGCTGAGTGAAATGTTTTTATTCTGACCTTTTCCTCCCTTTATAAATGGTTCTTTGAATCAGGTAGACTTCAGAAGAGCAAATGGGACGCCAAACACTTGGCAGGAAGTTGTTGAATCACCCATTCCTTATAAGCTAAGCAAAGTTCATTCTAGGACGAGTGGCTACGAATGCTGACGTGCTTGGGGATAGGTAGTGTACACAGGCATATTCAGTCAGCTGTGAGACCACAGGGCTGTGGGAGGCATGCCCTGCCTAGCAGTCACATATCTTAACATATAGGAACACATAGCCGATATATCAGAGAACCTAATATTGACTATGGGCCTACAGCTGTCAAGCCATGCTAGGTTTCAGCCAACTGTATTTCAATCAATTCAGTTCAAACACATACACAGGGACGCCTGGGCGGCTCAGTCAGTTAAGTGTCTGCCTTTGGCTCAGGTCATGATCCTGGGGTCCTGGGATTGAGCCCTGTGTCGGGGGCTTCCTGCTCAGCGGGGAGTCTACTTCTCCCTCTCCTTCCTGCTCATGCTCTGTCTTGCTATTTCTGTCACTGCCTCTGCCTCTCTCTCCCTCAAATAAATAAATAAAACATGTTTAAAAAATAAATAAAAATAAAAACACATGTATACACAAACACACACATATGTTATATTATGGCAGAGGGAGCTATATAGCTTATATAATATATAGTTTATATAATTTATTACATTTACTGTATATTTATGTACTAGTTACATATATTATATAAATCATATATAATCATATAATATATATATTATAATTATATTTTTATATATTTTATATATTTAATGATTGTATATAATTACATATATGTTAAATATATAAATAATATAAATATATATGATTATAAATATATATATATTTCTACCAGTTAAAATTGCTTAGCTACAAGTGACAGAAAACTGAAAATAATAGTGGCTCAAACAAGAGAGGTCTTTCTCTCTTCCACTGGAAATTCCAAAGGCAAGCCTAGGCCAATAAAAGATTATAGACCATGTCAAGGACCCATGCCCTTTCATCTTTCCCATCCCCTATGCACAACTTCTATTCACAAAGTCATCTCATGACCCAACATGGCTGTTTTAGCTCTAGGCATCATGTCACATGGTTTCAATGAACTACAAGGGAGGTTGAAATATTTGGTCTTTATTCAAAGTCACTATGGGCTCAACTAAAAATCAGAGTTCCTTTACTGATAAAGAGGGTGAGAATAGATGTCAGGAAACAAGTCGCTCCCTCTGCGTAAGCACCTGCCCTGTACTAGGTACTATGCTGGCTGCTAAGGATAACATAATCTAGCAAGAGACAGACATCTGAGCAAATAACTCTGTAATGGTATATAACAGGCATCATTCTTGATACGCTAAAAAGATATATGAGAGGGGCGCCTGGGTGACTCAGTCCGTTAAGCATCTGCCTTCGGCTCAGGTCATGATCCCAGGGTCCCAGGAGCAAGCGCCATGTCAGGCTCTCTGCTCACCTGGGAGCTTCCTTCTTCCTCTCCCACTCTCCCTGCATGTGCTCTCTCTCTCTCTCTCAAATGAATGAATAAAATCTTTTTTAAAAAAGATATATGAGAACAAAAGGAAGGGAGTAGTTTTGTTAGAGTCAAGAGCAAAGAAGGAAGGATTTCCCAGAGAAAGGGACATTTAGACTTGGTCTTGAGGGGTGAGTAGGAGTTTTCCAAGTAGGGAGAAGGAGAGGAATAAAGTCAAGCTTGGAAGAGAGGCCATTAGTAGAGAGAGAGAGCCAGTGAAGGTTCTTATCCATGGGGTGCCATAATCAGACTTGCATTTTCGAAGCGTAAGTCTGGCAGCTGATGGAGAATGGATGGAGGAGTCATACCAGAAGTTGATGGGTCAGTTCAGAGGCTGCCTCCGTTAGCCAAAATAAAAGACCCTGAGGATCAGAGCTCAGCCAGTGGAAAGAGGTAGGGAGAACCAAGAGCCTTTTCAGAAGTAAAATCAGCACACTGCGATTGTGGCCAACACTATTATTTACCTACCAAAACAATTTTCCCTTCTTCCTTGCTAACAGAACCTGATTTTGGCTGAGCCAATGTATCCAGCCCCAGTGATGGATCTTAATGGTCTACACCAATCGTGACAATCCTATTCCCCAACTTCTCAGTTTCCTGCACAGGTAGGGGTGGCCATGTGACCAGTTCTAACCAATGAGGCCTAAGGGAAAGCATGCTGTGGAGATTTCTGGGGGAACTTTTTCTATCCTGAGAGAAGGGAGATGCAGCTGGCTTCACCTCCACCTTCTCCGTTCTACCTGCCTTGAATGTCTGGATACGATGCCTGGAGGTACAGCCATCATCTTGCAACCGGAAGGCAACAAGCTTGAGGATAAAGGAAATGCACTAAACATGGGAGAGCCTAAAAACAGAAGTCTGTGTCATCATGGAGTGGCTGAAGGGATACCAACAGCTGCCTAATTCTGGACTCTGTTATATAAGAAAAATAAACAGATGTGTTTAAGCCACTATTAAGTGAGTTTTCTATAACTTGCCACTGAATCTATTCCTGATTGTGGTGAACAGTAAAGAAGTGAATTTATAGAGTAATGGAAAAGAGGGTCAACCCTGGCCTACAGTGGTTGGAAATCCAACTGGTAAATAAATATAAAGGATAACAGAGAGAGGCGATGTCAGTGGGCACAGCTAATAAGTTTGGTTTGGAGGACCTTAAGATCTCAATCTCTCCTGAAACACTATAATTCTATGAAGTATGTGTGTGAACCTTTCCAACGGTGCTGCTCCAAACATCCTCAAACTCCCCTTTGGAAATTTTCAGCAAAGCCTTGTTCACCTTATCTGAGTTATCCTTACTGTTGATGAATCTTCATTACTTTCATAGGGGTTCAATTTTTGGAAATAGCCAAGACAAAATAAGGTGAATTAGGAGATTGTGACTAATAAAATATTTTGGTGAACAATTTAACAAACAAAAGTAACCCTGGTGATTAGTGTGTGTGTGTGTGTGTGTGTGTGTGTGTGTGTGTGTGTGTGTAAAAAACTCATTCTGAAAGCAATTTCAGAGCAAGAATTACAAATATACTTTCAACACTTGAAAGCATCATTGGCAAAGCGACATCATCTGCAATGTAACTTTGCTCAACACCAACCCTTGCCAGATGATTTTTTTAAATCACTCTCAGGAGCTGATGACTCAAATATCCTCTTCAAGTGAAATAAACAGGTATGTTCCACATTCTCGATTCTCCTAAAAAAGGAAACAATCTCAGAGTTCTAATCGTGGTTTCTTTCTCAGACTTACTTTATGAAATTAATGCTAGTTCTTCCAGCAACAAAATGGAAATATAATATCATGTGGCTCATTCCTAAGTTGGTCAGCAACTTCCTAGTATTTAGAGTATCTCAGATAGGTTCCATAAATACTTAGCATAATTAATAATCACCAAAAAAGTAATTTTGTTATTAATATATTATTAAGGATTAATAATCATGTACACAATCTATACTATTTTCCATGAAGACAAAAAGCCATCATTGTTAAAATCTGCCTTTCAAAAGAATACTTAACATTTCCAAGTCTCTGAAATTACTATTTTGTACCTTCTTCTCAACCTGTCTCAACACCTTCCCTTGGCTGATGATTTGTAATATAATGACCTGTACATTATTGAGCACGTGATGTCATCAGATGGGAAGGGCCTCATCTTTTCACTCTTCATCTGTCCTCACAATGTCTTTCTTTCCTCCTGCCCTAGTTGGAAAAGCACCCAATCCCCAGCCTATTGAGTATTGTCCCCTCATGACCTCTAAAGGACTTGATTCCTGCAGTTTTTCTTCTCTCTTTGGCATCATTCACCTCTCCCTATCTCTTTGTACATTCCCATCCAGACTGCAAACATGTTCTCGATCTGTGGGGCTTTTAAAACATAGCTACACATTCTCTGAGTGTCCTCCCACTGAGAGATGGGATCTATGTCCCCTCCCCTTAAATCTGAGTAAGCTTGTGGCTAGATTGGCCAATAGAGTACAGCAAAGGTAATGCTATGTGACTTCTAACTGTAGGTCATAAAAGGCCATGTAGCTTCTGTTTTGTTCACAGGATACTCCCTCTTGGAGCCCTGAGGCCACCATGCTAGGGAGGCCACACGTAGGCACTCCAACTGACAGTCTCAGCAGAGCCCAGTCCTTTGTCAGCCCCACCCAGGTGCCAGACCCATGAGTAAAGTCATCTTGAAGCCTCAAAACCAGCCCATTCAACAGCTAAATACTACCAGTGACTCCAGTCAATGCATATGGAACAAAAGAATCAACCAGCCACATTATGACCAAATTCCTGATCCTCAAAAATCATGGAATAGACTATAATAACTGTTGCTTTGAGCCACTAAGTTTTGGGGGTACTTACTGGGTAGCCATAGATAGCTACAACAATATTTTCCACCTTATAAAAGGTTCAAACTCTATTTTGCCCCATTTTTCTGCTCCCACTCACATCAAAAGTTCTCCAAATAGTTAAGAAGACTAATACATACTTTCTCATGCCCTTAATTCACTCCTCTCTGGCTTCCGTCCCTTCCCCTACTAAAGCCTACTCTTGTTCAGGTCATAAATGTCCTCCACTACTCAGTCTGTCAAAACCTGACTGGTTGTGCCCTCCTTAATGAAACATTGTTCTCTCTCAACTTTCATGATTCCAAATTTTCCTGATTTTTCTCCCACCTCCCTGGCTGCTCCTTCTCAGCCTGCTAGGCTGATTCCTCTTCCTCTGCTCCACCTTCAAATGTTGGCTTGGTCCTCTTCTCTTCTCTCTCTACACGCTTGCCTTAGGTAGCCTCAACCAGTATGCGGGCTTTAAGCATCATCTATATGGTGATGCCTCCCAAATGTAATTGTCTAGCTCTGACCTCTCCCCAGAATTCCACAGTTGGATGTCCTATTATCCTCCTCAGCATCTCCATAGGTCCAACAGACATCTCAAACTTAATATGACCAAGACAGAGCCTGTGATTTTCCTACCCCAAATCTATTGCTCTATTAGACTTCTCTTTCCCAGTAAATAGCATCTCTATCCATCCAGTCCTCAGCTCCAAGAGCCTAGGGATCATCTCTGGTCTCTTCTCTCTCATCCCACACGTATTCGTTTCCTATGGCTGCATAACTAATCACCACAAATCTGGTGGCTTGAAACAACATACAATATTATTCAGCCATAAAAGGAATAAAACTTTGATAAATGCTACAACATGTTGGACCTCGGCATAAACATCACGCCTCGTGAAGTAAGCCCAACACAGGACAAATATCATACAATTCCACTGATAGGAAGTATCTAGACGAATATAGAGACGGAGAGTAGAAAAGAGGTTACCAGGAGTTGAGGAGGGGGAGAGGGGAGTTATTATTTAATGGGTAGAGTTTTTGTTGCGATGACGAAAATGTTTCAGGCATAGATAGCAGTGATGCTTACACAACATTATGAATGTATTTAATGCCCTGAATAGTACACCTAAGGAGTCGTTAAAATATGTGTTGTTATGTATATTTTACCACAATAAAAACACCAACAACCTACGCATTTATTCTCTCAGAGTTCTGGAGGTGAGAATTCTGAAATCAGTTTCCCTGAGCCAACTACAAAGTGCCAGAAGGACCACACTAACTTGGAAAGGGTTGGGGACAATCCATTTCCCTGCCTTTCCAGCTTCCACGCTGCATTCCTCCCATTCCTAGACCCCTTCCTCTACTTTCAAAGCCAGTAGCATAGCACCTTCCCTCGGTCTCCACATGGCCTTCTTCTCTGTAGTAAACTCTCCCTCTGCCTCCATCTTACAAAGACACCTGTGAGTCCATTCGGCACCCATCCAGATAAACCAGGATAATCTCCCCCTCTCAAGATCCCTCCTTAATCTCATATGCAAATTCCTTTTGCTGTATTAGTAATATCTACAGGTTCCAGGAACTGAGAGTCGTGTATCTCTGGGGGCCATGATTCAGCCTACCACACCTCCCTTCCAATCCATTAACAAGTCTTGTGGATTCCACTTTCACAACGTATTTCAAATGTGATCACTTATTTCCACTTTCACTGTCATCACTCCTGAACCAGCATCATCTCCTCCTCCATAGACACTTTCCACACCCCCGTCACGGAGCAGTCTAGCTTTGCTCTTGCCTACAACAGACAAAGCAACTCGACCAACATTCAACACAACCTACTCGCATAATCACATCCCTGCCCGCCTCTCCCATCTCCCGCTATCCTCCAGCCACGAAGATCTGCTTTCCGTGATTCATACGCAGCAGGCTCTTTCCTGCTTCTGCATCTTTGCTCATGCTGTTCCCTGGAACATTATTCCCATGGCCCTTTACATGTCAGCTCCCTCTCATTCCCAGGCCTCAGTGCAAACAAAGCAATCCTTCCCCATGACCGCCCCCATTTTCCTCCCCAATTCCTTTCTATCACATCAGCCTGCTGATTTCATTTATGATCCTTAACGGCAATCTGTAATTATCGTATTCACTTACTTACATCTTGTCTATTCCCCAATACAGGCACAGCAGCAGCAGGGGAGCTCCGGTCTTCCCAGGGACCCAGGCTGATATAGCCCCCGCCTTCCCAAATACTGCCAAAGCCAGAGGGGAAGAGAGAGCCCTGGAGGGTCTCACACCAGCAGTTAAGTGCATTGTCTGGACGTGACACCCATAGCTTCCTGTTACCACTCATTGGCCAGAACAAAATATGGAAACTTTCAACCACGGGGGCCAGGAAGCACAATCTTACTGAGTGATCAGACGGAGAAAAGCTGACATATGTGGCAAATAGCTCTAAAGACCACCACAGGGCCTTTTACAAAATGACCCCAAATAACGTTTCCAATGTCTTCTCCCTACACTCCTCCACCATGGCCCCCACTAGCCTCCTACCATATTGAACTGCCCGTTCCCTCAACACACCATGTCTTGTCATACCTCCAGTTCACACCGACTGGCTCTTCAAAAATCACTACTAGTCTGACCATGGAGTAGTTTTCCCTGCTCTTGAACTTCACATAAATGGGACCATACAGTAGGTACTCTCGTGCCTGGCTTCTGTTGTTCAACACAGTGTCTGTGAGTCTCATCTGGGTTACTGTTGTTCTGTGACTGTGTAGTAGCCCACTGTATGACTATACCCTACTGTACCGTGATTATGCACTCATTTTCCTATGTATAGCCTTTTGGGGGATCTTCAGTTTGGGGCTTCCATGAATAAAGTTGTTACAAATATTCTTTTGGAGGCAATACATGCTCATTTTCCTTGAGTATAAGGAGCACATCTGCTGGGTCCTTACGTAGATGTATGCTTAGCAGTCATCGAAGCTGCCAGTTTCCAAAGTAGTTGTACCATTTGACACTCCCACCAGCAGTGTATAAGGGTTCCAGTGCTCCACATCCTTCCCAAAACTTATTACTGTCAGTCTTTTTATATCTGACCCTTCTGGTGGGTGCAGAGTTGTGTGTCATGGGGGCTTGAATTTGCATTTCCGTGTAAGTAGCACACACTCATATGCTTACTGGATAGCATGTGTCTTTCCTTTCAACAAAGTCTTCCTGTGTGTGCAAGTCACTGCGGCAACGGGAAATAAACAACATCCAAGCTCTCGAAGATTCTAAATCACTGTCTTGTTTGTGCAACTTGCATGCTTTTGCTTTGGGAAGGATTTTCTTTAACATACTAAAAATCGAAATAAATATACAGGCAAACCACCACTGCTCTGTGGAAAATCCCGAATAAGGAAATATAACGGATCAGACACCAAAGAAGGGGTGGACACAGTTCAGGAACACTCATTCACTCAGCAAGTATTTCTTAAAAACACACGTAGGCAGGGACTGCCAGACGCTGAGATTCAGCAGAGAACAAGCTAGACACCTGCCCTGGCCTAACAGAGCTTTGCATTTCAGCCTCCTGTGACAAGATAGCACGCTCACACTGTTGGTGACTGTTCTCTGTCTTCCACCCCTTCTAGACTGGGAACTGCATGAAGGGCATGGTCCAGGTCTTGTCCATCTCTGAGTCCCCATGTCATATACTGAGCACCTGGGGCATGCGCAGATGAAGGATGTGTGTGCTCAACCACTTTGTTGACTTTATAGATGAAAAATAGGAGATAGAAGCTTAAGAATACAGATATTGCACCCAATTTAAAACGTCGCAGCATTAAAATGCCAACCCAATATCTTGTCCCCGTTTCAGGACCTTTCCACTCATGTGCTGCCTCACGTTGTAGTAAGTTCCAGAATGTGCTTTATAAAAAAGCCCACGTCCTGTCTTGTCCCACTTCCTACACGCCAAACAAAGTGGCAGATTAAAGTCTGACCTCTCACTTCAATTTGAATCTTACCCATCATAGATTTTCACAGAATCTCACACGGTATTTTTTTAAAATTCTAAGCATTCTACAAATCGTGATGCTGAAAACTTAACTGCTACTGAAGGATGCCTCAATAGGAAAATAACACGAGTCTCAACCCATGACTATTTCATTCCCTGAAGATCACTTCCTCACAGGCAGGTCGGCCACGTCCGCGCAGTCCACTCAGACATCTTGGTCCCCACCACCTGAAGGCCTCTTCTCCGCATTCCATTCCCTGACAGCTGGCTGCCCGGAGACTTGACAACCTGGTACCGACTCCTCCCTCAACCCCCCTCCCATTTCTCCAGCTTATCTCAGCTGTCAGAGAAGAATGCAGCCTCCGGCTTGTACATTCCGGCTCCAGCACTTAGGGGAAGAACCCTCAGCAGAGCTGTCTGGCATCTGGAAAGCAGGGCAAGGGCAGCCGGCTGAACAGTCACCTGCCGCCCGGGCCAGCCCCCCTCGGCCCATCCCAGGCTGTTGCAACTGTGAATAGGGCTGGACAGGACCCCTGGGGAAGCACTAATTCTGGATCTCAGGGGCAACCTATATTAGGGGTATTTATTTCTGGAGTTCTGGGGATAGGATGGGGGATCAGAAGCCAGAACCCCCAGAAACTCTGCCCAGGGACCTGATGCTCATCAGGTGTGTTCACTTAGCCATACCTGTGGGGAAAGACCTACAATGCTGATGCCAGGGCAGGTGAGACTGGTCCACTATGCAAATGAGCCCAGAGCCCAGAATAGAATAACTAGAATCAGGTCACCCTTCCTTCTCACTGGATTACTGGGATTCACCCCTGTGACCTTGGACAAGCCAATTTCCCTCCCTAGGGCCCAGTTTTCTCCCTCGAAAGTGGGCAGGGAAGGGTGGAACCAGACAGGTTGTAGAGGCGCTTTTAAGGCCAAGAATCCACAAGTTGGATTTTGCTCTAAGTCCAGAAAACAAGTGTGGCCAAGCGTATAATTAATTGCTGGCTCTTTTTTTTTTTTCCCTGCAGGCTTTGGTTTTACTAACACTCTGACCTTGTGATCTACTTCCATGACATCTTTCCTCCCCAAATCCATGAGAGTGTTGGGAATCGGGGCTGGAAATTTCTTTGTGACTCAATTCTCTCCTTCCACGTCCACCCCCACCCGCACCCCCCATACCCCCTGTCCACCCTCCCCTGAGCTCTTTCGATGCTGAGATGCTGGGGGGCCTGGGAATTCGATGTTTACCGTTTTGAGTCCTGCCCCATCCACTCCCGGGCACTGCAGAGGACATTGTGACTTGCTGAGTACTCTTCCCACTCATTTGTTGAACGTTTCTCCCGAGTGCCACATTCACTCCCGGGCCCCAGGGCTACTGAGAATAACAACGTGGCCCCATTCTCAGGAAGTTTAATGCACGTATTAAGGAGAAGCCTTGCCAAACCACCTGATGGCGGTTAGCCTGGGGCACCTGGGAGAGAACACCAAGGGAGGGCCTGCCTGGGCAAAATCTTGAAGGGTTGCTGATGCTGTCGATGCCCACTCATATCAGAGCTGCTCAATCCATGCTCAGGACAAGCCAGGAGTGTCAGGGAGTTAAAGCCACAAGACGAAGCCTCAAGTCAACAAGAAGCAGAAGCCAGTGGGTAAATACCCCCAATTCCTCACCACTTCATCCTGAGGTGTGCTTCACACAGTCTCTCAGGGGGTCCCGCTCATTAACACAGCCGCAGTGCCTCCCCTTCCCTGTCTCACTTCCTCCCCCCTCTCTGTGTTCCTCAGGGGCGCCTCCCAAACTACCTGCACCCAAGCCCTTATCTCAAGGTCAGCTCTTTTCTTTTTTTCTTAAGATTGTATTTATTTATTTATTTGATAGAGAGAGAGCACAAGCAGGGGGAGCGGCAGGCTGAGGGAGAGGGAGAAGCAGGCTCCCTGCTGAGCAGAGAGCCCCATGTGGGGCTCGATCCCAGGACCCTGGGATCATGACCTGAGCCAAAGGCAGACATTTAACTGGCTGAGCCACCCAGGCGTCCCTCAAGGTCAACTCTTAAGGTGTGGAAGAGTGAGTTTAAATGGAGAGTCAGATGGTCAAGGCAGAGAGCATCTCGGCAGAGGGAACCATCTGGGTAAAGTGATAGAGAACAGGACATGGCGTGGCATTTGGCGTGGCATGGCAAAGTGGTTGGTCGCAGGGCTTTGTTGTGGGGCCTTAGCACCCTTGTCCAGAGGGGACAAACACTTCGGTTACCTTTTCCTGACCTCCCAGAGGTGCTGGAAGAGAAGAGGTTGAAGAAAAAGGCCAGGGGCTTCCTGAGAGGAGCCCAGTGTCCCTGCCCAGGTGTCTGCCTCTGTCCTGGGCATCAGGGGTGCAAGAAGTTGGCTCTGTTCCTTCTGAAAATGAGCTGCTCAACTATGAAAAGAAATTTCCCAACCGTCCCGGCTGCTTGCATGATTTGGGTCTATCTAAATATTTGGAAAATGTTCTCTTGTGCTTATAGGGAGTATTACATGGTCAAATGCTGAGGCCTGTGGGAGGCAGTAGAAGGCATGGTTAAGCCAGACAGACTAGCTAGTTGTGTGCTCCAGAACCTAGGCAGCCCCTGTGAACCTCAGTTTCCCTCTCTGTACAATGGGAATAATAGTACATGCATATGGCGTTAGGCTCTGACTATAGTAGACATCCGATTTTAAAAAGGTGGCAGTGCCGACAAGCTGAGTGTCCCCACTGGGGCAAAGCCAACCAGCCACCTGGGCAAAACCAGTAAGCAAGCTCTGCCTTGAAGGTCTACCACCAGCCTCCCCAACTCAAAAGCCCAACTGGGCAGCCCACCAAGGGTGTGTCTGCTTGGGTTGGCTATGACAAGAGCAAACCAGATGGCTGAGCTCAGCCATCGGGTCATCCTGCCCAGGCCAGGCCTTGGCCACCACTGGTGAGCTAGCCAGCAAGCCGCAGGGACAAGACGTCGGCTCAGAAGGCCTGGGGCTCTGGGCAAGTGCAGGGAAATGACCTCAGTGGGGTTTCTCAGCCCCCTTGCCCCACTGGTGTGCAGACGAGCACCCAACATTGCTCCCTGGGATCCTCTTTATAGGCTTCCCTGGGGGGCCAGCTTCCTTCCTCTTCAGGGCTCTGTTTCAGATTTGACCCCTCTCATCTGAGAGCCCCGCCTGTACTCCCCAAACCCCTGCTGGCCTAGAGGGTAGACCTGGCTGGATTAACTCTAAGAGGAGGTTGGCAGGAAGGGGCTCTGGGGCCTGGGCCCTGGGCTTTCTGGACAGTGACTGCATTGCCCCAGACAGGGCTGTACAGAACACGCCTCTCCCTGCCCCCACCCGGGGCAGATGAAGGAATGCTGAGCAGCAAGGTCCCAGGCCGGCACTTAGACTGTTATTTTGAGGCTTTGGGTAGAGAAGGCCTCAAAGAAGATCCCAGTGGGACTTGCAATTATCCAATTAACACAACATGCCAGTTACGAGGTGTCCTGGGGTTCCTCAGGGCTGCTCAGATAAGGACTGACAGGAGGAAAGATCCACGAAGTTCTGGTCCTTGTCTGTATACACAATGCTGGGGACGATTAACCCCTGGCAGTGGCGGGAAGGCGATGGGGGTGGGAGATGCAGATCAAAGGCTCTCAGACAAAACGACCCGTCTTGGAACTCTGGGGGAGGAGGGCTCTGTCTGTGCTAAACAAAGCACATTTAACATCAGTGCAGCTTCGGGGAGACCTGGGCTCTTGGTAGGCGGCATCAATAGCCCCAGCCATGGGGCAGCAATGTTCTTTCTGCATTTCCGCCCTCTTTATCTTCACAAGATAAACAGAGAGACACATAGCCACACTGTCACCAAACTGGGTCCCAGAGAAACCAATCTAATCATTCCTGGGAACGCCTGGATCTGGTTTTGTTGCAGGATTTCTCTGCCTACGGTTCTTGGTCAGGCCGCTTCGAAGAATGCAGGGGTAGACCAGATGCAGAGTGGTGGGCAGCAAAGCAAAGCTTATTGAGTGATATAAAGCTCCCAGAGAGGGAGGAGGGCCCAAGCAGGTTGCCTTCAGTGTTTCTAAGGTGAGGGGTTTTTATGAGCTGTTTTGTGGAACTATCCTAAGCAATCAGGGTGCGCTGAGTTGTGCCAATCGGGGCTTTGGTCACGTACCTGTCTACCTATTGGTTCATGCTCACCTGCTGATGGGTTTTTTTTGCTGACATCTGGGGGCTTATGTCTTAATTGTCGCTTGCCCGTGACAGGGACAAATGCCTTGTGATTGTCTTATTTTAGGACAGAAGTCATTTCTGCAAAGGCTGCAAAATGGAATGTTAATGCTGTTTTCTTTTAGCTGTCCTGACTCCATATTTTCTTGTTGATGACCCTGGCCCTGACTACCTATCTGTCCAACTAACTCCTGACACTTTGAGCCTGCCCCTGCTCCCAGACTCTTCTGCGGAACCACTCTCCCGCCACTTTTTCCTCTAAAACTCTGCAAGCTTTCCTCTGGACTGGAGTGCTTTCCTCCTTTGGGAAAGGGGGCTTCCTCCTCATACCAGCTCATCATGCAGCCTTCAACCATCCCAGGAAGTGGGAACCACCCAGCAGGAGGATCAGATTCCTGGGACGTGACAGTGCCGCCTCTCCCTCACTGCACCCATTAGCCCTCAGGACTCTCCTTGGCCAGGGAGAGCTGACTCCCTCCCTTTGTCAGGCCCTGGAAAGGCAGTGCAGGGAGAGGTAAAGACGGGGGAGGGCGGGATGGAGGTGCCAGGCCTAGAAAGAGGCAGGCCTAGGCCCAGTCCCAGAGCAGGGGAGGAAGGAAACAGGCAGTGAGAGTGTTGGCTAAGGACCACAAAGTCTTGGTGGGGAAGGAGGGGCTGCAGGGACTGGAGTATCTCAGGCCCTCTCGGTGGGTGGGGCCAGGAGCAGGGATACCTAGGAAACAGGCCTCCCTCTGGAATTCAGAGTTGAGCGGCTAAATCACGGAGCTCTGGAACCTATAAGATAGTGGACTGTAAAGGCCCATCCAGGGGTTGCCACACTCCAAAAGGACAGCTTAGGGTGAGTATGACATACTGCCAGACGCCTGGACTCCTGGCCTCAGTTTCCAGGATCCTTCTCATTGCCTTGACCCCCAACTAGCAGGAGAGAAGCCCTTCCCCTGGAGCCTGGGTGCTTGCTCAGAAACCTGGTGGTCAGCAGAGACAGTGGGGTAGAGGAATACACACCTGCAGAGATGGGGCCCACAGGAAGCAGTGACCTCGAGGCCAGGCCTGGTTGGAAGTAGCTTTGCAGCTCCCAAACTAGCCCATGGCTTTGTGATCTACCCCTACCTGATCTCCCAGCTGCCCTAAGAAATTCTGGGGACTCTAGAAACTCCATACCTAGAGCCTTCGGCCACCCCTCCAGGGCCGGGCTGACCTCAGGGGCCCTGCCTTTTGTTGGAACCAGCCTGTGACCAGGAAACGCTGGATTCCAGGTTTCCAAGTCTCACAGCTTTCTGGGGGCTCTTTTCTTCCCAAAAGGCAACCCTGAGGGCCCTCTCAAGAAAGCCCTCTGAAGAGAAAGTTCAGCCCTCAGAACTCATTTTAAAATATGACCTGCAAACCAGGTCAAATGCAAATCGGACTCACCTGTGGCTGGGCAGGTCTAAGGGGAAAAACTGAGGCAACTGAGTTTTGTTGGAATTGACAGAATCTTCCGGAAGCCCCATGTTTCTATTCCAGCAGAGCTTCTCCTGCCTGAGGTCATTCACTGGCTCATTATTAATAGACGTTTCTGGAGCCGCGTCTGTGCACCTGGGGAAAGTTTACAGCAATAAAGGACACAGTCTCTTCCCTCCAGAAGCTCATGCAGTGGGGACAAGGGAGGAGGTTACTTGGAGGTTCAGGCTGGAGGGGACAGATGAGGGACGCCTTCTGCAAGAAGCCACCTGTGGATGCTAATCCGCAAGTGAACTAGAGGGAAAGGCATGGCTGGGGGCAGGAACGGCAGGAGGTGCCACAGGAACGTCCCCCCCACCCCCACCCCGCCCTTCAGGAAACATCTAGGGTCTGTGCTTCTCACATTTGCCCCTTCGTTCCAGGGTTGCTGCGGACTGAAGGGGCTGTCCCGCTGTTCTCTCCCCAGCCACGCACCATGTGGTGGGTTCTGCTGCCGCTGCCCCTGCTGCTGCCCACCGCGCTGCGCCCCGGCTGGGCAAGGCCCCACCAGGAGAGGGGGCCTCTTTTCCGGCTGACTCGGCAGGACCCCTGGGAGAGCGGCACCGGCAATGCCACGGGCTCGCCCTGCGAGGGGCTGCCCGCCGCGGGAGCCTCGACCTTGAGCCTCGCGAACCGCAGCCTGGAGCGCCTGCCCGGCTGCCTGCCGCCCGCGCTGCGCAGCCTGGACTGCAGCCACAACCTGCTGCGCGCCCTGAGCGCCGCCGAGCTCGCGCCCCTGGCGCAGCTGCAGGTGCTGACGCTGCGCCACAACCGCATCGCCGCGCTGCGCTGGGGCCCCGGCGGGCCGGCCGCGCTGCACACGCTGGACCTCAGCCACAACCTGCTGGCCGCGCTGCCGCCGTGCGCCGGGCCCGCGCTGCCCGGCCTCCGCTCGCTCGCGCTCGCCGGGAACCCGCTGCGGGCGCTGCAGCCCCGGGCCTTCGCCTGCCTCCCCGCGCTGCGCCTCCTCAACCTCTCCGGCACGGCGCTGGGCCGCGACCCCGGCGCGGGCATCGCCGACGCGGCCTTCGCGGGAGCGGGCGGCGCGCTCGAGGTCCTGGACCTCAGCGGCACGTTCCTGGAGCGGGGTGAGTCCGGGCCTCGCGGGCAGTTCGGAGCCGGGCTGGACCGGCGCTCCCGGGGCGGGGCCGTGAACTTCCTCCGGGGCGGCGACCCGGGCGCCTAGCTTGCGCCTCGAAAATAACCCCACCTTCCATTTCCAGAGCCCAGGGGGCCCGGGTCCGAAGGGCCACATTGGGGTTAACTCCTGGAGGCGCAAGAGGTGGGGACTGTTATTACGCAGCTCTGCTTTACTTAGGAGGGAGCCAAGGCACCCACAGGTGAATGTCTGGCCCGCGGTCTCCCAGCTCATTAAGGGGTGGCTGCAAATCTGAACCCAGGCCCTCGGGGCCCAGAGCCCAACCTTAGCCACTCTGTTCTGCTACCCAGCAGAGCTGGCAAGTGCTTATAGAATGGGGAAGTGGGGGCATCGCTTTGGGGCTGATTAATGAATGAATTTCGCACCAAATACACCACCGATGAATTCATTGATTTTTCTACTTGGTTTGGCTCAAATTGTTTCTGTGAACGTTGAATCTTCAAACAAGACATGTACTTGACATGTTTTGACTGATTCACAAGGTTGGTTTTATTTTTTAAAAAACACTATATATGCCTATAATCACCTGTTCCACCGCAGACAGGAAAAAAAAAAAAAAAGCGAGAATGGAAAACAGTGAAAGTGGCACATTCTCCATTTGTCCGGAGAGCCACAAAATTAGGTTTCTGGGCCTCACCCAGCCTTGCTCCTCCTCTCCTCCATCCTTGCCTCTCTCAAAAATGTCTCCACTTCTGGTAGCCATCAGAGTGAAGTCTGGGGTATTGCCCTGTGGAGTTTAACAAGAAGGTGGGCAACAGTGGCCTTGGAGACAGTGTCCTGGGTTCAAATCCCCGCTCTATCCCTTCCCAGCTGTGTGGCCCTGGGCCTGTCCTTCTCCTCTCTGACTTTGGCTGCCCCAGGGCTGGAAGGAAAGGAAGGAAAGACCAGTGGGTCTCTGAGGGCTCTTCCAGCTGAAATGGTCTATGCTTCCGAGATTCCCAAAGCTGCTGAGTGCCCACGCTCAGCAATGACCTTTATGCTCACCTTGTCCCTCTCATTCTTTCCGTGATGCTGTGCTGGCCTCTCGGGTTTGTGCCTTGCTGGGTAGTGGGCAGTTTCCCCTCTGTCTTTCAGTGCAGTCGGGGTGGATCAGAGACCTGCCGAAGCTCACAGCACTCTACCTGAGGAAGATGCCCAGGCTGAGAATCCTGGAGGGGGACATTTTCAAGATGACCCCCAACCTGCAGCAGCTGGATTGTCAAGACTCCTCAGCACTTACCTCTGTCCACACACACATCTTCCAAGCCACTCCTCACCTACAGGTCCTTCTCCTCCAGAAGTAAGTGTTTTCTAAGACACATGTGAATCCCATAACTGATTTCTGCCCATTACACTAAGTTGAACACCTGTAACCATTTTGCAGCACTAACCAGACCTTAATTCCTCTCTTTCTGCTCCTTCGCATCCTCTCTGCACTTCTGTTCCTCCTCATCCTTTGGCTGATATCTTAGTTGGGACCAGAAAGTCCATTAGCCTAATAAGCATGCAACTCGGTTTGTCCAGAGTAATAGTAAAACTCCAAACTCTCATGCGTATAAAGTTTCCTTTAAGCCCAGGCTGAGAAACTTGCAGTAAGAAGAGGGGATGAGGCATCAGGTTCTTCTCCATTTCTGGGTCCATCTGCTTCCCTCCAACCCACCCCAGGGATTTATGCAGTTCAGCCCTTCCGAAGTTTGAATGGTCTAGGGAGGAAAGGTGAGAGGGTAGTTGGGACCCAGGGTCGGTCCTTTCAGGCCTGGTTGTCCAAAGTGTCATTGTATCCACTGTCCTCATCAAGAGCAGTTCCTGTCCTGACTTCCACAGGAAGGCCAGCATCCCTTTGAAGATGACCCCAGGCCACCTCCTTTCCTGGGGGCCCACATCTGGGCCCCGGGAAGCACCTTTGCCCCATCAACACTTTCAAAGTAGCCACTCCTCTCATTTCTCTGCTAGCTCCAGCCACAACCAGAGCGTTCACTCTGGGGTTTGTCATGGGAGAAAAGGAAACAGAACGTGCAGAGCACTTGGCTCAGTGCGTGGCACGTGGTGTGTGCTGTACCATCGGTGAAGACGATGTGATGGCTGTGAAGGCGATGGGGATGATGATGTTGGTAGTGATGGTGAACTGGCGACAGTGATGGCAATCGTGATGATGGTGGTGGTGGTGGTGATGTTGGTGAGAGGGATAGCATTCTCTCCGGCTCAGACTCCTCTTCTGAGCTTCAGACTTGTATGTAAGGTATCAGGTGCGGAGCCACACTGCCCCTGCTCAAATCCTGACCCCATCCCCGGTCACACACCCTGTCTCTGTGGACCCCAGGTTGGGAACACTTGCGATCCAGTCACCACATTCAGCCAAGAGGTCAAAGTCATAATCTGATTGAGTCCCCTGCCAAATGAAAACCTTGTAGTGCCTTCTGGGGCCTGAAGGAGAAGGTTTAATCCCTTCTGGCTCATCCTAGCCACCCGCCCCCGGGCCCGTACCACCTGTGCTCCAGCTGGTGGGGGGAAGGAACCAGCCACTTGCTTTCTTGGTGCTCTCAAGCGTCTCCATCTGCCCTGCTGGACGCTCTCTCCCCCTTCTCAGCCAGGCCGACTCTTGCTCTCCTTAGCTCACCCACAGTCTCCCCTGGGAGGCTGTGCTAAATACCGACTCATGTTCAGCTGCCCTGGCACGGCCAGCCCCCACTGGTGAGGGGATGGGCACCTTTCTGGCTGCTGCCAACCAGGGTGCCCAAAGCCCTCCATGGCCCCCTCCGATATGCAGGAGGGAAGGGCAGTGGCTCAGCGAAGAAGTGAAAAGAGGTTATTTCGGACAGCAAGTGAAACTTCTTTCACACTAGGGCTCTGTAAGTTCAGACGCAGAGACACGCAACACACCAGGATGTGAGCCAGGCCCTCCCGTACCTCCATGGAGGTGGTGATTCGACTTGATTTTATCACACGCAAGGTGCACTGGTGGCAGAAAGGGCCACAGGATAAGGAAGGGACTCATGTTCCTTATATGTAAAATGAGCGAAATGTTATTCTGTCAATGAATTGTCATAATGATGTCAGTGAGATAATGAGGGTAAAGCCCTGGGCAATGTTACCTGCTCAAGAAGGTGATAGTCCTTTCCCTCTCCCCCTTCAGGCAAAAAGAAAAGTATTTCCTTGGCATGCTGGAGTGCCAAGTAAACTCTCGTTCTAAGATATCCACTCTAGCTCCGTGAAAGCTGCTGAAAGCAAGCATGCATAGATGTCTTTACTCCTATGTGTGCATTAAGTTTCTGTATAAATAGCACACACATATATCTGGTTTTCCAGAGGGGACAACTGTCCGGTCCCCACCACCCCAGAGTGTTAGAGCAGATCTGAGAAGTGGGTCCGTCCTCACCTGGCACATGAGCATCCCCCACAGAGCAGCTGGGAAGGCAGATGGTTCCCAGGCAGGTGGAGGAAAGCCAGCCTTCGGTCAGAAGAAACCTGAAGGTAAAGTGCAGCTCCTGTCGCTCAAGACCAAGTATAACTGAGTATGTGTGAGGAGGCCAGGGGACTCAAGGAGTTGAGAAAGTTGAGGCCAAATGCTCTGTAAGACTCCAGAGAAGAAAGAGCCGTGCATTGGGAGGGGACCCGCCATTGCTGGGTGTGCTAGACCCTTAACAAAATGGCCCCAGTCATTCCTCCCTTCCTTGTAGACACACCCCTTTGCAATGTGACTTTGCAGCTCCTCTCATCAAGAAGTGGAGTCTGTTCTCCACCTCTTGAACCTGGACTTGGCCATGTGACTTGCTTAGGTGGGACATTAGCAAAAGCAACGCAAGCAGAGGCTTGAAAGCAGTTGAGGATTGGAGTTCTCCCTTCCTGGCTGGTGGGGACCCTACCCCTCCACCACCACGTGCACTGGCCTGGGCTAGCCTCCTGAATGATGAGGAGTACGTGGAGGGAGGCCCAGCAAACCTAGTTGAGGCTCCCCATATGGGAGGCCATCCTAGATCTTCCAGCCCCACCCGGTCTGGCCCGGACCACAAGAACCACAGAATCATGAGAAAGAACAAATATTTGTTGTCATAAGCTACTAAGTTTTGGGGAAATTTCTACTCAGCAAGAGCTTAACTGATACACTTCAGCGAGGCATCTTCCAAAGGACTGGTGTTGAATGCCATCAACGACAGTTCAACTGCAATAGTACATACTCGAGAGTGTTCTCATGAATGAACAACTTCTGCCATTCCTTGTGACTGGTCTATAATAACAACATCTTACTTTTGTGTGGAGATGTACACTTAATAAACAGTTTCATTATCCCAGACTCTTTTTGATATAACAAATGGACAGGGGAGTATTGGCTCCATTTGATATGAGGGGCGATAGTGACTGAGTTGGGCTGGTATCTCCACTTTACAGATGACAAAAAAATGAAGTCTTAGGTCATTTAAGAGTTTTGTGCAAAGTAGTATCATCTAACTGCTAATAGAATGGTCTTGCAGGGACACCCCCATGGCTCTCTGGGAATAGTTCTGACTTGGTTTTTAAAGCCTGACTTCATTTTTTGCATTTCAGCTGCAACTTGAGTTCCTTCCCTCCGTGGAGCCTGCCTTCTTCCCAGGTCTTGTCCATCAACCTCTTCGGCAACCCCCTCCTGTGCAGCTGTGACTTGTCCTGGCTCCTCAGGGATGCAGAGAGGATCGTCCTAAGCAGGTAACACATTTACAAAGCAGATGACCAAGAGGTGGGCTGAAGTTCTCACAGCTTTATGGCTTGCTCATCTTGGGCAGGTTGGCAGTGTTGGGCAAAGGGGCCATCCCCCATGTCGTCACACTCAGGGTCCCCCAGTAATCCAGGCTCTCGGTTCCAGCCAGCCAGAGTGGCAGAGAGCATGGAGGAACAGACACCACGGTTTTAATGGGCCAAGCCAGGAGGTGTGGCTCCTCACTACCACTCACATCTCATTGGCCAGATGTCAGCAAGCAGGCCATACCTACTACCAGGGAGGCTGGGAAATGGGGTCTAGTTTTGTGCCCAGTAGGAAAAAAAAAAATGGGCTAAGTGAACACCTGGATTGTCTCCGCCAAGACAGTCTTATCTTTGTTCCATTTTGCGGACGAGCAGGTTGGGGCCCAAAGAGAGGAGGTGCTTGCTGAGGTTCATGCAGCTGTTGGGTGGCGGAGGCAGGATCCATCTTCCTCCAAAATGGTGGAGGTGGCTCTTAACTGCTGGGCCCCACTAGTGAGTCCCCAAGATGCAACCCGGTCTTCTGCATCATTCATTCCAAGGCCAGTGGGCTTACAGAGCTGTTGTGGGACAGGGGAAAAAGAAGTCCTTCAAAGACTTCCTGTTGGCCGTTGGCTAGAAGAGCTGTTTTTACAGTGGAGAGCCATGCCCAGGCTGGCCACCAGGAGAGAATAGGGGCTGGCTGGGGGTACCTCTGTGGTGAGTACCCTCAAACCAGCTCCACTAGCACTTCTAGCTCACTTTAGGAGACACCTCCCCCCATCCTGTGCGTTTTTTTTCACGTCCCACCCAAACCCAGCTGTGAAGTGGGGATCAGTCTGCCCCCCATCCCCTTTATGTTACCTCCAAAGATAAGGACCCAGGCCCTTTGCAGTGAAGGGTCTCACTATAGTATTAATGAAGAGGTTGAGAGTGCAGCCTCTTCACACTTACTGCTGTTGATTTGGGCTGTATTACTTAACCTCTCTGTGCCGGTACTGCCTCATCTGTAAAATGGGGATAATTCTGGCTACCTCATTAGGTTACACAGATTAAATTAGTTGATACAGTAAAGTGCAAACAGTAGTCACTAGCATATGGCAAGGACTCAGAAAATATTAGCTAGTGTGAGTATTATTACTAGTACTCAGCCAGGAAGCAGATCCGTGACAACAAAATGGCAGACTATACTGGGAGAATCGGAACCACCATTCACAATGCCTGCCCTGGGTTTAGGTTCTGCCACTTGCTATCCTGGGCCGTTCGTTCCTCTTGCTGAGCTTCTGTTTCTCTCTCTGCCCAATGGGAACCACGAGGGAAGCCTCCTCCACAGGTTGCCCTGAGGGTCAGGGAAGTGAGGGACCGAGAGTGTGTAGCAGGTGGTACCTGGCAGACACGTTGACAGGGTTTGATGACAGGGATTGTCTGCACCGAGGACTCAAACACCTTCTAATTGGTTGGCTTCCCCTCTAGGGCAGCAGACACGGTGTGCGAACCAGCTCCAGGATCCCAAGACACCTTCTCGGCCCCTCTTTCGCTGACCCAGCTGCCCACTGTGTGCCATTTGGACCAAAACACCACCCTCCTCGATTCCAGCTCGCCCGACTCTGTTCCCTTCACCCAGACACCATCTACACAGGATCTCAGCACCCCACCGAGCACGGCCGCCTCCACTCCACCTGTGGAAGCTGGACAGAGTGTCACCAAGCCCCCCTCCCTCCCCGCGGATTCCGCCACACAGACTTCAGGGTCACACAGGGGCATCAAGGTGGGGACCGCCCCGTCCAAGGCCGTCTCCACGGCGGATTCCAGCAGCTCCGGCGCTCTGCGCGGGGCTGCAAGCACAGCGGGGACGGAGCACCAAGAACAACACGCTGCCGGGCTGGTGCGAGCGCCTCACGTCTCGGCCGCCTCCACCGCCTCGGCCCGCAAACACCCTGAGCTCTCCCCTACCCCCCGGAGCCCAGTGCGGGCGCCCCGGCCCGACTGCACGACACAGGCCACCCCGCAGGAGCCCCACCCGAGTCCTTCCGAGGGCGCGATTCCAATCTTGCTGTTGGACGACTCCAGTGAGGAGGAGGGGGGGCAGAAGGAGGAGGTGGGAGCGCCTCCCCAGGACGTCCCCTGTGATTACCAGCCCTGCAAGCACCTCCAGACCCCGTGCGCGGAGCTGCAGAGGCGCTCGCGGTGCCGGTGCCCCGGCCTCAGCGGGGAAGACACCCTCCCGGACCCCCCCAGGCTGCAGGAGGTGACCGAGACCACCGACACGTCGGCCCTCGTCCGCTGGTGCGCCCCCAACTCGGTGGTGCGCGGCTACGAGATCCGCTACTCTCCCGAGGGCCGGCCGGGGAACCAGTCGGTGACGGTGGTGGCGGACATCTATGCCACCGCCCGGCAGCACCCCCTGTACGGGCTCTGGCCCGGCACCACGTACCGTGTGTGCGTCCTGGCCGCCAACCGCGCGGGCCTGAGCCAGCCGCCGGCCTCAGGCCGGACGCGGGCGTGCGCCGCCTTCACCACCAAGCCCAGCTTCGTGCTCATCTTCGCGGGGCTGTGCGCCGCCTGCGGCCTGCTGCTCGTCAGCACCCTGCTGCTCGCCGCGTGTCTGTGCAGGCGGGGCCGGACGCCGCGCCCGCAGCGCTACGACACGCACCTGGTGGCCTACAAAAACCCCGCCTTCGACTACCCGCTGAAGCTCCAGACCCTCAGTTAGCTCAGCGCCCCCTCCCGCACTCGAACTGGCGCCTGTGCAGAAAAGAAGATACAGAGGGTCGAAGGTGACCCCGTCAGCTCAGAATGCCTCTAATTCCTGTGAAGCCAGCATTGTTCGGGCACAAAGGGAACTTGCCACGCAGTTCCTCGGTCCGAGGAACCACTGCCTTCCCTGCCTTCTACTTCTCCGTTCCCGGAAACGTTATAGTTCACACCAGACCACTTGCGTTGCGGCGGGGTATCCTTGTGTGTGACTTGGGTTTTTCAGCAGTCAGTGCCCCTTGGTGTCCAGTCGAATAGGTTGGGTGTGAAAGTAGGAAGAGATAAAACAGTTCACACAAGTCAGTCTCTTTTGCCTTATTGGAAGTGACATCCTCAGGTCAATTCAGGGAGGTTCCCTAGTGGTTAAGCTCTGGCTAAGGCACGTGGTATTCAAGCAATCAGTTCCAGCAGATTCTTAATCTGAGAACTGGGGATAAGGGAGAGCTACTGGTTGTTTCCTGAGGCTCTCCGGGTTGATTGCTTTTATTGGCAAAAAATGTGCCTTCTAGCTTGGTAGTTAAAACTGCAGTCTTCTGGGAACATCTGTGAAACACAAGGATAAGCTGTCCTTTTTAAAGTCATTGTTTACTGCACTTCTCCATAGTCTAGGTGGTCAAAGAAACTATGAACTCCTTTTCCTAAGAAAGCATAATAAGGTCACTTTCAGGATTTGGTCTTTTTAAAAAAGAGATGAACAAAAGAGAACCTCAAGGCTCTAGCTAGAGGCCAGAGCACTTTGCTCTCCATTGCATCAAACAGTGCCCTCATGATTTGTATCTGAGTGTGGACTATGCCTGCAGACACCCCTTTTCACTTGTATGCCAACTTTAAACAAGTGATTTTATAAAATTACAATGTGGGTCATATTTCTAGATTTACATTTTCTACATTAGTATTTATTTCACTTTTCTGTGACTACTGTAACAATTACTACAAACTGGGTGGCTGAAAACAACGGAAATCTATTCTTACAGTTCAGGCCAGAAAACCACAACCAAGGTATCAGCAGGAGTGGTTTCTTCTGAAGACTCTTGAGAATTGTTTCATGCCTGCCCTGGTGGCTGGCAGTCCTGGGTGCTCCTTGGCTTGCAGATAAATCCAATCGATGCCTCCATTGTCTTATGGCATTCTCTGTGTCCAAATTTCCCTTTTAAAAAAATATTTCTCCCCCATCTTTACAGAGATATAATTGGCATATAACTTTGTGTAAGTTTACAGTGTACAATGTAATAATCTGATACACATATATATTGGGAAACGATTATGAAAAGGTTACCTTCACCTCACATAGTTACCTTTTTGTGTGTGCTAAGATCTTTTAAGACCTACTTTCTAAGCAACTTTCAAGTATACATTAACTATAATCATTGTGCTGCCCTCTGGGGATCGTTAGATCTCCAGAACGTACTCATAACTGGAAGTTTGTACCGTTTGACCACATTCACCCATTGTCCCTCCTCACCCCCCCGCCGCCAAGAACCACCAAACTACTGCTGTTCCTACGAGTTGGGTTTTTTTGTTTGTTTTCAGATTCTACATAGAAATGGAATCATACAGACTTTGTCCTTCTCTGCCTTATCTCACTTGGTATAATGCCTTCAAGTTCCATCCATATTGTTGCAAATGGCAGGATTTCCATTCTTATGGTTGAATAATAAATATTACTGTCTCTATATATTTATACCACATTTTATCCACCCATCCATTGACATTTAGGTTGTTTCTAGGTCTTGGCTATTGTAAATAATGCTGCAGTGAACATAGGGGTGCAGATCTCTTCTTCAAGATGATTTCATTTCCTTCCAGTATATACCCAGAAGTCAAACTTCCCTCTTATAAGGACACTAGGCATTAATTAAGGCCCGCACAAATCCAGTAGGACTTCATCCTAACATGATTACATCTGCAAAGATCCCATTTCTAAATAAGGTCACCTTCACAGGTACCAGGGCCTAGAACTTGAACATTATCTTTTGGGGAGACACAATTCAACCCCAAACAGCATTTATTTGTTAAAAAAAAAAAATCAAGGGGCGCCTGGGTGGCTCAGTTAAGTGTTTGCCTTCAGCTCAGGTCATGATCTCAAGGTCATGGCAACCAGCCCCCGGGTTGGGCTCCCTGCTCAACGGGAAGTCTGCTTCTCCACCTCCTTGTGCCCCCCACCCCAGGCTCATACTAATAAAATCTTAAAAAAAAAAAAAAAAGAAAAGAAAAGAAAAATCAAGTTTGGGTGCCTGGGTGGCTCAGTCAGTTAAGTGTCTGCCTCGGCCCAGGTCAGGATCCCAGGGTCCTAGGCTCAAGCCCCGTGTCGGGCTCCCTGCTCAGTGGGGAGTCTGCTTCTACCCCTCCCCCCGCTTGTGCTCTCTCTCTCTCAAATAAATATTTTTTAAAAAAACAACAAAACCCCCAAAGGTCAAGTTTGATTCCCACGTATCTTGTTTCCACAATGTGCTGTAGCACAAAAACCATGCAAGTTTGACCTGAATAGGTGTTTGAAGTTTTGAAAAGGCTTCCCAAAATTCTAAGGTGGATCCCAAGTTTCATCACATATGTAACCAAGAGAAATGGACTAAGCCATCTTTTAAGATATCTACCAGCTCGTGATTAAAAATTGGAAAGCAAAAACCAAAAATGGGACTAGCATAGACTTCAGACATGTAATCATCTCAACGCCTTTTTCAGCTCACTGTCACGACTGAATTCGTTACATGGAGGCACCAAAATGAACTTGTCATGCTTAGCTCCATATGAATATACACTCTAACATGCCTAATACAATTCCAGTGTTTTGTAAACTAGAAGAATGCATGCTGTGTAACAGTCCAATATCCAAAACCCTCAAGAAACTTGTACCATTTTTCTATAGGTTGAGGTTTATTAACCAGAGCCAGATTAAGACCTTCATACTAAAGAGACTATGGGCCCAAGCCATAAGTAACTCCACATAGCATCAACACTGAACAAGGAAATAAACATAAAGAAATGCAAAATCCTAATTTTTCCCATACTTAATCTTGAGTTCTCTCACTTTATTTATTTTTTTAAAGATTTTATTTAACAGAGAGAGAGGGAACATAAGCAGGGGGAGTGGGAGAGGAAGAAGCAGGCTCCCGGCAGAGGAGCCTGATGTGGGACTCGATCCCAGGACTCTGGGATCACGCCCTGAGCCGAAGGCAGACGCTTAACGACTGAGCCACCCAGGCGCCCCGAGTTCTCTCACTTTAAAACATTTTTGTGCTCCCACTTCACTAGTGCCAAGGCGTGTTCAATGCGCCTCTTGGATGGGAATTCCACCTCCATCCTCACCGCCTCCCAAGCCATGAACCTACACAGGGGGTTCCAGAAAGGGAGAATGGCCAGCCACAGGCCACCCTTCTCTTCCCTCACACCACCCTCCATCGGATTCAGTGACAAGTGTCCTAGCTGCAGGCTTCAGTGCGTTTCAAGCCAAGGGCAACTCAGCTGCTAGCTGAGAACAAGGAAGCTAGGACCGAATGCAGAAGAGGGCCATGCTGATCCCAGGATGCCCCCGCCAAGAGGCATGAATTTTGCTTATAAGTTCCATCTTAAGTTAACACAGCTCGACAAGCTGTTTGGATAAGCTCACTGCACAATTTCACGTGACACTTGGGACAGGGGGCGACAATAGGCCTCCACTGTTAAGAGGAAGCACCCAGCCACAGCCATCGTCTTCCTCTTCCCTCTCTCTCTCCACGTCTGCCACTCTTCCAAACGTGACGCTGGAGTGAGAGTAAGGACTTTAAGTCAGATAGTCCCAAAGAAATTATTTTCACAATGTAAGTGAAAGGGATGTATCTGGATGGACTTTATGCATCAGAAAACTTCAACAGTGAGGATTAGAGCATGTTACACAGACCACCACCACTGGAGGTACTTTTCCAGCTCTTTTATTCCTTTAATATCTTAACAAAAGATACCCCCAAATTTAAAAAACCTTTGAAAAATATACACTTTCATATTATTTACATAACATGTGAGTACAGGTTCCAACATCATACAAACATGGCTATGTTAGAAACAGCGGAAGGCATGATGTAACTCACTGCCTCACGGCGTAGGCTAATGGACATGCTTTCGTATTTCAACCACCTTTGTCGCTTGCTATCCTGATACATAGACTAGTAGGCACCTGAGAGGCTGGAAGACTACTGAACATGAACTTAATACCTTCTGATGTGATCTTATTATTTTCAAAACTTACTGCATTTTAAATTTCTTTACAAGGTTACTTCATCCACAACTAAGCTACCTTTATTGTCATTATCCTAAATGATCAAGTGTAAACCACACAAACTATTAATGTGCACAGTTCTAAAAATCAAACATAAGACTGGTGTGGCCAAGTTGTGTCAGATAAATCCTTAAACCCAGGAAATTCCCTAGTGCTTTGTAAGCCATCTAAATTCTGTTAAACAGAAGGGGCAACTCCAGTTTCCATACTCTGGACTATGTTTCTTAAAAATGTATTAAAAAGTGACTGACGATCATTGGAATAATTGGTACCTTATAAATTAACCAAGAAACCTAAGATAAAAAAAATTCTAAATTATAGTTTTATTTGTATTTAAAAATACATTGGAAATTCTGCATATGCCCATGATCAAGCTTATTTTCAATGCACATTACTTAAATTTTGATGACATGGTTTGTTCTGACAAGTCCTTTTGCCAGCTGAACCCCGAACTACGGGAACTCCTGTAGATTCCACTTGCCCTGCCACCAATGATGTATACTGCTTCCTTGCTAATGATGATCGATGGCTTTCATCTGCCTTTTATCACCTGAACAGTTTTTCGACCATAATGGTAGTAACTGTAAGCTGATGCAGCTGTGGTGAAAGCTGTGAAACACCTTTTTTGGAAGAAAGAAAGAAAGGTTAGTTGTCAAGTCTCAAACCCAATAACCCTGAGAATCACAAAGAATACATTTAATAGAGTTATTTAAAAAGCAAAAAGGCCATGGGTGTGATTCTTTTCTTAGCTCCAGGAATCTACAGCTGCTGCTTTTAAGATAATGTCAAACAGAAGCGAGTTAATGAACCTGGAAAAAAATACTACTAGCCATCGTCACCTTCACCCAGCCGTTGTTCTAGGTGTCTTATGCCATCATTTCATTTTCACAACAACCTTCTCTTACAGAGCGGCAGATGGAGCCCCAGGGAGCTCTTCAGGGCCACAGAACCTTGTCTGAGCCTGGCTGGGTTTCAACTCCAGAGCCCCTACACTCTTTCCACTGCTCCATGCTGCTGAGGGTGTTAGGCTTTTATTTCCTGCAGAATTCAAGTATCTGAGTCATTTTAAATAAAAGCCAGCGTTTTGTTGTTGTTGTTGTTTTTCAAATGATTTTTCCTTAAGTGAACTGCCAGATTCACCAGATTCTTTGAAGTTCCATGAGTGATGCTCACGGCCCGCTGGGTGCTCGCGGCCGAGCGCGCTCCTCTTTAGCGCACCCGTGCGCGTCTGCTTCCACTAGCTCAGCAGCAGATCACGGAGACTCTAGTTTTGTTTGATCCCAAAGCTGTCTGTTCCAGTTTGATCATCTAAATTCACACCTGAACCAATGCAACATGCATGTAAGGAAGAGTTGCTATTTCTGAGAACTAAGTGGGATACTTAGAAAATTCTTTATCACTAGGTAAGTTGCTAAAAACTACTGTCAAAGTAGGCAATATGATTGTTGACAGGCTGGAGAAAAATGGTAAAAATCTAGAAAGTTTCTATACTTAGACGGCTTTGTAAATGTCTTCAGTTCTTATATCACTTTAAAGAAACAGAAAATAAAAGAGAGGTGTATTATGGATGTAGTTTAGTCAAGAAAGATAAAACTCCCACAGATAGACCAATATTCAAAGAAAAGGCATTGGTCCTCTATCAAAAGCTGCAGGATGAATCAGAAGAAATGTACACATATATTTTAGAAAATAAAATGTTTAGCGTGTGTATCATCTTTAAAGCTTCTTTAGCTTAACTGACTTTGGTTAACTAACCACTTCCTGGCTCAGACTGCATCAAGCAAGGCTTTAATTAGAGTTGAAGTGCACTAAAGCACAGTGCTTCAAGTTCAGTGCAGGACATCTGGACTCCGCAAGTTTGAACCTGACATATTTCCAAGATGATACATTTCAAAGCTAGAGGTAAGGATAATGAAATAAAAATCAAACGCCTTTTCTCCAAGTTTCCGCCTCACTACGCCCCTGCACCACTAGGCTGGATACACCTTCCCCTACCCACTCTCCTACACCTGACCTTGCTCAGGGTCCGTCCTTCACCCCAGTGACCTCCCCCAGTCTCTCCCTGTATAAGCCCACTAGGCCTCTTGCTCAAATGCCACTTCCTCCCTGAGGCTTTCCCTCTTCTCCCTAGCCGGAACCAAGTATCCCTCCCTTCTCCAAAACCCCAATAATTTATCTATACCTCTCATCCCTTTTAACTTGCATGAAAGCTCCTGTGATTTCTATATCCCATGCTTGGTAGTGAACTTCCGAATAGTATCAGTCATAAAATATAGCCCCCAGTTTTACCCGGTTGGTGCTCAATAAACATGGTAAGAACCAAGTAATTCTAAGACTGTCACAATAAGCCATTTTGTTGACATTTTCAGAGAGTAACCCTACACTTACCACAGTATCTGAAGATAAATGCTGTCCGCGTAATTGAAAACTGGAGCTGCCAAAGAAGCTGCCACCAGGATTAACTGGACTGCCGTGTTTACCTAAAACAAAAGAAGTCCTAAATGAACAGTGCCAAGGAGATCCTGTCTCCAGCGCAAGAGACAAAGGCACAGCCCATCGTGCTGTGACATGACATACCCTCGGCATGCTTGGTGCTGTAACATCCTTGCCAAAGAAGCTGGCATTTACACCCAAGCGGGAACTTCACTAACCGGCTCATCTGTCTTCATTTACAGTGAGGGTAAGGGCATCTGTCAGAAAATACGACTACCCTGAATTTCCACAGCAATTCAATAACGCTGCAACGTTCTCTGCCTTTTTCAGTTGTCTGTTAAAATAGCCCTGTGGATGTGGAAATAATGAAGCTACCTCTCCACCGGTAAAACGTAATGAGCTACATGACTTGCGTGCAGTCACAGCAGGTTACAGGACCGAGCCCAGCAGCCAGACTCTCCGGCACGCCATCCAGTGCGCCTTCGCTTGTCCAAATGTCAACCCTAGCAGGTCGGACACTGAAATGCACTCACCTCCACAAGAGGGGCTCTGGAGGCAGTGAGTATGTTCCCCTACCCTACAAGACAGCTTGGAGGAGAGAAGGAAGAAAACAGAACCAAAAATGCGCTGAGAAGCATGCTGGGGAAGAGGGTGTGAAGGATGAAGCAGTGGGAAACGCGCACAGAAGCACCTCTGTTCTAGCGTCCATTCTGCAGCCGAAAGACAAGGATTCCACTTCTTCTTAAAAAATTAAATAATACAATTGTCTGGACAACTTCTTGCACCTTTTGAGTCCCTTTCTAAGCAGGGCTACACTCTAACTGCTGTACTTGCTACAAATATAAGTCACTTGAATAAAAAAAAAAAAAAAAAAAACCAAAGAAAACCCCATAAATGTAGGTAAAAGTCCACCCCCAGGGAGTTTTAGGTATAATAGTAATAACCCCTCTGTCCCAAAGATGATCTGTGTCCCTAACCTGTTAAACTTCTGTCACAATGACCTTATCAAGGCTACGAGAAAAACAAACATGCCTTCAGAGGCATTAATGGTGTGTTCTCTGCATGCAAAGATTGGCACAGTTACTGTCCTGAAAGGGGCTCAGGAAAACAGGACGGACGACCAAGAGGAGCAGTTGTTCATTAGTAAATACAACTTTTTCCTATCTTTTCCATGTAATAATCAATGGTAAAACGAAGGGCCTGATTTTACAGTTTTCACCACAGAAAGGAGGGTGATGAAACTACAAAGGAACCTCCATAATTTCTTTGTAGCTCAATCAAGATACGATTACATTTCCACCCCCTCCACCTTCCCAAAACGGTGACCCTAATACTTCACTCAGAGACGTAAATGCTCAGACCACCAATGCAAAACACAACGCGTATACTAAAGACCCAAAAAGCTCGAAGCACAAGAGAACTGAGTTAGTGGCCTCACTCTCTATCTCCTACAGTCAGTGCGCTGAAATAGGTCTCATTTTCAGCTGCTGCAGACTGAGGTTTATATATAAACATTTACAAGGGAATAACTTAAAGGATGTGTGTGTCTCTTACCTTGCTGATGAAGGTTGGTTTTAACCTAGCAGTGGCATAGCAAGGATTGAAATACTTAGAAAGTGTTCGCTGGCAGAGAACAAAAAGAGAAAGTTTATTCAATTTATCATTCAAGTTTAAAACAAATATTTTGTTATTATATGTAGGTAACAGTTACTGAATACTTACCATATGCTGGCTCTATGCTAGACAAGCCCTTTATCTGCATCTTCTTTTATTACCCTAAATGAGCAGTGTCTATATTCCTTATAAATCATACACAGGTCACTGAAAACAGATTTTTTTAATTTACAGATTACTCAATCCCTAGAAAACTCTAACACAGTAACTACCCTAAAGTCTGCCCGATGACATCTGTTTTCTAAATAAACTCAGTAACTTTCTCTTATTGCTATTTTCTTCCATAGACTAAAAAATGAAACGAGTAAGATCCTGCTATTTTCACTGGATTGAGAACCAAAAGATGAGGTTATCATGCTTTGCTCGAGTATCTCAGCACAACAAACAAACATGCGAACAAACCATTCCGTGCTCGTACAACTGCGGTTTTACAAACTAGTTCCCGACAATCCGCAGCAGAGGCTCACTCAGGCAGCTGGGTCACACAAATGCTCCCAACAGTTTGCTGCCAGGGACAGGACGAGCTGGTCTGGCTTTTACGTGCTATCAACTAAAAAGGTTTTGACTCATAAACATGCCTTTTTAAAATTGATTACTCATGTGTTCACTGAACAACTACCATTGTGGGTGATTAAAATAGCAAGATGACAGTTATGCGTGGTTTTAAGAAATTTTTGGAAAGAGGACCAAAAAACAATGGCCATAAATTACTTCCAAAAAGTGACACTTGGGATACAATAGAGTGGGTTTTCTTTGTGGGGTTTGTTTTTTTTTTTTGCCTTACATTATAAGTAATAATAAAAGAATTTTTTTTTAAACAAACTCACCGGTGTTGGAAGAGTTCGATATCTGACGTAAAAAACAGCAGCAATCAGCATTACATCTCTTGAAATTATCATATACGTAAGTGGAACTGAAAATCAAATATAAAAGAATTCTGATTAGGATTTTGAAAATTACTGATAATAAAGCCTCATTCAGCCTTATGAACTGGTGTTTCACAGAAGTAAAAATGTTATAAATAAGCATTGATGGTTTAGGGTCCTTACAGTGAACCACTGATTTTTATATTCTTCAACCTACCCTCAAACCAAGTGAAGGACTATGTCTGCCTTTCAGAATGTCAATCCTCTTGCCTTTTTTCCTTTTTGCTCATGTTTTTAAGCTGTCATTATTAGTATTAGTGTCAGCTCTACTCAGCCCCCACTGCCTCCTTTGTGACCTCTCAGCTTTGTGAATTTGGAAAAATGATCACCATGCTTACTATACTCACATGGAATGAATGAGACGGTAGAGACTGGAAAAGACACTGACTCAAACCATTATGCCGACTCAGGAGCTCTGATGGCTTCTCCATTCTAGACTATTTTATAAGCAGTAAAATTTGTTGTATGTAACACTTGTGGAAAAGCCAAATATTTTCATTCTTGTCTGGCCAGTCCCTATCCAGGCAACTGCTATATTTTTCTCCTGCCCCATTCATTCAACGAATTCTAATTTAAAAAGAATCCAATCTGTTGATAATTGTCTCATTATCCTTAAGATTCTATAGCATGGGGGCACCTGGGTGGCTCAGTCAGTTAAGAGTCCAGCTTTTGGTTTCGACTCAGGTCATGATCTCAGGGTCATGAGATCGAGCCCCATGTTAGGCTCTGTGCTGAGCATGAAGCCTGCTTAAGATTCTCTCTCCCTCTCCCTCTGCTCTTCTAAAAGGTTCTAAGCATGGACCCAAAGCCAGAGCCAGCAAAGTACTTTAGGTTAATACCCAAAGAACCCCTGCTTCCTTGTTGAATAACAATGGGAGAGCAAAGGTCCTGTTTCGTTTCACATCCTTCTACACTATAGGAAGTCTTAACTATGAACATACATTGCTTTCATTAGAAAAAATATTTTTTAAAAAAGAAAAAAATCCTGACACTCAATTAAATTGTTACAAACTAAAATAACAGGGTCATGTGTATCCCTTCCATAATACTTTCAAACAGCTCTTTTATGAATTACTTTTGAGATCATATTTATGGTCCTCTCCAGTTCGGACATTCTATTCGTTCTGCAACTTGAGCAAAATCTAATTACAGATTACAATTTAAATCTCTGTTGGTTACGGCTATGATGTAATTGTAGATCGGTGGCCTAGTCCTTGATGACAAGACTGTTTGAAAGAGAAAATGCTTATCTACCACTCAAGTATGGCATTTGGAGCACACAGAAGACACAGCTGTACGAGCCAAGTAACAAACCAAGCCAGCCATGATTTTTGTCTATAAAACAGACTTTTCTACAGCAACCATTAGCTGGCAAATCTAACCATCAGATTTTAAGAAGCAGCAAACTCATGCAAATTACATAGAGTAAACCTCCTAAACATAACTTTAGAAGAGAGTAAACACCTGTTAGTGTATTTCATCGTCACAGAGGAAAAGAGACTAGGTCTTAACCCTAAATAAGAGGTTTCTGCAAAAGAGACGAGGCAATTCAATACGCTGCAAAGACTTAGGCTCTTGTTGTAACTAGTAACAACCACACTACCATTTGTTGAGTATCTGGCACTGTTTTAAGCATTTCATACATATTATCATTTAATCTATGTATCAACTCCACAGAACAGGGACCATCACTATCCCCATTCTACAAATAAGGAAAACAAGCCTTAGGCAGGTTATATAATCTGGCCAAGGTCACCAGTTAGTGAGTAATACAGCCAGTACTAGTACTGTACCACTAGTAAACAGTATAGTAAGCAGTACAGCCAGAGACCTAAGAATGGAACCTAGGGAATTCATAGCCTATGCTGTGGCCAGCGTACAGGGAGGGCTCCAACCCAGCCGTGTGAGTCGCAATCAGCATCTCTGGACTCAGCTTACCATCTGTAACAGCCTGGTGGAGGAAGGGAAAGTTAACAAACCTCAAGTGTTATCCAAACTGACTGCCCAGCACAGAATCACCTTGGGAGAGCTTCCCAGAAGCACAGATGAAAGCTCCCTGGGGGACTGGCACATACAGCCAGGCTGGCACACTGCCTCGACAGGGGATCTCTAAGGCCTCTGCCAACTGACAGTATATATACAGGCCTTTACTTTGGTTCTTTGGGCAATTTTATCCAGTTCCCTGGCTTTTGCATCTTCTAACTGCTCCTCCTTTCTCCCCAGCCTTCCCTTCCCTTTTCTTCCAGGGCTAAAACAGCTTTCATTTTGCCTCTCAGAGTAAGATAGTGTGTTAGTGAGGTAGGAGGGTGTAAAATGCGTCAAGGGATTGCTCCAAGGTTTTCCTCCCTACTTGCTAACCCCATCTGAAATAGGTCATGCCTGCAACAAGGAGGTACATTATAGGCTAATTTTATTAGCATTCAAGAGAAATTAATAAAACAAAGTAACTTTTACATATCACAAATGGTCATTATCAATATTATAGGTTCTTGCACTGAAAATAACAGAATAATTATTTCAGAAATGGATTCAAACCAGCAATTAGAATTTGCTATACAGTAAACCTGAAATAATACAAGATACAGAAAAGAATCAGAATTTAGAAAATGTGGCAGAACAAACGCACATAAGCCAGTAGAAATTAACTTAGACTCACATCCCAAATCAAGTAAGTTGTTTTCATCCTTATCTCTCCCTTCCATAGAAAGAGCAAGAGGAAAAGCAGAATTATTTACTATCCTAGCTGAGGAAGAAAGCACATTTCTTACTCTCGAGGAAACAAAGCTATTCAAATCTAGGTGGATGTAACTTTTACAAAAATGCAGGCAGTATAAAAATAAGAAGATGCAACAAACTTCCCAGTTTTACGTTTGTTAGCAAGAACTACTTTAATTCGAACTGATTAAAGATACCATAAAAAGCCCAACAAATGCCAAGCAAGATAAATAAAAAAGAAACTCATACCAAGATATTACTATGAAACTGTGGAAAACCCCAAAGACAAAGAGAAAATCTTAAAAGCAGCCAGAGTAAAAACAGTTAACTTCAAAAAAGAAATGGATTAGCAGTTGACTTCTTTTATACCAACAACAGAAATGAAAACTGAATATGTTAAACGTGCTGAAATGACTAACAACCCAGACTTCTATACTCAATAAAAATAGCTTTCAAGAACAAAGACAAAATCAGAGAAAGACAAATACTGCCCAGTATTACTTATATGTGGAATTTTTTAAAAATTAAAATAAAAGTTGAAATAGAAACAGCAAGTAAAAAAGTGGCTCCCAGAGGCTGGAGGATGGCAGAAATAGGGAGAGCCTGATAAAAGGGTGCAAACATCTACTTTAAAGATGAATAAAGTCTGAGGATCTAATGTGACTGTAGCTGATTACACTGTATTGTATGAACTGAAATCTGCTAGGAGAGTGGAACTTAAATATTCTCACACATACAAAAGAATAAAATGTTCTCATACATACAAAAGAATAAAGGGAAAATAAAAATACTTTCAGAGAAACAAAGACAAGAATGTACTACCAGTTGACCGATATTAAAAGCATTTCTGAAGATACACTTTAGATGAAAGGAAAATGATCCCAGATGGAAGGTCTGAGATACACCAAACAATGTAAGCCAGAAAAAAGTAAATACGAAGATACATCTAAATGAACACTGTAAAAACAATATCATGTGGGTTTAAGAAGTATATTAAAGTTTGGCAACAATAACCAAAGCTGAGAAAGGAATAAATGGCGGTAAAGCAGGGCCCAGAGTGCAGATTCATTAACACTGAACTTCGATAAGGATGAATGATATAATTTTGAGAATAACTAAATGGAAACAGTATAACACAGCCAAACTGTCACAGAGGGAAAACACGTATAATGATACTCTATACAGATGTAGCAAAGCACATATGAGCCAAATGAAACACATAAAATGGAAGACTGTTACACAAATATTAGTAATCACAGTAAATGTTAATGGATTAAATGCTCCAGTTGAAAGACAAAATATTAGACTGGATAAAATAAAGAGAACCCACCCATCTTTATGCTATTTACAAGAGATATCTCAAATATAAAGATACGGAGAAACTGAAAGTGACTTATCTATCAGGCAAACACTGACCTGATCATTATTGAAGATATGGAGGGTCTCACTTCAAAATAAAACATTCAATTTACCAAGAAGACAAAAAAAACCTAATTTATATGCATTTAACAGCAGGACTTCAAAAGACACAAAGCAAAAATCAGACTACAAAGAAAAATAATGGAAAACTAATCACAAAGGAAACTAATCTATTCTTTCTCTCAGTAACTGACGAACAAACAGACCAAACAGAAAAAAGAAGTCAGGAAGACTTAAATATCAGGATTTAAAACTTGACCAAATGGATATATATATCACACCCAACTACCACAGAATACATATTCATTTGAAGAACATGTAAAATGTTTATAAAATTTGACTGTGGGGGCGTCAGGGTGGCTCACTTGGTTGAGCGTCTGCCTTCAGCTCAGGTCTTGATCCCAAGGTCCTGGGATCCGGCCCCGCATCGGGCTCCCTGCTCAGTGGGAAGCCTGCTTCTCCCGCTCCCTCTGCCTGCCGCTCCCCCTGCTTGTGCTCTCTCTGTCAAATAAATAAATAAAGTCTTTAAAAAAAAATTGTATAGTGGCCCGAAGGGCTAAAATCAGAGCATGTTCTCTGGATATAAGGTAATTATGCTTGAAATTAATAATAAAAAGATAGCTAGAAAAACCCACAAATTAAAAAATACATTTTTACTAACCCTCTAGGGGCGTCTGGGTGGCGCAGTCGTTAACCCTCTAAATCAAAGAAAGAATTATAATGGAAATAGAATATTTTGAACTCAATAATGGCAAACATACTTTTAACAACATACGAGATGCAGTGAAAGGGGTACTTAAGATGAAATGTACAGCCCTAAATGTCAACTTCAGAAAAGCTGAAAGGAATGACATATATTCATCTACAGCTGTGCTGTTCCAACACAACAGCCACTAGCCACGTGGGAAAGTAAAGTCCCTGAAATGTGGCTGGTGAATGAGAGGTGCTGTAAAATAAAAACTAGACCCTGGCTTTTGAGAGCATAGTATGAAGAAAAACTCACTAATTTTTTATGGATTACACATCGAAATGACAATACTTTTGATCTAGTAGGTTAAATGTTACTAAAATTATTTTCGCCTGTTCCCTTTTATTTTTAATATAGCTACTAGAAAATTTTATATTACATATATGGCTCCTATTGTATTTCTACTAAACAGAACCAATCTAAAGAATTTGGAAAAAGAACAGCAAGGGAAATCCAGAGAAAGAAATAAACAAGCAAGATTTAATGAAGTGGTAAAAGCCCAAAGTTGGTTCTTTGAAAAGATTCATAAAACGGACACACCTCTGTTGAGACAATTCAAGGGAAAAAAACAAAGAAGGGACAAATAACTAATAATCAGGATGAAAAGGAGGGTACTGCTGCATACCCTAAGGACATCGAAAAGTTGATACGGATACCATAAATAGTGAATGGTCAATCTTTATAAATGTAGTTGTAATAGACAAGTTCTCAGAAAAACACTACGACTTACCAAACAGACAAAAGATGAACCAGAAAATCTGAATCATCCTATAACAAAAAGAATGAATCACCTATTTGAAAACTCTTTCCTAAACTCCAGTCCTCAGTGCTTCAGTAAGTTCTACCAAACATTTAAAGAATGAATATTGCAATTTCACAAACATCTCCCAAGAATGGGGAAAAAAACCTAGACTTCCTAACTCTTACTATGAGATTGGTATAAATTTGATAGTAAAACTTTATATATCCTTGCTGGATATTCAGAGAAAAAAATTCCAGGCCAATCTTGTGAATACTGATATAAAATCTCCAACAAAATAGCAGAAACTAAATTTAGCAATATTTTCGTAACCTATCATGATCAAACCGGATTTATACAAGGAATTTCAGGTTGGTTTAACATTAGAAAATCAGTAATGTAATTCACCACACATTAATAGCTTAAAAGGAAAAAGAAATATGACTCATGTCATAATACATGAAGAATACACGAGAAACAAATAATCAAATCAAAAAATGGGCAGAAGATATGAACAGACACTTTTCCAATGAAGACATACAAATGGCCAACAGACACATGAAAAAATGTTCAAACTCATTAGCCATCAGGGAAATTCAAATCAAAACCACAATGAGATACCACCTTACGCCAGTTAGAATGGCAAAAATTGACAAGGCAAGAAACAACAAATGTTGGAGAGGATGTGGAGAAAAGGGATCCCCCTTACACTGTTGGTGGGAATGCAAGTTGGTACAGCCACTTTGGAAAACAATGTGGAGGTCCCTTAAAAAGTTAAAAATAGAGCTACCCTATGATCCAGCCATTGCACTACTGGGTATTTACCCCAAAGATACAGATGTAGTGAAAAGAAGGGCCATATGCACCCCAATGTTCAATAGCAGCATTGTCCACAATAGCTAAATTGTGGAAGGAGCTGAGATGCCCTTCAACAGATGACTGGATTAAGAAGATGTGGTCCATATATACAATGGAATATTACTCAGCCATCAGAAAGAATGATTACCCAACATTTGCAGCAACATGGACGGGACTGGAGGACATTATGCTAAGTGAAATAAGTCAAGCAGAGAAAGACAATTATCATATGGTTTCACTCATTTATGGAACATAAGAAATAGAAGGAAGCTCAGTAAGAGAAGGAAGTAGGAATGAAGGGGGGGGTAAACAGAAGGGGAAATGAACCATGAGACACTATGGACTCTGGGAAACAAACTGAGGGCTTCAGAGGGGAGGGGGATGGGGGATTTGGATAGGCCGGTGATGGGTACTAAGGAGGGCACATATTACATGGTGCACTAGGTGTTATACGCAAATAATGAATCATGGAACATTACATCAAAAACTAAGGATGTACTGTATGGTGACTAACATAATAAAAAATTATAAAAAATACATGAAGAAAAATAATTTGATAAAATTCATAATCTAACTGTAATAAAAACTCTTAGCAAACTCCCAATAGAAGTGAACTTCCATAACCTAAAAAAAGGATATCTATATAACCTATAGGAAACATCTTATTTAATAGTGAAATATTGATAACTTTCCTTTTGAAACTGGAAACAAAACACAGACTCTATTCCTATTCAACACTGTACTGTGCAGTATAGAAAAGGAAGGAAAAGAAAAGGTAAAAGAAGAAATACACTATCATTAATTAAAGACAATCCATCATTGAGGACGGAGAAAATCCAAGAGAACTTACATTTATATATAAGAGTTTTTAAAAATATTTTACTTATTTGATAGAGAAAGAGTGTGTACACGCAGGAGTCGGGGGGGGGAAAGGGGCAGAGGCTCTGGAGAGGGAGAAGCACACTCCCCACTAAGCAGGGAGCCTGATGTAGGGCTTGATTCCAGGACCCTGAGATCATGGCCTGAGCTGAAGGCAGACACTTAACCAGCTGAGCCACCCAGGTGCCCTTAGAACAAAAGTTTAACAAGTTTTGCTAGACACAAAAATCAACATCAGAAATAGAATTGATTTTTATTCTATCAACAACAGGTGGTTATTATAAAATGAAATAGTAAAAAGCTACCACTTAGAAAAGCATCAAAATTACCAAGATTTGATTGGTAATTACCAACTTGGAATAAATCTAACAAAACATTGTTTATTACTTCTCTAAAGAAAACTAACATTTCAACACTTAAAAGAGACTAAATAGAGTAAATATATCACGAGTGTGGACTGGAAGATCAATATTGTAAAGATATCAATTCTTTCAAATAGATCTATAAACTCAATGCAATCCCAATTAAAATTCCAACAAGCTTTTCTGGGGAACTTGAAAAGCTCATTCTAACATTTACACACAAGGGGCGCCTGGCGGGCTCAGCTGGTGAAGTATGGAGCTCCTGATCTCAAGGTTCTGAGTTTGAGCTCCATATTGGGTGTAGAGACTGCTTAAATAAATAAACTTAAAATATATTATTAAAAAAATAAAATTTACACACAAAATGGAAAGGGGTAAGAATATCAAAGGTGGAAGGCCTTGCTCCACCAGGTATCAAGACTTTTAGCAAAGCAGTAACAATGAAGGACAGTACTAGTGCAATAGACAAATCAACGGGGAACAACTAAGACAACCCAGAAACAGATCCATGTATATATGGACATTGCAGTGAGTCTGGAAAGTACAGACTTTTCAATAAAAAATGCTGGGACAGGAGCACCTGAGTGGCTCAGTCAGTTAAAGTATCCAATTCTTGGTTTCCGTTCGGGTTGTGATCACAGGGTTACGGGACTGGGTCCTGCATCAGGCTCCACACTCAGCGCAGAGTCTCCCTGTCCCTCTCCCTTTGCCCCTCCCCCTGCTTGCTCACACACTCACTCTCTCTCAAATAAATAAAATCTTAAAAAAAAAAAAAAAAAGTGCCTGGATAACCTGATACCCACAGAAAGAATTAAAAAGTTTAATTTTTAGGAGAGAGATTTTTTCCTAAAACATCGACTAGAAAAAATGTAAACAAACAAAAAATCCTAAAAACTTTCCAATACAAAACATAATCACATATAAAGGAAAAGGTACCAGATGGCATGAGACATCTCAATGGCAAGAGGGAATCTGGAAGTCTACAGAACAGGGTCTTCAAAATTCTGAGTGAAAATGATCTGCAATTGAAAATTACACCCAATTCAAATCTCAATCAAGTATGGAGGGTAGGATAAAGACATTTTAGATGTCTTTAGAATAAAGACACTGTGAACTTTCAAAACTCTGGCTGCCACACTGCATCCTTACACAGGAAACAACAGGAGGTTGCACTCCACCAAAAGGAAACTCTCAACAAGGAAGCCACGGGAATTTGGAAAAATAGACCCAACACAGAAGAGAGACAACACAAATTCCCAGAATAATGGCAAAAAAGAATTGTCAGCTTGCAAAGCAACCTACACCAAGTATTTAGGTAAGCCTCATAGCAAATGTTCACAGCAACATTATTATACTAAAACCTGGATACAGTTTCTTTGTTCAAAAGGGAAATATCTGATCAACCTTTGTAAAATACAACTAAATACAAAATAACTAAAAAATTAGAGGCATGAAAGTATGTGCACACATGCACACACATCCAAGGTCATTTGGATCTTGAATAACATTAACAGAATGCTCCTTAGGTTCCCCCCCAACCAATTATATTAGAATGAGAGTACCCCTGCCCCTTCAACACCCTCAACCATATATACACCAAAATTCTGACTTTCAAAGAAACACATAAATATAAACATTAATCCAGTTCATTTTTTAATTTGGTGTGGGAATTTAAAAGCCTTAAAGTGAAAGAGAAAAAGAGCCTCTAGATTGAGGACACTATACTAGACTGAAATGCCATTACACTTCTTCCTATCAAATGGCAACAATAACATGCTGTTGAAAGACATCGTGGCTATGTTTGCTTTATTCTCGGATTCTATTTCTAACACTTGGAAATTTACAGTTTAATCTAAACCAAGGGAGGAAAACTGAGAAATACAGCTTAAGTAGAAAATGAACAACCATAAAAGCGCATGCTAAATAAAAAGCAAAAGATCATAAAATTTTGTTAGAGTATTTAGATAATGTACAAACTATGTATCTATATGATTTGAAATTGCATAACAATGTCTTAAGTAAAACTAGCAATGTGAAACTTTATAAACATTTTCGAGATTTCAGAGCTCTCATTTTTTATAATTAAACTGCACTTAATTAAGTAATAGACTTAAGAAAACTTTAAATTGCTTGCAAAAAACCAGGCACTAATTAAGAATATAAAATACCGTTTCAAAAAATTCTAAACTAATATGAAGTGGCAATGCGAAATAATACTTGCTTAAATTTAACTTTAAACAATCTAAGAAAACAACAGATTCCACTAATAAAGCAAGGACATAAATTCTAAAGTAAAATAACGGCTTGACAAGCAAAACAGTTCAATGGTTTAAAATTAGGGAAACAGTTTTAAGGTTGAAAAACATACTTTCGGAACAAAAGTTATTTGTCTCTCAATCAAGAGAAATCCTAAACTGACTAATGTCACTCTTCCCTATGCTATTTAAAAGTACGCATGATGGCGTTCTTACCTGGAATAAGATCTGCATAGGTCAAGCTAACATATAAGATACTGATAAGTATTTTATCAGCAAGTGGATCAAGAGCACTTCCCAAAGCTGATTTTTGATTGGCCCAGTTTCGAGCAATAAATCCATCCAACTGAAAATAGAAGTTTTTTTTAATAAATGTCATAATAGGTACAGAGTAGATATCTTGAAAGTTAACAGATACCAGAATAACAACTATATTTTCATAAAATGTTAATAAAACCTCTTCTGCTTCTTACTCCCAAACCTTCTCACTCTTTCACTGGTATATGTTTAGCTTTCAAATTACCAACTGGTCTAAAAACAACTTCACTTTTCTACAGTACTTTTCAAGGCCTTCTGGTATTTATTTTATTTTCATAAGGCCCCTTTGTGGGTTGAACCCAAACAAATTTAGAGATTTAAAGAATCCCCAAAAAACCCACAGAAAGCAAGGCTGACGGAACATGGACTGGGAGCCCCTCCTTTGAGCCTTGGGCTATTTGACTACAGCCAAAATAGCTGCTTAAGTGCTTGCAAGGACTACCTTTTAACTGCAAGACTTGGATTTTCACTCCTACCTACTTTTCTATGACACGATCCAACACTCTAAGTTTTCACTGTTATTATTTTTCTTTTTTGTTTAGTGCAACTGTTAATTCCATGTCTGACTGTATGTGAATAAAAGACTCAATCCTCAGGGGTGCCTGGATGGCTCAGTTGGGTAAATGTCCAGCTCTTGGTTTTGGCTCAGGTCATGATCTCATGGGTCTTGACATCAAACCATGTATCAGGCTCCGCATTCAGCTCCACATTCAGCGGGGAATCTGCTTGAGATTCTCTCCCTTTTCCTTCCCCTCACCTGCACGTGTGTGCTTTCTTTCTATCCTCTAAAATAAATAAATCTTAAAAAAAAAAAAAAAACAAACAAAACAACCCTCTGTACCTGGACTACTTAAAAATCTTGATATGCAAATTACTTATTCCTTATTCCTGGAAACCAATTATATTTTAAAAGCAGACGTCATACATGGTTACCAATGGGCCGATGGAGCCTGTAAGCAGCTTTTTACTTAACCTACCCAGAGTTTTTAAAACTGTAAATTAGTTGCCAACATTTAAATATCCAAAGTCTTACCACAAAAATCCAGATCTCTAGTTTCACTTGAGAAATGGAAAGATCTGATCACCCTGGAGCCACAAGATGAATTGAAACCAAGTATCTATCTATCACCTATTCCCATTAAATAAGGGAGGTTATTTTCTGGCTTTCCAGGTCTCTACCTGGCTTTCACTCACTTTATTTAATTTCAAGCTTCAACAAATGTTTGAATTTTCTAGTCCTATTTCCAAGGAGAAAGAACCAAGGAGAAATTAATTTAGATAAAATTTAACATGTACATTTTAAAGGATAAATAAGTCCTCTGTATCTCAAGTATTCCAGTGAGTTAGTTACAGGCCTATGGCTAAGAACTTGCTCTTTAGCAGCAGAACATAAATGGTTAAGAACTTGCTCTTTGGCAGCAGAACATAACTGGTTCAAGTCCTGGCTCAGCCATTTACTATGTGACCTTGGGGAAATTATTTCGCCTAAGCTTCCCTTTCCTCATCTGTATAACCTACCTCAAAGGGTTGATTGTCTTCAGCACATAATGGAATTAATACTTGTTTAGTACTCAGTAAATCGCCAAAAACAAAAAGCAGTTACTAGCCAGAACTACAGCAACTGAAAGAACCTATTTTCTTATAAATATACTACACGTAACAATGTCTAAGAGAAAGTACCTAGAACTGGACATCGGGGACTTGGAAGATTCAGGTTTCAGTTCAGTTTTTGATCTCAAGGAACTTAAACTTTCACTTTTTCACTAGCATTCCCATCTGTTCTCCCCATTTCCTCTACCTACATTAGATTCCAAGGTCATCAACGTCACCACACCTTTGCAAATATCTGTAACTCCCTTACTTCCCTCTCCAGCCACCCTGCTTACACACAACTATCCATGTACTTACTCCAGGCCTGTACCTATTCAACTGACCATTGCTCAAGAACACATAAGTGGGCTAACTGTTCTCGCTTCAAAATCAGGATCATAAATCTCCCGTGGGCACTCCACACTGCCTGGCAATCCCACACCTGTTTACCTTCTCTTTTTACACTGTCTGTTCTCACTTCAAGCCCACTCCTCCTTCACTCCCAAAGCCTCTCACCCTAACACGTGATCATATCTATACTTTCCTTGAAAAACAGAAACAGATCATTAGCACTCCCTTATATTCCCACCCACAAATCTACCACCTACCTGCTGCGTCCATATACATTCTCCGCCTTCCCTGATTCATGATCCTAGGCCCTCTCACCTTCTGTGATTTGCCTCTCTTCTCCCCCATCTCTCCTGCATCATCATTCTCCTCCTTTCTATCTGGTCATTTAATTAACCAGTTAATTAACAACAAAAATTTCCCCAGTATATAGAGCTTTAAAAACCACCCTTCCTTGACCCTACACTTCCCTATACCCCTGCAAAGCAAAACTTTCTCAAAACGATTTCTTTGTCATTATACCTCACGTTTGTTGCCAACACACTCTGATCGTCCCCACTCCTCTAGAGATGGTGCTCATAAAGATCACCAATGAATCCTACGTTTTTAGCATACTTGACCTCAACACAACGGAAGCACTGTCTTCACTTCACTTCTGGGACACCTGATGGCGCAATTTTCTTCCTCTCTCACCAGCTGTTCTTTCTGTGTCCTTTACTGGCTCCTTTTCTCTTGCTCCACCTACAGCTCATTTCTCTGACCCCTTCTCTTTAATCCGGCCTAAATGATTTCACCCAGACTTGACCATCCACACGCTGATAACTCTCAAATTTATCTCTAACCCTGACTTCTTCCAACTTCAAACTACTACTACCCAACTGATACCTCTACGTTGACAGGCACAACGACTCTTGGTACTTTTCAACTCTGTCCTACCCTGAGTGTTGCTCATCACAAAAATTGTTACCTTCATGCACTAGTCGTTGAAAAGAAAACAAAAAAGTAACAGCTCATCAGACATCTCTCTCTCACTGCACATGTGCAATCCACTGACATATCAACTCTTATCTCCAAAACATATCCCAAACTCATTCACTTCTCTCCAAACTCCCATCCCAGTCCAAGCTACTACCACTGCCACTCCCCTAGGTAACTCTAAGCTTCCTAACCAGTCTCTCCGCTTCCATTCTTGCCTTCCTACAACCTATTTCCCATATACAACATAAATCAGGCCTTGTCATTCCCCTGCTTAAACTCTCCATGACTTCCGCCATCTGCCAGTGGCCAATCTAGAGGCATCAAAACCTCCATGAAATAAATGTGAAATATGGTGCTAGATAGCTCAGGTTTTCACATACGCGGTTATAAAGATTTAGAAAAATGTAAATGAGGTCTCTCTGAGTTCAGTGAATACTGCAATCTCCTGTGGCAGCTAAAAAAAAGGTACAAGCAAAAGAAAAGCAAATCCAGTAACTAAAAAAGATGTCTGTTACATTAAAAAAAAAAATCCATTAGCAATATAATGGCCTTTGACAGACCTGGAGTGTATCTGAGTGAAGACCTTCAGGCTTCAGAGATAAAAGCAGGCACAAAAAAAAGAAAGATTGTGAGAATGGGGAGAAATAGTGACAAACAGGAGCTAAACTCTGAAAAAAAGAGTGAGAACCATTTTGAGAGACTATTTTTGATGCATATTTGGAAATGCTATATAATAATGCAAATGTCCTTTGTTTACCCTGCAAATTCTTCATTTAATTCTATACTGTTCACCAATGCTAATGGGCAGGTGGGATTTTGTTTCTGTGAATCTCAAAGGGAATAGCTGACACTACAGATACTATACAACTGTTATTTATAGAAAATTAGCTGATCTTCATTCTCACTAAATAAGTATCAGGCAATACTTTTCAAATATAAGCCAGTACGAAGAGGCACCAAATCATTACCGCGTGTCTGGGTGGTCACATGGATCTCAGACCAGCCCTGTACGAGAGTATAATGTATTCAGGATATAATGTATTTATTTCTACATGCTAACTTTACCCTGATGTTAAATTTTTCCTCTGTCTTTCCACCACTTTTCTCAACTGGGTTTTTGTAGGACATGTAATTTTAAGTCATTTCAAATCCCTCACACAATAAAGTGGGTGATAAATACAAGTAATGTCATACATGCTGATGGCTGGTCAGTCCACAAAAGCCTATTTCATACATATGTTGCCTTCTGTTATAAAATTGTTTTCCAAGTTCTAATTTGATATAATCCAAATAAATCCTTCCCTCCCCCAAAACTGACAGTGATGTACAGAAGATCTTTTTCCATCTGTCCATCTACTAGGGGGAGTGGAAGAAGGAAGGATGCCTAATGCCTGGCCCAGGGCGGTATCTTCTGCCGGGTAGTCAGAGGGTTGCAGAGCAAGGATCAGAAATCAATCTGTGTGCGTGCCTATAGCCTCCCACCAGCATAAACCTGCACAGAGCTCTGACCTCTACAAGCTCCCTGGTCACAATAACTGACCCACTGTTTCTCCCTCCACCAATAAAACCAACTGTTGTTAAAGATCAGAATATTTCTATCACAATAAATAGAAAAGTAGTCTCACAACTTCTCTCCTTTATTTCTATCCCTAAAGCAAATACTTGGCTCCTTGGGAATTTCTAAGGGTTTTTCTTTTACAAAAGAGTTAAAAAAAAAAAAACAAGAGTAAAAGCACCTCTCCCATGCCTCCCAACAAGTTCCACTTCTTTCCTTAGATCCCTTAAAAAATACAGAGTCCCACACAGATGCTAAAGGCAAATACTTATACAAAGTACTAGGTCAAATTCATCTTGAGGATTTCCTTCCAGGGAAAAGCAGACTAAGTGTACCAGAGACCCTGGGATTTGAAAGGGGAGCACAACGGGGAGTGCATTTACAACTTACCAAATCAGTTAGCCCAGCTAAAGCAAAAACTCCTAGTGCAATATTAAAATCCTCTTCGATAATCAAATAGCCCAAAACTGGGGCCAAGCCAATTCTCGTCATTGACAACATATTTGGGATTGTCCATGGGTTTTCATACTGCAACACAAAGACAACAAAATTTAAATTAAATGCTATGAATCCATACTTTAACTCTATTAGAAAAATATGCTTACACCAACTTAGGAGTCAGAAGCTCATAAACTTTAATACTTTGAGCTTTAAAATCCAGTCTGTTGTTTACAGACCATAGCTCTAAAACTGTCCAGAATACAGAAGATGAAGATAGGTCGTATGCCCATAAAGTGCTATACACACACACCCCCACACACTTCCTAAAGAGAGAAAAGAACAAACATGCATTGTTTACCATATGGGTCAAGGCTTTAATATAGGACCTCATGACTAGAATTCAAATCTTACAACACTCTGCTTTTAAAAGTATAACTTCAAGATCTTATACTTCAAGTAAACAGGCTAGATGAAGGGTCAGAAAAAAAAAAAAAGCCAAATTATCAACCCCAGGCATTTTGGCTTAAGATGTTTATTGTAAATAACCTCCCTCCCTCCTCTGTACATACCCATCAAAAGAAGGCTAAATGCTATACAGTGTATGGACATACGATAAAGAGGAATAAAAATTTAATTCCATGATCTCATCACTAAATTGATAATTGCTGGAAGAAAATAGAGCTAGAAATAGGGATTGAGATCCTTAGGAAATAAAGAGAAATTTTGTAAATCTGTTCAAAATAGCCATGAAAATGAAATGTTAAGATTCCCACCTAGAATCTGAGGGCTTTAGGATTCCTTGAAACTTCATTTGGAGCCAAGTTGTTTGAAGTTGGCACTAACAAAAGGACTCTTTGGCAGCTACTATGAAGAACATTACTTCCTTGCCAAACAAAATCTATTTCATGAGAATATTTCAACATTAAAAAGCCTCACCCTAGTGGAGCTAAGATACCCTGGCCAACAGGATACAGAAATAATACCAAGAAAACGTCTGCCTAAAGCCTGGACTTTTTCTCCACTGGTGAAGGTTGCCAACTGTACCCCATGGGACTATCTCCTCACAAGACTAACCTTACTCTTAATCAGTAACCAATTAATCTGAAACTTAACTTTGATTTTTTTTTTAAAGTGACAGTTTCCATTTCTAAAGAAATCTTTTAAAATTCCATGAACTGTCCCATAAGAAAAAGCAGTTCTCTAAAGATACTAAATTTGTGTTTATAAACAAACAGGTAAGAAATGTTTACCTTCGTCTGGAGGGATAATGGGGTTGTTACGGCAAAATACTGTCACTGAAAGCTACAGAAAAACTTCACATTTTCCAGGAAACAATCACCAAACAAGAAGCAGTACAAACCTCTACTCAAGGACCCTTTATTAAAAGTAGACCACATTATGTAATTAAATGGGAAAATTCTGGGAACATATTCCAAATTCAAGTTCAAAGGTCACAGTGTTTCAGAATCCAGAGAAAAAAGATAAGTCTGTTTACCATAATGTGGTACAGAATAAGTCAAACACTAATTCAATGTTACAGCAACTCGGGGGGGTGGGGGGGGTGGGGGGGGTGGGGAGAACCATAGTTCATGACTGAGAAAAAGGAATCATAAAGCAAAAGGTCAAAATAGAGTCCCAAAATTAATCTCAGAAATATCCATAGGGCAAAATTAAAGTTGCAAATATCCAGATCATTTCATTTGGTGAATTAATCAACAGAAGTATAATGCTGGAATAGTGAAAGAGTTCTTTTTAGTTCCAAATATTTTAAAGTACCTCATTAATTTCTAATCATTAAATTTGGAAAAGTTTCTAAATTAAGAGAGCTAATCGCAGATTACCCAACCAGATAACCTGTGGCATACTCCACCAACTACTGCCGCTCTGGGAAGGACTTCAGCAACGATATGGCAACCTCAAAGCATTCAGCATTCAAACCCCGACATACTTTAGCTATTAGTGGAGTTGAGACCCCGGCCAGGATGTGGCCACCTCAACCCATGCTGTACAACTGATGAAAGCAGTACAAGGGCCCACTGAAGACATAACAATTGAAGATGTAATAATTGCATGAGTCTTGCTAACATGACATCAAAAGCTCTTCCACATTCATACTCTGGTGTCTTCTGCTTGGGCAGTATTTCAAAAGGTAAGTGGACAAATAATTCGTTCCATTACCTCAAAAAGAGAGTTGTAATCTTTTTCTATAGAGATTAAAGAATCCTTTAATTACGACTTAATTATCCTTCATCTTATATACGGTTACCAAAGGTCAAATGATAGTGAACCAAACTTGCTATACTTTCCTAAAGATTCCTACTGACTTGCCCTAAACATTGGGGAATGGCTTCAGAGAATTAAAAATAGACTTAATAAGACAAGTGAAGACTATTTTTACCAATGCAATATCCTGAGGCCGATCCCGCTGAAGGTGCGGACAGAAAAGGGGCAGGGAAGGAGGGATTCTAACTTGACCGCCTGAAGGTGGACTCGGTTGGCACCTCTGAAATTAATCCCAACTGAATGACTTGTCCGTTACTCCTCTTCAGGGAACGGTTTACAAGTTCTGGAACGGAAACGTCTGACTTGGGCCAGTCAGAGCACGTTATTCTCGTCCAAGTCCGATCCCCGTGAGGGCCCACGACCCCGACCTAGGGTCGCCCCTCCGCCTCCTCCTCGGTACGTACCAGGCTAGCGGCGCTCGCCTGGCCCCATCGGCCGCCCCGGGCCTCCGCGGCGGCGTCCCCTCCAGCTGCGGGCCTGGGGGCCGACTTCCCCGCGCCGGAGCAGTGGCCCCGTGGGCCGGCCCCAGGCAGTCGCAGGCCGAGAGCGGCCGGGCGCAGCCACCAGCGCTCCACCAGGCAGCCTAGGCAGCCAGGCACCGAGCGTAGCAGAGCCCCGCGGGCGCGCCCCTTGCCCGGCCGCACCCCTGGCGCCCATGCCGCGCCGCGAAGGACCCCCCACGAGCCGCGCGCCACGCGCGAAGCCAGCATGACCCTGCCGCCGCGCCGCGAGGACACAGGCGGCGAGAGTTCAGCAGCCTGGGGCACCGGCGGGCCGCCTTTCTATAGAGTTCCCGCAACGTTGGAGAAGCTCGGCCGCCTCCATAGCAGTTTTCAAACCCCAGCACGCTTCGCTTATACAGGTGGCCCGGAGCCGCCAAGGACGGACGCCTTCGCGACGCTTTTGCGACACCGTCGGCGCTGGACTTCCCAGCGCCCCCGGCGGTAGCGGGAGGCGCGTGCCGTTAGGCACCGTGGGCTTTCGGCGAGCCGCAGGTTCGAGGTGCTGGTTTTTCTCCACCCACAGTCAGGAGCTGAGGTCCGCGGGGAGGGGAAGACAGGAACTAGCAGGGTTGGGTGACGGCGCAGCCTATGTGGTCGGAGAGAGCCGGAGCCGTCTTGGGCCTCGGCCTGAAACCCTCCGAGGCCGGAGACCTGCAGAAAGGTCCCCTCCGAGGTGTGTGCGGCGCTCCGGGGGTGCTCCTGGAAGGTTGAAATATTAGTGAAGCGTCTAGTACAGAAGTCATTAGTACAAGCTCCCTGCCCTTTTCCCTCTTCTGAGCCAAAAATATGGGTATTTGAAAATGACAATAGTGGCAATTACTAATTGTTTACCAGGAAAGTGTTTACTGGGGCGCCTGGTTGGCACAGTCGTTAGGGGTCTGCCTTCGGCTCAGGGCGTGATCCCAGCGTTGTGGGATTGAGCCCCACATCAGGCTCCTCCGCTAGGAGCCTGCTTCATCCTCTCCCACTCCCCCTGCTTGTGTTCTTTCTCTCTCTGGCTGGCTGCTCTGTCAAATAAATAAATAAAATCTTAAAAAAAAAAAAAAAGGGAAGTGTTTACTACAGCTAGGTTCTAGTGCCTTCTCCCATTTAATCCTCCCAGCCACTCCAAAATAGGTTCCATTATTATCTTTTACAAATAAGGAAATTCAGGCTTAGGTTAAGAAACTTGATTATTAGAGGAATATACAAAATAATTAAGAATGACATTATCATTGATTAATAATATACATTAATTATTACATAAAGTTGATCTTGAACTCTTAGTTCACATAGGAAAGGAAAAGACCAAGTGAATTTGAAAATCATTGTAGATCTGAGTATTTATCAAAAGAAATCTTTAATTTCTTATATACATATTGAAATACTGACATTGAGAGAAAAGTTAAACTTTTTGTACTAGCAGTGTAAAAATAATTTTTTAAAAATAATCATATTGGAATCAAATAGCTACAATTCTCATAGACAGACATTGGATAATCCTGTCAGTTGAGAATGGGCAGTATTTCAGCCTCTCCTGTGCTTTTGCACTCACTGAATTGCTTTTATTCACTCCTTCCACTTCTTCCTAATTTAAGACAGTTTCTCATTGTTTCTTGGGATTTTTCTTCTCTCTGCTCCACAAGTGTTCCTGCTGCATCTGCCTGTAATAGTTGGCACTATGTGGCCTTTTCTCTTATTGTGGTAATCATTTCCCAGCGTATAGTTGTTTCAAATAATCATGTTAAATGTACACAATGATGTATGCCAATTACAGATCAAATACAGCTGGAAAAAAATTTTAATAAAATACAGTATATTAGTATATATATATATATATATTTTTTTTTAAGAAAGCCAACTTTACTGTGGACTACTGATAGTACTGCTAAGTATGAAGTAGGACAGTAAAGTGTGGCATTTTGGCCTAAAGGACAATGACAGATTAATACATAGGACTAAAAAGTAGGGGTGCTTCCCCAATGTTCATAGCAGCATTGTCCACAATAGTTAAATCGTGGAAGGAGCCGAGATGCCCTTCAACAGATGAATGGATAAAGAAGATGTGGTCCATATATACAATGGAATATTACTCAGCCATCAGAAAGAACAATTACCCAACATTTGCAGCAACATGGACGGGACTGGAGGACATTATGCTAAATGAAATAAGTCAAGGAGAGAAAGACAATTATCATATGGTTTCACTCATTTATGGAACATGAGAAATAGCAGGAAGATCGGTAGGAGAAGGAAGGGAAGAATGAAGGGGGGGTAAACAGAAGGGGGAATGAACCATGAGAGACTATGGACTCTGGGAAACAAACTGAGGGCTTCAGAGGGGAGGGGGGTGGGGGATTGGGATAGGCTGGTGATGGGTATTAAAGAGGGGCATGTATTGCATGGTGCACTGGGTGTTATACGCAAACAATAAAGCATGGAACACTACATCAAAAACTAAGGATGTACTGTACGGTGACTAACAATAAAAATTAAAAAAAAAATAAAGTAGGGATGCTTGGCTGGCTTAATCAGTGGAACGTGTGGCTCTTGATTTTGGGCTTGTGAGTTTGAGCCCCATATTGGGTGTGGAGATTATTTTAAAATCTTTTAAAAAAATAAATAAATAATGAGTAACAGTGCTTCTAGCAATGCATTTCCCCAACATTTTAAGACAGGAGAATATCCAAGTATTAGTCTCTGATTTCATTTTCTACAACATGACAGGTGTCAATAAATGAACAGGTCAATCTGGAATGAAGAATGGAGAAAATGCAAAAACCCCGGAAAACAATTCCAAATAATAAGGTAGTAGGTATGTACAGTGTATGTAGAGTGTTACATATTTCCTAACAGTTTGGAGGAGAGCAGAGGAAACCTAAAAATTCTAAAGTATTTGTTTCATAATAAGTTCATTTTCTGTTTTATAAATTCTATAATTATTAATTTCTATCCAATAAGATTAATTAAATAGCTGGGCAGCTCACATGTCTGAGGGAATTGGGAATCTGTCACTGAACTTTTTCCCCAAATTGGGAAAAAATAATGAGAAAAGTAAGTGTGTAACAAAAATCCAAATAAAAATCCATATGTAGGAGCACCTGGGTGGCTCAGTCCATTAAGTGTCTACCTTCCACTCAGGTCATGATCTCAGGGTCCTGGGATCAAGCCCTGCATAGTCAGCAGGCTCCCTGTTCAGCAGGGTGTCTGCTTCTCCCTCTGCCTCTCCCCCTGCTCATACTCACTCTCTCTCTCTCTCTCTCTCTCTCAAATAAATAAAATCTTTTCGAAAAATCCATATGTAAACCCTAAGTTTCATGCTTGAAATTAATTTCAGATTTTTTTATCTCTCTACCCTTTTTATTAGAATTATTTTTTTAAAAAAGCAAAATATGCTAGTCAGGTATCTTATCCCAACTTCTCTAGTCAATCATGTAAGTGCTAACATTAATTGAGCAAAAGAATATGAAAAAAGATTGTAAATAATTAACCTTGGATAATTAGCCAGTTAACAGTGTACTTTAGTTCTTTGAAAACATAAATGCTATTAACAGCCACTAAAATCTTCATGCAATCACAGCTATCCTGTGTTTGGCTCCTTATCCTTTAATGGATCCTTTGCTGAGGAAGTTGTAAAAATAAAAATCCTGCCCTTAGAGAGTAGTCGTATCTTGCCACTTTTATGCTTTGGTAAGTTGCAAAGCACTGAAAATCTGGCTGTGCTAAATAGCAACACATCTTAGGCTTTTGCAAATTCTGTAACCCAATCATTCTTTCTTACTTTCACTTCTATTTGAAGCATGAGCTTAAAAAAAAAACACTCTATCCCAAATCTATTAATATTTTCTGTCTATTGATAAATTGACAAACTTGCCCTTCCCTTATATCAGACATACAATGAGGCATAGGTTTGTTATTTATAGTAAGTTTTTTAGTCTGGGACACACTAAACTTGAGCCACTTTCTGTTCCTTGGGACCAGAAGAAAATAATGATAATGCAAAGAAGTAGCTTTGCAAATGGATCTTATATAAATAATAATGATCGGAAGTTAAAGCAAACCAGAAAATTGAAATTACTTTTCTAGGAATCAAGTTAAATCTTGTAGGAGTGAGCCATAATTATTGACACTAAAGCCAGTATCCAGTAACTGGTAACCCAAATAAAGCGCAGGTTTAATCATTGTAATAAATACACTAACAGACTTAAATAGGAAGGAATAAAATGATTGGATTTAGATTTAAAACACAAGAGAGGAAATTAGTTGCAGGGCCAAGTTCCTTGGGACTTGCAGAGATTAGCTCCACCTGAACTCTATAATTTAGCTCACTGTTTAATTTACTAAGAGATTAAATTATTAAGAGATCTAAACTATTTCTTTTTTTGTCAGCTTCTGGTACTAACTTCTCATCATTCCTTCCCACAAAAGTACTAACTTTTCATCATTCCTTCCCGCAAACGTACTGCTGGTACTACTAGATCTGTCAAGTCTTCACCTAAGAGTTTTTAGGCAGTCCATTCTCGTAGGAACCTCTAAAGGAAATAAAAATGCTCACATAGGCAGGCGTTATCTACAAACGAGGAAGTAAAAAGGTTGGTTTCGATATATTTGCCCTCTTCCCTTTGTAATATTTTAAAAGTAACAAAGGGCTTTTTAACATTATTTAGTGTATGACTTGCTTTATTTTCCATTCTATTCCTCCTTCCTGTCAAAAATTTAAGAACCTTGTTTTCCTTTTTGTTGCTTAGGGTGCCCTATTTTAATGTTATTATCCATCCTTTCTATTTCAGGACAAGTGACTGAATTTTGGAAGGTGAGATCACCCTCATTCCCCACCAGAAAAAAATTAAACCAATGCTGTGGACTCCTTCAGTGATTTACTTCTGAGAGAAACCTTCAAATGTGAACACAGGTAATTTTTTTTTCCTCCACGGAATCCTAAGCACTTTAATTAATTTTAAAGGGGTTCATGTAGGGGCACCTGGCTGGCTCAGTTGGTGAAGCATGTGACTCTTGATTTTGGGGTCATGAGCTCAAGCCCCGCGTTGGGTGTAGAGATTACATAAGAAGAAATAAAGGGGTAATTACTGAAAATGGAATGCAAGCATGAGAATTTTATTTTTTAAAGTGTTTTTGGGGACACCTGGTTATTGCCTTCGGCTCAGGTCATGATCTCAGGGTCCTGGGATCGAGCCCCACATTGGGCTCCCTGCTCAGTGGGGAGTCTGCTTCTCCCTCTCCCTCTGCCCCTCTCCCCTGCTCCTGTGCTCCCTTGCTCTCATATAAATAAATAAAATCTGAAAAAAATAAAGTGTTTCTGAATATGGTATGTATTCTTCAGCTATTAATTTCCTGCATGTACTTCATATTCCTTAAGAATTGAGCAGAGTTGTTATTGTTCATATTTTTCTAAACCATGTCTCCATACAGCTCAACATTAATTTTTTTCCCAGTTGAATCAGGTTATTTAATAACCTTATTTTTGGTGCACATGCTGGTATTAGGATAAGAGGGTACGGGGCTGGGCAACTCAGTACTGAGAGCATTAAAAACAGTTGTGTCTTGGCAAAACTGGAGTTAGACTAGGTCCCTTCTGACATTATGAGCAAAGTACAGGACTGGATCCCTTTTGAAATATTTTTCACTGTTTTCACATTAAAACTGAGATTTTGCCCAATAAAACCAGGTATTACCAAAGTAAGGTCAACTTGTGTAGACGTCAGCCAGAGTTTGGGATGGATTTTCTGGTATTAAAGCCACCCTCTCTCTTCTGTTCTTAACAATTCCAAGCCCATTGCCCTGGAAGCAAATTAGCCTAACTGTATACTTTCCTTTTTTTTTTTCCACAAATACTTAGAAAATTGTTGTATACCAGTCACGTCCTAGATTCTAGGCAATCTGCTCATGTCTCTATTCTCAGAGAACTTGCATGTTTGTACACTATCTGGGCTCCAGCCCCTAAAAGATAAAAAAAAATGTCTTCCAGGGGATGTTTTCCAGACCTCCTGTAGAATCTGGTAAAAGCTATAAAAAAAAATATGCAACACAAATTTTGTGTAAAGTTTAAAGGATTCCTGTCGCCCAAGAGACCCACTCACCAACCCCAAGGTAAGAAGCACCAGGCAGTGCTCACTCAACCCTCTGTGTTCAGAGTTCAGGTGGTCTTATGAGCCCTTTGCCGTGTTCCCAAGAGTCAGGTCTTGGGCTTGTTCTTTACAGTCCCTAATCTCATCTATTACGCAGAGAAAACACAGGAAGATCACCTCAACTTTTCTTCTAGAGGTATTAACTTAGCAACCCAGAAATTCTGTGCCTCCCTTTTTATTCTTGGCCTTGGTGAAGGTATGCGAGCTTTCTCTGAGAACTGCCAGGGTCGCTTACAAGAACCTCTAGTCTAGGGGGGGGGGGGGGGGGGGGGGGGGCATCTTATGGTCTCGTAGGGGAGATGTCAATAACAAAATGTTAAAAACTTCCACAACTGAAATTTTAGCTGAGAGTCTTTTTCACTGAGCGACTCTCCAAAATTCGGAGAGCGGGAGACAACAGAATGACATGACTTGCCTTTTTTTTCCCAGCTGGTTTTCAGTGTCATGACTACATTTCGGCTCCTACTGTTAGAATACTGTATATAAGATGTTGTATTGGTGTCCTGTTGCTCTTGCAACACATTGCCACTAACTTGGTGCCTTCACACAAATTTATGACCTTACAGCTCTGTAGGTCGGGGTCTGACCCGGGTCTCGCTGGGCTTCAATTAAGTCAAGGCACTGGCGGGGCTGTGTTCCTCTCTAGAGCGTTGTTTCCTTGCCTTTTCCAGATTCTAAACCCCACCCACATTCCTTTCCCTTCTCCATCGGAAAAGCCAACGGTGTTTCGTCTGTTGGGCCTTTTTCCTGCAGTCACATTTTTCTCTCACTGATGCTGTCCTTCCGCCTCCCTCTGCCACTTTTAAGGTTCCTTCTGATTATATCAGTCCTGCCACCCAATTTTAGAGTCAGCTGACTAGCAACCTTAATTTTCCTTTGCCATGTAACCTAACATAGTCACAAGTTGTGGGGACTAGAACCTAGGGACGATCGAAGCCGTATGTACACATGGCAACTAATTCCACCATGGAGAAAAGCTGATGATGGAAATCAGTAGGTATGCTCTACCTTTCCATCCCCAGGCCGACTCCCCAGAGCAAACCTAACACAGCTTGTCTGTTTTTAGTTCTTCTGGTGGTTACCTCCATAACTCCAGATAAAGCCAGTATACAGTTTTTGTGAATTAATATTGCCTTATACCCGTAAGTATTGTATATGATTTGGGTGGAACGTATCCGTGAGGGCTTAGTTGCAGGAGACACAAACCACTGTAGCCACAATAAAAAGAAGGATTGCAAAATGGAATTGGGTGCTTGTAATATTGTTGGAAGGGCCGGAGGAGTGGCCACTCCACACTGGGTCTCCAGAACTGACTCCCAGAAAAAGGTTGCAGGTCTGGCTTGCTGCAGGAGCTACTACCCCCACAACAGCGAGAAAGGTGGAGAATGGGGGCTGCGGCCATCACACCACAGCTGCTTCTCAACGACTGCTGGAATTCTGCTGCAGAGAAAGTAAATGTCTCAACTACATATGCCACTGAAAAACAAGCAGGGGAGGAAGATGGCTCTCTCCTCACTTCTACCTTTCAGATCTCACCCTGGACGTCTAATCAGTACAATCCAACTCACACTCAGAACGCTAGCTGCAAAAGGAGTTTGGGAAATGTCGTTTCTTTGCTTCCTGGTCTCTGCATGATAGGAAAGCACACTAGGAGGTAGGAATGAAGGTTGGGTATTAAATCACTGTATTCACGACCTTCACCTCTTTGGCTAGGCAATATGCATATACGAAATTCTACCCATTCATAACCTTCTATATAACAACGGCGACTACAACATGTTAATGCAAGAACCGTATTTCCCTCCTTTATAAAAGAGTTATTTATACAGGCCCATCACTGACTACAGTGTGGTGCGTATTCCTCTTCTATTTCAGCTACATTCTCACCTTGGTAACCTCTATCCTTAGGACTAAATTATCAAGTTAATTATCACCAATCCATTTAAAACACTAGAGAAAAATAAGAGGGAAAGTAGGCAAATTGGCTCATGTACAGTGCAGACCTCTCCCCTAAGGTTGTCCTTAATGATTAGAACTATCTTCCTCCATTCCCATTCCTTACTCCCTTTTCACTCAGTCAGCATCTTAGCTGCTGTGGATTCTTTACCTGGTAGAGTGACTCAAAGCTTCATTCCTGAGGAGTCTGAGCCTTTAGAGATCCTGCCTGTAGCTTTCCATCACCCCTTACCGGTGGATGTGAACATAGTAGGAGCTGCCCCAGAAGATTCTCTAAGATTCAGAAATGTCCTCCGTGCCCCATTTATAGGGGTGACTCAGTTTCCCCCTCCTTCTCAGTTACAGGCCCATTAATCCTTTTGGTTTTCTACTTCATAGGCATAAGAACCTAGTATGTTTAGGTGGCAATCTCAACTTCCAGTTCAATGGAGCCATGCTGTGTCCTCTGACAGACATATTCTTCCTTTATATAGTAAGACCTCTAGCTAGTAAAGCCCAATTTTATGGGGATGCAAAACCAAAATTTTATGACTGGCTATTAGAAGTAACAGTGAAGGGGCGCCTGGGTGGCGCAGTCGTTAAGCGTCTGCTTTCAGCTCAGGGCGTGATCCCGGCGTTCTGGGATCGAGCCCCACATCAGGCTCCTCCGCTATGAGCCTGCTTCTTCCTCTCCCACTCCCCCTGCTTGTGTTCCCTCTCTCGCTGGATGTCTCTATCTCTGTCGAATAAATAAATAAAACCTTAAAAAAAAAAAAAAGAACTAACAGTGAAACTGTTCTAAAATTTGTACCTTGTTTCCTAGGCCCGTGTATTCTGGCTATGGGAGAAACAGAACCATAACGTGGTCACTAGCTTGGAGAAGTTCATGTAGGACATACCCCGACTTGCAAGGTATTATCACCTAGCTGGCGCCGTAACTGAATCTTCATTGTCCATTCCAGTGTTCCCTAAGGCCAGATGCTTTTGGGTAATGGGGTACATAGTAAAGACAGTAGCATATGAACTTCAACCGACTGCCTTTTTCAGTCGTAATATGACTTCGTCAGGAGAAATATTATGTGGGATATCACGATGGTGAATTCACATATGGCACTGCTGAAAGAAGCAAGGCAGGAAGGACAGACATCCAAAATAAGCTCACTTCTCACCCTCAGTGAAAACAAATTGCTGCCCCTGGAGGCCCAGTGATCAGCCACCAAGTGGCAAGCTAGTCCCCTTGAAGCATGGTACTGTGCTATTTCAGGATAGGTTAGTCCACTGGCAAATTAGATACTCAGCAACGGTGATAGTCTTTGTCACCCTTGGTGAGAGGAAGTTTCAGTGATAGTGTGTGTCACCCCTGGTGAGGGGAAGTTTAGGCTTGGTGAGCATAAGCCTAACTGCCAAACTTGGCCTCATGGTCAGTGTGTCATGAATTCACTGAGCAAGGACTGGGTGGCTAGAGAGAGAGACTAGCTGACATTTATGGAATAGGTGACATCCATTTAATTGTGAAGCTCCTTTAGTGAGAAGATCTATGGACACAGATGTTCTCATACACAGAGCATTCTGAGAAGCTCATTCACATGCCTCTTCCCCAGAATGACTTTCATTCAGCAAATATTTTACTGCATGCCTCTCACGTGCCAGGTACTGCTATAGGAACAGGGGACTTAACAGTGAAGATAAGAGTAAAAAATTCCTATCCCTATGGAGCTTACATTCTAGCTGGACTAAGGAAACAGGCATAAAAAAGATGAATAAACTACATAGTATATTAGATTGTATTGATTGCTACAGAGAAACAAAAGAAGGAAGATACGGTTGGGGGGAGTGCAGTTTTTTTTTTTTTAAAGATTTTATTTATTTATTCGACAGAGATAGAGACAGCCAGCAAGAGAGGGAACACAAGCAGGGGGAGTGGGAGAGGAAGAAGCAGGCTCATAGCAGAGGAGCCCGATGTGGGGCTCGATTCCACAACGCCAGGATCACGCCCTGAGCCGAAGGCAGACGCTTAACCGCTGTGCCACCCAGGCGCCCCGGGGGGAGTGCAGTTTTAAACAGTGTCTAGGAAGGATGACACTAAGATGGTGACATTTGAGCAATAACCCAAAGGAGTTGGGAGGATGAGACATGTGGCTCTCTGGTGGAAAAGCATACTGGATGGCAAATAGCATGTGCAAAGGCCCTCGGATAGGAAATGTGCCTGGCATGTTCTAGAACCAGCAGAGACCAGCGTGGCGGAAACAGACTGAGGAACATGAGAGCAGTGGGAATTGAGGTGAAAGTGTGAACAAGGGGCAAGATATGAAAGGCATTGTTCTGTTCAGTAGCTGCTCCCCATAGCTCCACACCCCCCATCCACCTAGCTCTAATCTACAGTGGTTTTCTGAGTTTCCTGGGATTAGTGTTAGCTTGCAGGTAATATATGACATTTATTTAGGTGTATCTTGCAAACAACAGTTTGTGAACCCATCTGAAAATCTTTTTGTTTCAATAGGTGAGTTGAGTCCATTTGCATTTATTAATGTGACATATTTAGGTTTAAGCTGACGTCATGAATATGTTAGGCTTTTATTTCAAAAACTTTTCATGATGTAATGTTTTCTTGCTCTGTTTTTTTTCTGTTCTAAAATTTGTACCTGAGATTTGTTTTAATCAGGTATGGTAAGTTGACAGACAAGAGACAGACAACTGCTTTTGGAAAGCATTAATTACATTTACTAAGAGAATGGGGCATACCATGCCACAAAGGGCCATGTAGAGAAGCACCCAGGTTGGTCAGGAGGCAAGAGTAAGGGGAACCCTAGGCCTTTATTGCTATAGTTGTGGGAAGTTTTTAGGTGGGGATGTCCCTTACTGGGGAGGAAGTGAAACACAAATGTTGGGGTTTGTGGTTGGAGGCTTTGTTAGTTGCAAAAGCTGGGATCACAGAGGAGACGTAAACAATTTTGGCTTCTACTTTGGCCTTGTGATTAATGGAGACCAAACAGACAACACAATATGGAAGAAAACCAGAAGAGATTCTTCTGATAATTTATTAACATATTTTCCCTATAACTTTATATAATAGTTATAAACTTTGACTTTTTAAACAGTATTATTTTCTTCTTTGAACACAATGTAGTTTATTTATATGCCTATATAGTCAGTGTGTGTGTATATATAACTATATATTTATAATACACTGTGTACTATATGAATATACTATATGAATATAGTATATAGTATATATAGCATAGTATATAGTATATAGCATATATATAGTACATACTCATATAGTATAAACATATATATAGTATATGAACATACTATTTATGTAGTATATATCCTTGTCCTTCTCTCTAATCTACCTTTATTTTGTTTGATGTTATCTGAGCATTTTGTGAAATATGCTTTTAATTCTATTAATAGATTTATCAGCTTTCTGTACCTTTTAGGCCTCTACCCCAGCCTTTAAAGGTGAAGATATCATATTTACACTACTTACCTTCTCCCTCCTTCCTTTTTTTCAAAAGTCAGGACTTAATATTTACTTTCTGTTCTATGGCAATTATCCTCACATTTATCTTCAGTGTTTATCTTACTGTTAAACATTCAATGTACATTGCCAGTTTTTCCTTCTGTTCACCTAGTTTGCTGTAAGTCGTATCTTAGTAGATTCTACAAGAATGGCTCACTTTCTGAGTTCTTGTACGTTAGGACGTGTTTGTTGGCTTTTACATCAGTGGTGTTTGTCTGGCAGTCTAGTACCATTTGAACACTCTCATAACAAATGAGAAAGTTTGGCTTTATTGGTCTTGCCTCACTAGAGCAGAACCCAAAACCTTCCCTAGCATTCTATGGAAGGGCATATAACCTAGCCTTCTTCAATTGGATCTCCCTTCCTATCTCCCTCCCTCCCTCCCTTTCTTTTCTTCTTTTTCTTTCTCTTCTTTTTTTTAAAGGTTCTTATTTATTGAGAGAGAGAGCAAGAGTTGGGGGGGCAGGGAGAGAGGGAGAAGTGGCTCCCCGCTGGGCAGGGAGCCTGATGCGGGGCTCAATCCTAGGACCCCGAGATCATGACTTGAGCTGAAGGCAGACGCTCAACCGACCAAGCCACCCAAGCACCCCAATCAGATGTTTCTTAATGAGATTTCTGTTTCAGATGCAGCAACTTAAGGAGACCCCATGAAGAACTCTTTGTTGCTCTTTTTGTGTGGGTGGGGACATTCTTTACACCTCTCCCCAGGGGCAGTCATTTCCCAGTGTCCTAGGTACAGAAGTGGTATCAATGAGCCATGGAGGCACAACACTTTCCTCTAGTGCCTTGTGTGGCAGTAGGATGATAATGGCTTTCTCTTTAGGTCAATTCTAAGGCATGGTTTTAGAAAGTGCATCTTGAAGCTTAGCCTTTTGGTTCGTGTCTTCCAACAATTCTGTGAGCTAACCAAAATTCTTTAAAGAAAATCTCATTTTCCTACTTAATCAAGTTAGTCAGTTTCTATTATTTGCAACCAAGATGCTGCAAACTATAACCAAATGGACCAAATCTGACCCATTACCTACTATTAAATGGTTTTTAAAAATTAAGAATACTTAGTACTCTTAACATGAAATGTTTATGAAATTCAACTTTTAGTGTTTATGAATAAAGTTGTATTGGAACACAACCACACGCATTTATTATCTATAGCTGCTTTAGAGCTAAAATGACGGAGTATTTGTGACAGAGATCGTATAGCCCAGAAAGCCTAAAATTTTCACTATCTGGCTCTTTAAAGTTTGACTCTTGGTTTGCAATTAAGAAACTTGATTAAAACATCTGGGTATAAAGTTCTTTCTTAAAAATCTTGTAGGCATTACTCCATTGTTTTACTGATGAACATTGCTTTGGAGAAATCTGAGAGCAGCCAGATTTTTTTTTCTCTGTCAAGATGGCTTATCGGTATGACTGCTCATTCAACATCTCTTCATCTATTTCTTGTACTCCAGCAAGATCCTGAGAAGCTGCTGCCAACCTGTATGCCATATCCATACTACTGCAAATGGGGTTTTACTTTTTGCCCCAAAAGGGGTGTAAAGTATATTTTAAGAAATACACTTTGTTGGTTTCTTCTACAATATTCACCACCAGCATCATCTCAGCCTCTTCCCTCTTTTAAGGCTACCTGGGTCATCCTGATAGCATTGGGCAGCTTTTCCTAGTGTGTTGGGGTCTGGGGATTCAGTTGTTTCCTAGTTTACAGAAGATGGACTATATATTTTTATTTTTCAGTTTCCTTATTTGGTTTTGAGCAACTTCACAGGAGAGAAAGGGGAGAATGCCTCCATCTTGTTGCTAGAAATCCTTTTTATTCTCTTGAAATTTTTCATATTCTTAAATCAAGTTGCTTACCTACTTTGGTTAAGTTCTGTGTCCTCATTTATAAGTGATATAATCACCCACTGTATGTGTACTGACCTCATATGGGTATGTGTCAAAATCTGTTTTATCTGTTGGGGCAGCAGCAGCAGCAGCAGCAGAATAAAGTGAAGTCTTTGTCCTTACAAAGTAAGACAAGAGATGGTGGCTTGGTCCACAATAGTGGAACTGGAAGTAATTAAAAGTACTGAGTGAATTTGCTGATGGACTAATATAAGGGTAAGAGAAAAAAAAGAGACAAAGATAACACCAATATTTTTGGCGTGAGAAACCACCAGGATAGTTTTAAACATTATAAAATTTCAGAATACCTGGGAAAAGGGAAGATCCAAGTACCTTCTCAAGAAAAAAGAGATCATGTGCCAAGAATAAAAATCATAATGGCCTTGGATTTCTAAACAGAAACACTGAAAACTAAAACAATCAAGCAACATCTATTTTTAGTTTTATAAACTAAAATTCTATGCTCAAACTATCAATCCAGGGGTAAGGTCTGCCTTATGAACTCTTTCTCAGGAAGCTACTAGAAGATGGGTTCTACCAAAAGGAGGCAGTGAAACAAGAAAGAGGAAGGCATAGAAGTCAGGAAATGGGACAGAAAATGGGAGTCCCAAAATAACAGCTGTGTAGTTCAGACTTGAAAATGCTCGAGAAACCCAGGAGAGAGGTCTCTAAGAAGTTAAAATAGACTATTTGTTTGCATGTTCTGAGAGGAGACATAGACTTGCAATTGAGCCTCAGGGCCAAATTAGTGGTAGATACAGAGAAAGCTAAGTAGTTGAAAAACAATTAATTATTAACTCTAAGGAAAACAAAAAGTCCTGTACAAGAAAGGAAATGAGTAATACTCAATAGTCATAATAATGCTGAGGCTAAATATAGATTTAATATATAAGATCATGACATACATGGGGCGCCTGAGTCAGTCACTAAGCGTCTGCCTTCAGCTCAGGTCATGATCTGGATCGAGCACCACACTGGGCTCTCTTCTCAGCTGGAAGCCTACTTCTCCCTCTCCCACTCTACCTGCTTGTGTTCCCTCTCTCACTGTCTGTCAAATAAATAAATAAAATCTTTAAAAGAAAATGATGACATATAACTAAATTGGAATAAAATGGGAAAGTGTGTGTGTGTGTGTATGTGTAACCATACAGAAGGGTTTAGGAGAAGAGCATTCTCACCTTCTCTGTAGTAAGTTAATGAGGCTACTTGGTTTTAATATAGCCTTGCACAGCTATTGAATTAAAACAAGTACATATTTAACTTTACTAGAACAAAAAGCATTTAAATTTTTTTTCAGTAGCTAAGAGGTTAAATACGTCAATATAAAATATTTCCAATTTTTTTTGGAATTGAAAGTTGGTTTCAATTTATTTCTGAAAGAAATTCAGTATTTGTGTGTCAGAACTATTTAAACATTAAGATGTAACTTTGCAAATACTTACTCAGATGGATATTTAATATAAAAAAAACTATGAAATATTTATAAGAATAAAAGAGGCCAAAAATAAAACTATGAAAAAATATATATCATTTAAAAATATAAACAATTTCTTTTCTTTTTTTTTTTTTTTTTAAAGATTTTATTTATTTATTCGACAGAGACAGAGACAGCCAGCGAGAGAGGGAACACAAGCAGGGGGAGTGGGAGAGGAAGAAGCAGGCTCATAGTAGAGGAGCCTGATGTGGGGCTCGATCCCATAACGCCGGGATCACGCCCTGAGCTGAAGGCAGACGCTTAAGCGCTGTGCCACCCAGGAGCCCCTAAACAATTTATTTTTAATCTTTCAGAAGAGCTGTAAAAAATTAGCACCTGACTTTATCACTTCTTAAATTAACACTCTTTTCCTATTACATTACCTTTAGGACGTCATTTTCTAGAGAACGTGGTTTTTTTTTTTTTTTAATGTATTCTTTATTACAGAGATGGTTTTAAACTGCTAATAATCCCAGGAGGTGCTGGTTTGGTAGTCCTTTTACATAGTTTGAAGCTGGTAAACCTTTGGGCCTTTTTTTAAGAGGTAACCTTGGTCATTTAGTGATCCAATAAAATTTTCAAAATCAGCAACCTGGAATAAAATATCAAAAAACAGCCCATTACGTAATATGCAAAAATATGATTTATAAAAGGAATCTCTCAAACAGAAATATACAATTCTCAAGTTTCTTGGGCAAATACATTTATTTGTATTTCCTCATAGAGAAAACTGCTCACATATGAGCTTTCAATTCTGAGATTCTATTCTAGTTGATTAGCTGAGCTGATAAAAAATAAAACTCCAGTATACAGAGTATTTTTTTTTTAAGATTTTATTAATTTATTTGAGAGAGAGTGTGTGAGAGAGAGAGCACAAGCTGGGGGAGAGGCAGAGGGAAAGGTAGAAGCAGGTTCCCCAGTGAGCAGGGAGCCTGACGCAGGGCTCGATCCCAGGACCCTGGGATCATGACCTGAGATGAAGGCAGACGCTTAACCGAAGGAGCCACCCAGCCGTCCCCAGAGTATTTTTAATATTTGTTTTAGATTAGCTTCAAAACAAAAGTTAGACTCGCTTCAATTCTGAAATTAAGTGGGCAGTTTTCCATATAAACTTTTCTGTGCTTCAAGTTGTATTACATCCATTTTCACTAAAACTTTTAAGTAGGTAGAGCAGGTGGAATCATGTCTATTTAACAAATGAGGAAACTGAGATTCAAAGACGTTAAGATGACTTGCCCACAAGGGATTTAAAAAAAAACATGGAAAGTGAGTCTTGCTATGTTTCTCCCAACTGTCAAGATACTGAAAAAGAGGTAGGTATGTGTTTTAGATAAAAACCTGTGTTTTTTTTAGAGCTCTGAGCAGCTCATTTCATAGCTTAAGTAAAGAAAATAAGCTTATATTTTGAAATAGTCCAAATCTTTTATTATTTTTTTCAATCTCCATTTTATTTTTTTATTTCAATTCCAGTAATAGTTAAGAGTGTTATATTCATTTCAGGTGTACAATATAGTGATTCAACAATTCCACATATTATTCAGTGCTCCTCCTAAGTGTACTTTTTTTAAAAAAAGATTTGTTTTTATTTTTTTCTACAGATTTACTTATCTATTTGAGAGAGGACACACGTGTGATTGAGCACACATGGGGGGGAGGGACTTAGGGGTCCCTAAGGGGGGAGAGAGAAGCTTAAGCAGACTCCCTGCTGAGTGCAGAGCCCAACTTGGGGCTCAATCTCAACACCCTGAGATCATGGCCTGCATGCCCCACCCACTGAGCCAGCCAGGTATCCCTGATAAATACTTTTAATCCCCATCACCAATTTCACCCATCCCCTCCCCCCACCCTCCCTCTGGTAACCATCTGTTCTCTATAGTTAGGAGTCTGTTTTTGGTTTGTCTTTTTTTTGTTATTGTTTGTTTTGTTTCTTAAATTCCACATATGAGTGAAATCATATGGTATTTGTCTTTATCTGACTGACTTATTTTGCTTAGGATTATACTCTCTAGCTCCATCCATGTTGTTGCAAATGGCAACATTTCATTCTTTTTTTATGGCTGAGTAATATTCCTTTGTGTGTGTGTGTATACACTGCATCTTCTTTATCCATTCATCTGTTGATGGACACTTAGGTTGCTTCCATAATTTGGCTATTATAAATATTGCTACAATAAACACAGGGGTGCATATATCACTTTGAATTAGTGTTTTTGTATTCTTTGGGTAGGTGCACAGTAATATGATTGCTGGATCATAGGGTAATTCTATTTTTAATTTTTTGAGGAACTTTTGTACCGTTTTCCACAGTCATCCAAATCTTTTGATATTTAAAAGTGCTATACTTAATAAAGACCTCATGAGATTGTCGTAAAAAAGATTAAGTATTTGGTTTATCATACCTGAATGTTTAGCTCTTTGGCAATCTGCCGAAGTTGTTGAAATTGAAATAAATTATTGTTAGTTCTTTCAGCAATGTTGTTGAGAGCAGAAATAAATCTTTTTGCTGTTGACCTGTTGCTCATTCCAGAACCGTGCTGGGATCGCTCAAAATCTAGGTTCCCAAATTCATCAGAATAAGTTCCTAGCATGCTTAATAAAAGGAGAGAAAAACAAAGTTACCCAGTGTGGCATGGCTATAAAATTTTTGTCCCAGGTTATAAGAAGAAAAATGTGTAACCAACCATGAGGTTCATGTAGCAAAGATTTAAACATGTACTGATTGAATGGCCACTATGAAATTCATGATGGTATGAACTATGTGGAGATAAAAACATTTTTGGACACAGTTATCACTTGTAAGAAACTTGTGCATTTGAGAAGAGAAAAGCATAAGAATACAGGGTTGATAAACTATGATATAAATACCTGGAACATTCTTTTTGATTCATGAAAAAAAGAAATTCTAAACATACTAAATTTAGGCTTTAGAAGATAAAGATATGTTCCTAGCTCCTAGTGCAACATCTGACAAATGAAAGATGTTTAAAAATACTGGGGGAATGAACTAGAAGGGTTTTTGCTGACTTGCAGTAATGACGGTTAGATATGAAAGGATCCACCTATTATTTCCATTTCTCTGCTGCTTCCTCTTATTTTCACAGTATCATTAAAGAAAGAGATATGTACTTTATAGATTTTAGCCAGAAGTCTGAAAACACCAGAGATACAGTTAGCCATCATCTATAATACAGTTCTATGGCTGATTCCCCGCCTCTACAATGGAACAGATATAATTTCACAGCATGGCTTACAGGCAAAGATGTCATTTAAATCAGGAACTGGTTAATCAAATATAAATTGGTCACCTGCTAGGCAGTAGACTTGTAGTGGTGAATAAAACAGATGTAATTCCTGCCCTTAAGGAGCTTATAGCAATGAGTTTACAGGGTTACTAAAAGCATAGCTTCATTTTGTTCCCTGAATAATAAGAGCCTACATGAAAGAGAAAGTTACAAATAGGAGTCATCCAAATAAGACTATAATAAAAATAAACATAATATAATTAATGTAAAAAGATATAATGAACGAGAGCTTATTTCTCATAAGATACTTTTCAAAAATGCTCTAAGCTACTATGTTAATTATTAACAACTTATGTTCACCTTAATTATATTTAATCACCATATGCTATCCCATTTAGTCCCACAATCCTCTGATTTAGGGACTATTCTTATTCCCATTTTATGAAAGAACAAAGTCTAATAAGGTAAGTGACTTGCCAAAGGTTACACAGCAAATGAGTGCATATCTGGGATTTGAATCTGAGCTATACGGCTTCAGACGTGAAGATTTATAAATATCTAAGCCACTTTCTGGAAAGAGAAAAAACTCAATTATCTTTCATCTTTGAAGGTGGCTCTATTCTCCTGTACTTCCTAGTACATTTTTAATTTTAAAGATAACTTATGCTAACTTCTACCCATAAACATTTAGTTTTTATAGCTATGTGCTTTGATAACTATGATGAACTGTATCACAGCTTAGATTTTTCTTATTTTGGCTTCTGCTTCTGAGTTAAAATGTAATTTTACAGGTTCAAAAACACATTAAGGGCAAACATTCAAAAACTTAAGACAGGGAATCTCTGAAATAGAAAAGCTAATGAATGAAAAGTGATTACTATGGTCAACTTTACTATCAATGCAGTACATTTACTGAGGGCATACTGTGTGCTAGGTATGACCCTGGATCCTAGAAGTACACTGGTAAATATAACAGATAAGGTCCCTTCTCTTATAGAGTACAGACTAAGGTTAGAAAGCATGGTAAGAATAACAAAATGGATAATTCACAATCTAGTCTCAGCGTGTTTAACTGGGTCTTGAAATATACTATGGAAGTAACAATAGTTAATTCCAATCACTAGGAATCAGCCTATTCTCGTTATCTGAAAATTTTTATGAAAGCCAGTAAGGCACACTCAATTCACGGAAACAAAGTGGTAATCTCATGTAGGTACTGTTTATAGTTAATGATGAGCTATCTTTTTTCAGAAGCCCAGAAGTAAACTGACAGCCTAAAGCTAATTCAGAGTTACCAGCAGGGCAATTTTGAGAAGCAATAAAAACAAATACAAAGTTCTACAAGAAATGCTAAAGAGTTCCTCTTGGATGGAAAAGTACATGTAAACACTGTCCGACATGAAGATTCAGACACACAGAACTAATTATAAATGAGCAATATACCATTTTTATTGAAAAGTTTTAAAGAGTAATTTATCTTAAGTGCAGTGCTCAGATATGAGAACAAATCAGACCAGTGGACTTACTGTGGAGAAATACCAGATGGCTGCTTGAGGCAATGTCTGGCATCTAACACCTACAGAAACTAAGGAAGGGTAAAGCCTTAAAAGTAGAATGTTACAGGTAAGAGAGTGTGACAGGTAGTTTGATCCCTGATTTGCTCGATAGCCACAAGTCTATGAAGTAGAAGCACATGACACTGGTCAGTACAGCCAGGCACCAGAAGGCCCAAAGGGTGAGAGATCATTAAATGGAAAAGGAAATGTTAGCTCCAACTCCCCACGTGGAGAGTTTAAGAGCAAGATGCTCAGAAAGACTGTAAACAAAGAGGCAACTTTTGGTCACTAAACAAGAAGTCCGTACTGTTGGTCATTGTTTTTAATTGGGGAAAAAAAGTTAGAACCCAGATTTTCTGGAATTTTTGTTAGATTCACTGACTTAGTTTTCTAGTGAAAAAAGGATCTCTGTTAGGGCAATCTCTAGGTTTCTAATTGGTCTGGTCTACCAGAAGTCAGGCAGATAACTGGTATTTGTGGCCATTCCTTTATGTCACGTGCTAGTACACTGAACCTCTGGCAGCACGTTGTAGGAGACAGTCTAGTAATTCCTGGACTACCTGGTTGCTTACAAATGGCAACTGGAGAGTCTCCAACACAATGAAGTCAACTGGAGAGGGAATGAAGCCAGCTTGGTAAAAATTTTATCTCTTAAGACTCCTCAGACCCTAGTACTGAATCATGTAAAAGAGAAAATGGACAGTCCAAGCACTGTGTAATATTAAACCAAGACAAGAGACAAAAGATAATATGTTAGGAATTGGTCAAAAGGGTTAGTAGTCATTAAGTGCTAATGATTTTACCCATTACGAGGTTGTTGCTTTTGAGCGTTCTCAAAATAGGTGTTTTTGAATTGATTTTAGAACTACGTGAATGTATTATCCATTCAAAAAAATTTTTAATATAAAGATTATCTACACAAATTTTTTTAAAAAAGATTTTATTTATTTATTTGACAGAGAGAGACAGCCAGTGAGAGAGGGAACACAAGCAGGGGGGTGGGAGAGGAAGAAGCAGGCTCCTAGTGGAGAAGCCTGATGTTGGGCTCCATCCCAGAATGCTGGGATCACGCCCTGAGCTGAAGGCAGATGCTTAACGACTGCGCCACCCAGGCGCCCCTCTACACAAATATTTTAAACCAAGAAAGTATAGTTTGTTCAGAGAATCAAACAAGCTATGTAAAAATAATTTTGCTTGGCCTTAATATATAATTTGAGATGAAAAGATGACTGATATTTCACTTAAAACAGCATTTAAAATTTAATCGTACCTGTATTTCATAACTTCAACTATATCCTCAGCATCCTCTTTGGTCGCTTCCTCTCTTAATTCCAACCTTGCTCGGGCCTTTGAAAGAAAACAAGTATTTTTAGAGAACAAAAGTAAGTACATTTACATTGTTTGAGCAGGGTATAATATGTTGAAGCTTATTTCATTTATTCATTTCACACAAAAACTGATTTTGGGGGGAGGGAGACTGTAATATGGAAAGTCAGAATAAAATTATCTGAAAACTTAAGTATGCAAACACTCATTTAAAATATGGATGAAAACCTATTTGTATCTACTAACATATATCTTTTGGAATGTTCATTTCAGAAAATTTGATTATGAAATACACTTGGTTTTTCCTTGCCTTTTACTTTCAGGAAATCATGTCTAACCAATTTGTTAAAACAACATAGAAGGATAATCTGATTTTAAATGCAAAAAGCCCAAACTCTAGCTAATTTCAATTGCCAGAGTTCTCTTAGCATTCCAAACCTGTGAATAAATATTATTGCTATTAGAAAAATAGGTACAATCCTTATGGGCCTGTCGTGTATCAAATCAAATACTGACACATTCCATGTTTCCATATATTCAACTTAGAATCTCAGAATCCTTAATTAACCTAACCACTTGTCACACTCCAGGAGTCTTAAATGTCAATTAAGGGCGGGGGAGTTGAATGGTATGTAACTGGTCCTGTGCCTACAAAGAAGTGGATATACTTTGATTAGTTATGATACAGATATGACCAAACATTTTTTTAAAAATTTTATACATCCGGGGCACCTGGGTGGCACAGCGGTTAAGCGTCTGCCTTCGGCTCAGGGCGTGATCCCGGCGTTATGGGATCGAGCCCCACATCAGGCTCCTCCGCTAGGAGCCTGCTTCTTCCTCTCCCACTCCCCCTGCTTGTGTTCCCTCTCTCGCTGGCTGTCTCTATCTCTGTTGAATAGATAAATAAAATCTTTAAAAAAAAAAAATTTTATACATCCATTTCTAATGTCTCTCAGTTGGAAGAAAAATTGAGTTAATTATGCAGGAAATTGAGAGAAATCATATCACCTCTTGCCCCATTTTTAAGTCAGAAAACATGAACTTAAAATAAACCTCTGTTAGACGAATCAGAGATTCCAGCTGTCTAGTGGTGATGGGTGAGCTATTTAACCGCTGGCTCTGTTTCCGAAGCTCAAGGTAAAAATCTTGAAGGATCTGAGCAGCTTCTGTGGATAGCCTCGGATAGACATACTGCCGAGCGTAACCAATGTACTTTCTCAATAGCTGGTGGGGAATTAGATCTATTGTTTCTCCAGGAACTACCTAAAGCATGATAAAAAGGTCCAAGATTATAAGGATAGCAAATAAAATCTTTCTGTTAAAATAACTTGTTGAGACACATAAAAAATTCTAAAAGACTTTCCAAATAAGCCAAACACTGTAGTTCCAGCTCTGAGTATAGCTGGCTTAGATGATTTCAAATGAAGTTTACATAAACCCTACTATTGTAATATAAAAGGTTTTGGCAGGAAAGCGATATACCACTGCTCTACAATAAGCAACACCCCAAACTCTGACATTCAAACAGAACCGAAATGAATGATTAAGAAAGAGAAGCCTACCTTTAATCTTTCTGATAAAGGTTTATCAGACACCACTTCAAGTATGGACGTATTTGAATCCTGACTATTCGTGCGAGCTATGGTAGCACTACTGACAGCTCTCTGTTTTCCCGCTCTTATTGCAATCACATGTTCAGAGAGTAAGTGATCGTGATCCTCATCTGGGGTGTCTAACAGGATAAAGACCAAATCAAATCGGGATAGCAGGGCGCTCCCCATTCTAAGAGGCATAAAAGAAAGAAAAAAACAATGATTGGAATCAAAACAGAAAACTGTTTACTAACTTGTTTACTATTCAATTTCCATGTACAACTTTAAAAAAATAAACTAATTTAGGTTAAAGAAACAAGCAATAGCTTTTGGATTTGATATATGCACCAACTCTGGAGAGACACCAGGCCATACACCCTTCAACATGTAAATAAGCCACGTATGTACCTACCACCTTTGGTAGGTTGAGGATAAGGCCCCTTCTCACACAATCTCTTTTTTAAAATTATTTATTTATTTATTTATTTATTTATTTATTTATTTATTTGCCAGAGAGAGAGAGACAGAGAGAGCACAAGCAGGGGAAGCTGCAAGCAGAGGGAGAAGCAGGCTCCCTGCTGAGCAAGGAGCCCAATGCGGGACTCGATCCCAGGACCCCAGGATCATGACCTGAGCCAAAGGCAGACATTTAACCGACTGAGCCATCCAGGCGTCCCACAATCTCTGTTTTCTGTATTAATATTCTGTCTTTCCCTCTCCCCTCCCCCATTTCCCTCTCTTCCTCTCTTAAAGAAAAAAGTCTTTATTATCATTATAATAAAAATGCTCTGTTCTACTTTGTCATCTTCCCTGATCCCACCAATCAGATAATCCTTCTATTTGAGAAAAGAAAACTAAAATCCAGAGTGATTAAAGAATTTGGCCAAGGCCCCAAAGCAGGTTTGGGTACCTCTAAACACCAGAATCCAAGTCCTTGTTCAATAGGATCTTTCTGATTTTTCCAATATAGCACGTTTTCACTTTACTAAGAAAAACGAATAGATTGACTTTTTTGGTGGTGGTGGTACAGGATCTCCAAGAACAACTGTGTATTTTGCTATGTATCATTTCAATAGTAAAGGTACACATTATCATCAAACATTAGAAAATTTGGTTTTTTTCTCTAGAATTTAAGTTTCCAATTTTTCACATGAGGCATTCTTTTGTTTTTTCCTCACTTTTGCATCATTTCAGTCTATTTCCCCTTTCCTATACCTTTTTTCCAACGTATATAGAACAAATGAGAAGAGAGAGCATACACACAAATACAAACTTTGTTTCTGGAAGTGGGATCACACCCTGTCGATGAGAACATAATGTGCTCTTTCAACAGTAAAGCACAGAGCTATCAGCACACACAGCAACTTCCAGTTTTGTAATTGCTACCTTCCACCGCACAACCTTGCCATAGTTTAACCACATCCTTAGCAAAGGGCATTTTAAGTTATTTCCAATTTTTGGTTGTGATAATGCCATCATACCCAACCTGTAAATATACCTCTGTGCACTTGTGTGACTATTTCTGTGGGTATGATTCCTGAAAGTAGACCTGGCTAAAAACAAATTGAATGTACGTTTCAAATATTGATAAACAGGGGCACCTGGGTGGCTCATTCGGTTAAGCGTCTGACTCTTGATTTTAGCTCAGGTCATGATCTCAGGGTTGTAAAATCAAGCCCTGAGTCAGGCTCCCTGCCCCCTGTACCCCCCACCACTTGCTCGTGCTCATTCTCTCAAAAAAAAATAGTGATAAACATGCCAGTTGTCCTTCAGTATGCTAACTTGAATGTGAGAATCCATTTCCCCAACCCTTTGCCAGTAATGATTATTAATATTTAAAATGTTTGCCAATCTAATAGCTATCAATAATGATACTTCACTGTTTTAATTTGTAATGCTCAAACATGTTTTTGTACATTTACTGGAACTTACCATTTCTGTGAACTATTATGTCCTCAGTTATCTTTTTCTCATTGGTTTATAAGGATTCAATATATTAAAGGTATAAATATGGGAAGAGACTTACTTTAAATTCTCAGAAACTGTTTTGGCTTTATTGTAGTGGCCTCCAACTGGATTTGCAGCAGCAATAATGGATGTTCTTGCAGGGAGGCTACAAACCATGCCGGCCTTAGCAAGACTAATACTTTGCTGTTCCATAGCTTCTAACAAGGCTTGATGTTGATTCCCCATCTTATCAAATTCATCTATCCCACAAATACCTACAATCACAGTAAAATAATACAGACAAAAAGCTTTCTCTGGTCAAGTTCCAAATCTTACAGGATGGAAACTGTTTCACAATAAAGAATTATTTGTAATTGTTTCCAGCAGTTAAAATTATAAAATGTCATACGGTTGAGAATTTGTGCTTATTTTACAGCAAATAAAACACTTGTCTTAATTAACTTTAATGTAGTATTTTCTTCATTCAGCATTTTCCATAGGCAAGGCACTGTGGTGTGAGGGCTATAAAAATGAAGATATGAGAGTGACCCTCAAAAAGCTCAAAGACGTACATTCAAACAAGTGAGATAAGATATATACATATTCAAAAGATAGTATATTTCAACAACTACAAGAGTTAGGCATAATTATATAAGATCAGTTTTCTGGGTAAGGAGAGGACATATGAGCAAAAACTTCAAGGTGGAAAGGGACCAAGCCTTGCAGACCTATCTGGGGTAAGGGAAGCATGAATACAAAAGCCTAATGCAGGAATGGGATGTGCCTGGAGTGCTGGTGGTGTCCCAGGTATAGCAAGAAGGCCATTGTAGCTGGAGAATAAGAGGAGAGTAGTAGATAATGCGGCAAAAGAGGTGATTAAAAGGCCAGAATGTGAATAGCCCTGAACCACTGGCAAGCCTTGAGCTTTCACTCAGAGTGCGATAGGGAGCCACTGGAGGGTTCTGAGGAGAATAACTTGATCTGAGTTTTAACGAGATTGCTCTGCCTTGTTAAAAGAACAGGAAGGGCAAGGGTGGTCACAGGTGTTCCAACTATGAGATCACACTAATAATCCATGTAAGAGATGACAGCAGCACTGGAGAAGAGGCTGGATGCTGGGTATATATGCAAAGTAGAGCCCATAATATTTGTTGATAGACTAGATATGGGGTATAAGCAAAAGTCAAGGATGACTGTACATTTTCTGATTTGAGCAAAGAGAAGGATGGAATTATCACTGAGATGGGAAAGGCTATAAGAACGGGTTTAAAGGGGAACATCAGGATTTCAGTTTAGGACATGTTAAGTTTGAAGAAGTTATGGAAATACTGCAATAACAGGCAATAAGAAATATATGCCTAGAGTATAAGGAAGAAGAGATACAAATTTGGAAATTTTCAGCAAATAGGTAGGCAAAGCCATGGGACTAGCTAAGATCATCAAGAAGGTAAGCATAGACTAAGAAGAAAAAGGTACATAAACAAAGCATCTGAAGGTGCCAACCAGTTAAAGTTGGGGAGATAAAGAACAAGACTGAGAAGGAACAGTCAATGAAATAAAAAGAAAACCAGAAGAGTGTAATGTCCTGGAAACCAAGGAGGTAAAGTATCAAGGAAGTGGGCGCTGAGAGGATCTGGACTCAGAAATGTGGAGGTCACTGGCAAACAAAGGAATGAGCGACCCTGACTGGAATCTGGGCACTGCCTGACACATGCATAGGAACATCTTTTTCTATAGGGTTAAAGCATCACCAAGAGAAACTTAAGTAGCAAAGCTTAATTAGAGATCCCTTCTTGCTGAGCCCTGCAACTGGATTTCTTACAAACTATCAGTCAAATCCTGAAAAACATCCAATGAAATGGGTTAAAATACAGCAAAACTTCTAATTATAAAGTAATAGCTCTAAATTCTTAAGTCCTCTGAGAGTAAAAGGATAATATTCACCTTATTTTCAGCTCCAAGGCATCTAGAATTCTTCTGGGCTAAGTAATAGTAATGTATTCAGCAAGTATTTGCTGTGCACCTATGTACTGGGCAATGTGAATATGGCAGTTAACAGGATGACCAAATCCCCCCACTTAATGTAAAGTTTTAAAACAGTCTTTAAACAAATGATCACAAATGTGATGGTGGTTGTGAAATGGGAAGTGAAAGAAGCAATCTATACCTGTTTGACTTGACTGATTTTTATATGTAATTGTGTCTATTGCAAGATTCTGAAAATGAGTGACAGTAAGTACCAGTTTCAATTCTGCAGTTTAACTCTATTTCCAGTTATTTTTTCTGGCACTCGTTCTCCACTCACTAATGCCTCTTGAACAGAATGTAAAGAAATTAATTGGAAAGGAAAAGGCTTAAAAAAAAAAAACCCCAAAGCTCCAGAATTACTAATTATTTAAACCTGGAATAATGCATTTAAAACCCTTGGCTCAATTTAAAAATAGAAGCTGTAATATTAGGGAAGTTAAATGATGCGAACATGGAGAGTTTAGTCTCTTACCTTGATCACCAAGTACAAGAGCACCGGCTTCCAAAGCAAAATCTCCAGAGGAACTATCTTTTGAAAGAGTTACAGTCAAACCGGAAGTGGTTGTGGTATTACCACAAACATACACACCACGTGGAGCAACGTTGCATACTGCCTAAGGAAGCAAAAGGTTTAAAAGAATCAGCCGGGGGTGTCTGGGTGGTGCAGTTGAGCGTTGGACTCTTGGTTTCGGCTCAGGTTGTGATCTCAGGGTCGTGAGACTAAGCCCTGTGTCAGGCTGGGCGTTGGGCATGGAGTCTGCTCGGGATTCTCTCTCCATCTCCCTTTGGCCCTCACCCACCACGTGCTCTCCCTCTCTCAAATAAATCTTTTAAAAATTAAAAAAAAAAAAGAATCAGACAAAATAAAAGGGAAAAAATAGCTAATAGTGACTGCTCACAAATGTCAGCTATATGCCAAGTATTCTTCTAATAGCTTTACTGTACAATCTTTACTACCATAGTTGATAAGAAGATATTATTACATCCCCATTTTGTGACATAGAAAACCAAGGCCTGCAGAGAGTAATTCACATTGCTATGAAGGTGTGAAGTGAGGATTCAGTTAAACCCAGGCAGCCTGCCTCTGATGTCTGTGGTCATGTGAACACTACACAGTTTCACTTTATGCTTCATTTTCAAGTTTAAACAGAAAAAACATGAGGGCCAATTTTAATTTCAAAGGCTTCAATGCTTCTTTATACAGCAGGTAATAAAACGGCTCAATAATACTGACTTTGTGAGTAAACAAGCTATAGCAGGTCAGAAAAGTGGTTAAATAGTGCAAGAATTAAAAGCATGGACCTCCAGAATCAGGCAGACCTGTTTAAATCTTGGCTTTACCATGCACTGGCTACGCTACTTTCAGATCTCTCTGAGCCTCACCTGGGGTGAGGCCTTATGTTTTATCACCTACATCCCTGAGGAGTAAGTGAGATCACGTATGTAAAGCACTTAATCTGGCACCTGGCACACATGCCCAATGCAAGACCATTGTGTATGCTGTGCACTGCACAACCACAGGAGACAGTTCTCATGCTGCTATGTTGATAATGCACGCTGGACATGCGCAGTGCCCAACCCAAGTGACCCCACGGTGTCAAGCTTATAAACAGTAGCTATCATTATTTTTGTTATTTGTAATTCCTTATTTGCCTAGGAGGAGGATGATGGCTTACAATAAAATGGTCAGAGGAAAACAGGATTAAAAATGTAACAATTCATAACTGCTCGTGTTAGCCTAATTTTTAAAAACTCTGGTTTAGCAGGGCTCGAAGACTTACATACAATACACTCCACTGTTTACAACATTTAATTTCCACTAATATTACAGTTTCTATTTTAAAATTAAATTAAATGGCATCATTCCAGGTCTAAAAAACATGAAAAATTGCCAATGTCATTTCTTGGTATTAAATTTTTTCAGTACCATTAAATGTATTTTGAAACCATTATCTGCCAAGATTTCTTTCTTAAATTAAAAAAGAGTAAGAGAGGGTTTTCTGCGTGGCTCAGTCGGTTGATTGTCTGGCTCTTGATTCTGGCTTGGGTCATGATCTCAGGGGTCATGGGTCTGCACTTGGAGGGGAGTCTGCTTGGGATTCTCTTTCTCCCTCTCCCTCTAACCCTCCTCCCTGTGCTAGCAGGTGTACTGGTGCACTCTCCTCTCTCAAATAAATAAACTTTTAAAAAAAATCTCATTTATTTATTTGAAAGAATGAGTGAGAGAAAGCATGAGTAGGGGGAGGGGCAGAGGGAGAAGGAGAAGCAGACTCCCTGCTGAACAGGGACCCGATGTGAGGCTTGATCTCCAGACCAAGATCATGACCTGAGCCGAAGGCAGACACTTAACTGACTGAGCCACCCAGGCACCCCTAAATATATAAATCTTAAAAAAAAAAAAAAA